>NC_079316.1:19570717-19883912 GCF_029931775.1 Euleptes europaea
GTTAGTTTGGTTGGCCCTCATAAAAGGCATTACACAGCTTTTGAGTTGGGGTTTTGCGTTGGACCAACACAGCTGCCTGCAACGATTTCTTTTAAGAAAAGAGAGATTGACGAGGGATCTTGAAGCAAAGGAAGAGAACTTATCTGAAACACAGCTTTGCCTTTTTTCTGTTTTGTTCTTGGAGGGTGGAGGGAAAAGAGAGACTTTAATCCCATTTGTCTACGCTCTGCTCTTTGCCCAGGAAACGCCAAGCCCGAAGGGTCACCCGTTCTCCCTCATGAGCCAGCTAAGCTAAAACAGGAAGAGAGCAAGGACCTGACACGGCCCAGCCGACCTGCTGTGAGTCTCACATGTGTTTTGTTTCTGAACGCTGCCTACAGAAGTGTTTTTGTTTGGTTTGGAGAAACAACCTCCCCATAACCTTAATCATAAGGTGGGGGGAAGAGTCAAACACTGTGAATCCCTCCTTCAGTATTGGATGTAGAAAGAGACTGAAGGAGACAGAAACAACTAGTGAAATTGGGTTTTGAGATAGCTCCAGCCGACGAACAGGATGACTAGGATTGGGGCTGTTTTTCTTTCAGTGTATTTGAAGTTAATCCATGGGCCTAAGCATGTTGTGGGATCTGGTCAGTACACTGTGGAGATTTATTGTCACAAAGTTCATCCTTTTGCTGAGGTGAGCTTCTTTTTCCTCTGTTCCACAGAGGTCTGACTT
Organism: Euleptes europaea; assembly: GCF_029931775.1. Classification (NCBI taxonomy): domain Eukaryota; kingdom Metazoa; phylum Chordata; class Lepidosauria; order Squamata; family Sphaerodactylidae; genus Euleptes; species Euleptes europaea. The sequence goes on from NC_079316.1 coordinate 19,571,436, forward strand.
CTGGCGCCCATCTTCTGATGGGTAGTCATTTTCTGTTAGAAAAGACACAGTGGTCTTTTTTTTGGTTGCAGCTATCAAGAGTCACCCATAGCTTGAAGACCACAGTCCTTAGAGGGGCAAGGATAGTTAAACTGTGGAACTCCCTGCCCCAGGATGGGGTGACAGCTGCCAAAATGGAAGGCTTTAAGAGGGGAGTGGACATGTTCATGAAGGAGAGGGCTATCCATGGCTATTAGAAAAAATGGATACTGCTCATGATGCATATCTGTTCTCTCCAGGATCCAAGGAGCATGCCTATTAGGTGCTTTGGAACACAGGAAGGATAATGCTGCTGCAGTCATCTTGTTTGTGGGCTTCCTAGAAGCACCTGGTTGGCCACTGTGTGAACAGACTGCTGGACTGATCCAGCATGGCTTTTCTTATGCTCTTATGTTATTAAGGATGATACAAGAGAGTTAAGGCACTGGTTTTAGAGAGAAGAAGCTGCCATTCGTAGGCAGGCGAGTGCTGGTTCGCTTGAGAAGGAGGCATGGGGCCCAGCAGTGAGAGGGCAGATAATCAAGATGTGTTGCCAGGAAACAGCATAGAGTAGAATAAGTTAGTAGGTCATATGTGGGAACTCAGCTTTCTAGGCAAGATGGTGATCCATAAGATACAGGGATTCGAGAGCCAGCAAAGTAGAACATTAGGAGCAGGGGTTCCTGAGCCAGGCCCTTCATATGTTTCTCCCTGGTTTGATTTTGTTTTTAGCGTTTTTGTATATCTGTACAGCAAGAGGGCATGGGAGGAATTGCCACTTACTCTATTTTGAATGTGTTGTTTGCTGTTTTTGTTGATGTTTTCTCCCTTTATACTGCGCTAACACTTTTGATTTTATTTCTAACCTGCTTGCCTTTCCTCTGGCATTTTCCTGTCCTCATCTGTTTCCTCTGATGCTGATTAATCTTCCCTTACTCCCAGAGCTATAAGAAAGCAATAGATGAGGTTAGTGATGTCTTTTCTCAGTTGGTCATGCCTTTGCAGGGGTGACTAGTTAGCGCTTTAACTTCAAGCCATATTTTCTTGGTTGCTGCAATATATACAGGGACCTCCCCAGGAGAAAGAGGGATGGGCTATAGAAGAGGTGTAAAGCTTTTAATGTACTCTGTGTTGAGCATCAAAAAAAAATCCACATGCAGACTGCTTTCGTTTAAGCCACAAGAATAGCAACTCTGGATCTCTGCAAGTAGAGATTCCCGTGCGTGAACAGTGCAGAGAATATCTGGGACTAAGGAGAAAAATTGGTGTAATGGAAGTCGGGATTGAATAAAATCCACGCTAATGAACTTTTTCTGATGGAGAACCCGTCGCTTGACAGTAAGATCCAATTGAAATGATTGTATCTTTGGACAGTATACTTGCCTCACAGGGGGACTCCGTCAGAACACTTACAGAAACATGAAACCCAGAACTCTCAAAATCAGGTTTTTAAAGACATTTTTAAGCAAATCGTGCTGCAGGCTTGGTCAGTTCTCTGGCCTTTCAGGTCTCAGCGCTGACATTTTACACGGATGCTGCTGGATGGAAAAAATGCCAGATGCTGGTGTACAGACTGCTTCCATCAGAGCCGAACATCAAGCCGTGCACAGATGTGACTAATAATTCTTGGACAGCCACCTTTTAAAACAGGATTGTTATATTTTATGTAAATTGTTTAGTTAAAAGATTTACGCTGCACTTTTCCCATCGCGCAAGGCCATTTCCAAACAGCTAAAAACTGACCGAATACAGCATGGTTTATACAGCACTGCCTCCCCGCGCAGCTGCCTCTTCTGGGAAATCAGCCCATGCTGGCTGGTATCCCATCCACTTCCTCCAACTTCAGCGACTCTTCCTCCAGTAACAAGAGCCAGTTAAGTAAGCCAAAGGCTCCTTAAGCAGGGGGAACTTCCTCAAGCCTAAGGGTAGGTTATGTGGCTCCCGTTGTTTTGCATTGCACTCAGAAAAGAAGGACTTTGGTAGCATGGTGCCATAACTGAAATATTGGAGCATTTGCTGTGGAGCATCAAGAAGAAGAAGAATTGGTAGGCGGGGCTGAGAGAGTGTGACCGGCCCAAGGTCACCCAGCTGGCTTCATGTAGAGGAGTGGGGAAACAAATCCAGTTCACCAGATGAGCATTCGCCGCTCATGTGGAGGAGTGGGGGAATCAAACCCAGTTCTCCAGATCAGAGGCCACCAAATCAAACCCGGTTCTCCAGATCAGAGGCCACCACTCCAACCATCGCTCTTAATCACCATGCTGGCTCCACTACACTACATCAAGTTTATATGCTGGTAGCAGCCACATGAGGCCCCAGCCCCACCGCGCGCTGCCAGACTGGAATTTGGTGTATTTTCCACCTGCAGCAACTTCTGTGAATTTAACCAGATGCTGCGGGGCGGGAATTGGTTGGAAGCTTGCCTTTGGAGTGAGGAGCCAATCTTATTATGTTTGTATGAATCCTTTTTTTTTTTTTTTTTTGAAGTGTTTAATCCTCAGATTACTGTAGATTACTATTCAGTAGACCCTTGTAGAAGACAGTTCTGCCACTCATGGGCCATGCAGAGCTATGCGTTAAAAAGCGGATAACAGTGACTGTCCTGCGCTGTCTTCAGAATAAGTAATTTTAGCATGAGCACATCCAGTGCTGATGTATGTCATAGACACTGGCCAGTCCATTGCTGCTGCTGCCATTTCTACTGCTGACATCTGTTGGAGAAGAAAGGGCTTTGCAGAGATGGGCTTTAGGATTTTTTTGTGTTGCTTTGTTTCTGGCAACTGAGGAGGAAGAGGAGGCAGTGACGACGGGATAGTTGCCGAGTGACAAAAGAATGTCCCCACCTGCTGACTCCTGAGCCAGCATGGTATAGTGGTTAAGAGAGGTGGTTTGGAACATTCCTCCACATGAATGGCGAACGCTAATCTGGTGAACCGGGTTGGTTTCCCCACTCCTACACATGAAGCCTGCTGGGTGACCTTGGGCTAGTCACAGCTCTCTCAGCCCAGCTACCTCACAGGGTGTCTGTTGTGGGGAGGGGAAGGGAAGGTGATTGTATGATGGTTTGATTCTCCCTTAAGTGGTAGAGAAAGTCAGCATATAAAAACCAACTCTTCTTCTTCGCCCCCATCTACTGATTCCTTTCTACTGATTCCTTTCTTTCACTGTTTCTTGGCCTATTCCTTAACCAGGCAGCTGCCTCTTCCTTCCACTGGGAATGAAAATACATCCTCAGGGCTAGTGCATACAAGCAAGGGCCTCATAATGGCTACTACAAGGATGTACTTAGCATGAAACTACCCACCCCACAGAGAAACCTTCTTTCACCACCAGTCCTTCTAAGTGAATGACTCGGTTGCTGTACCAAGGTACTGCCCCCCACAGGCTGAGTTGCTTTACAGCTACCTGCAGGTGGAAGCCATTGGCTGAAAAATATTCCTTCAGATCTCTACGCAGTGGACTGTTGAAACTGCCTCCAGGCAGAGCTGGATTTGTGTGCAAGACAAATAAGCTGCAGTTCAGGGACTCAGATTATAAGGAGCATGTAAATGCACAAGAAACTACCACTTTTGGTAGTGTTGTGGCATAAAAGCGGCATAGTTTAGGGCCTTGACATGTTTTAGTCTGACCCTGCATCTGGTAACAGTCTGTATGTGGATTTTGTTAAACTCTTTAGAGGGGTTAGTATTGCCTATTAATCAGTGTTCCCCTGCTTGCCTTCAAACTTATGTACAAGGCTCATAAGTGGCGTTCCTCTGGATAAGGATTGGCAGCCATGCTCCCTTCCGGTTCTTAAAATGTGGAGTTATATTTCAGAAGAGACTTGTGCATTTAAAAGCATTCCCCTTGCAACTATGACCCACTAACAGACTATGACAAGCGTTAGGATTGCATTCAGTTCTGTGAAGATACGATGAATAGTCTTGAAAACGCTTCACTCCCTGATAACCTTTCTAGGAAAAAAAAAAGAAATTCTGTAAATTTTTAGAAGCCTGCATTGTTTCAGGCACTGCATTGTAACATTTTCAGGTGTCCAGACCAAATTGCTAATCCCCCCCTTATTAACATCATTTATTTGAACAGGTTTCAGTTTCTAATGGTGGGGATGTATTTCCCCACCTGTAGGAATATTTCTGTCAAAATGGTAGTTTCTTTTGTATCTTTTCTGCCCACGGGTGGTGGCCAGGTGCATTGTGATCCATCTCACCACTTTGGTCCGCTAGCGAGATACCTGCCTTCCAACTGAAGCAGCCTTCCTCTGGTGTAGGAAGCTCTTCCACTTGCATAAGGTTGCCAGGTCCCTCTTTGCCACCAGCAGGAGGTTTTTGGGGTGGAGCCTGAGAAGGGCGGGGTTTGGGGAGGGGAGGGACTTCAATGCTATAGAGTTCAGTTGCCAGAGCAGCCATGTTCTCCAGGTGAACTGATCTGTATCAGCTGGAGATCAGTTGTAACAGAAGGAGATTTCCAGCTACTACCTGGAGGTTGGTAACCCTACACTTGCAGAAGAACTGCTTGTGTCAGAGGGAGTCCTTAAGCCAGAGAAAGGCACAACTGCGAGTGGAACAGAGTGGTAAGATACCCCCTTTATCTTTGTCTGGACTGAAGATGGGGGTAGGCCAGTTTTTAATACGTTTGCTTTCCAGGCTGAAGAGCTATGAGTGCAGTCATCAATCAGAGTGGTCATACAAAGCTCTTATTCTCAATAAAGTGGTCAGGTCATCAAATAATTGAAAAACTTGGCACCTTAAAAGGATGTACAATGTAAAAACCTTGGCGGTTCTTAGTTGTTTTTGGCAGGCCCTTGGAACTGGTATTTAGCAGGCCCTTGGAACTGGTATTTGAAAAATTACTTGCTCTCGTGAAGGCTGCGGAACACTTGCAGCTCTACTATTTTTGCTCATTTGCACCAGCAAATCTCTCTCTTGACAGAAATTATAATGTTGGATTTTGTCTGCTGGGCTATGCTGACCATCTGTCAGAATTTTGAGCTGAATCTGTCTAGGGCACACGCAGGTATCTTTGCCCCGGTTCCAGTAAACTGTGGATGATCAACCTTTTTTCAAGGGTATCGCAACTGTTATGGGCAACCAGAGTTTGAGAGGAACAAGAGAGCTTGTGGATCTGATTGTGGCATGGACTTGGGGCTATATTCAAACAACATTTCACTTACCTGTAGCTGTTGTTCATCGAGCTGTTGCCGGGCAGGAAATGAGCGCAGGGGGAGGGGAGTCGTCCCTTCCAGAGCTTTCTATACTGAAGTTTCTCCATAGCTGGCCTGCACATGCGCAGATCCCATGTGTGCCTGCACAGAGGCCACGACGATGTACTGATTGCCCCCATAGAGCTAAATTTCTCTGTAGCTTCATACACTACAGGCAAAAGCATCACACACATGAACACATGTGAAGCTGCCTTATACTGAATCAGACCCTTGGTCCATCAGAATCAGTATTGTCTACTCTGACTGGCAGCGGCTCTCCAGGGTCTCAGGCAGCGGTCTTGCACGTCACCTACTTGCCTAGTCCCTTTAACTGGAGATGCTGGGGATTGAACCTGGGACCTTCTGCATGCCAAGCAGATGATCTACCACTGAGCCACAGCCCCTCCCCTCAGCATCAATGTAGAGTGGTGTGTATGTGCTGCTGTCTACTACTAAAGTGGCACTCTGTCGTAATTTTGGACATGGTTTGTAACATAGCTGTTGATTCCTCCAATAGTACTCTTTTCCTCATAGAATTGATTTAAGGATTTAAGAGAAGCAACGTTGTATACACCGCTTTAATAAAAAAAATAGTGCAGTTCTCATATGTATACATCAGTGCTGTTGAGTGCCACTTATGCTACACCAGAACTGGCAGCTACTCTCAACAGAAGGCTGACAGGGCTAGTGTTTATTATACCATCCATCTCTTGTATCAGAAACAAAGAACATATCATACATTGCACAATATGACATCTCTTTGGAAGATTTCAGCACCATCCAATTATTTTTAATAAAAAAAATTAAAGGATGGATGGATGGATGGATGGGCAGGTAGTTGTTACATTCAGCATAATCCATTTGCTGGACCTTACCATTTAACCCATGCTACTGATCCGTGAGACAATCTAGCCAGTGCCCTAATCAGTCTAAACAAACATGTCAGCTTACTTGGAACCCAGTTTCCTCACACACCCAATGATAACTATTCTGAATGATGGTGCATATTGTGTGACCATTTTGTAGGGCTCACAGTTAAGTGTCCTGCTGGAAAGCCCATACACCATTAACCGCTTCTCTGATCATCCTACCTGAATCAGCAGGGGAGGATGTTGGTGATAGGAGGACTTCTGCTCTTGTTGGTACTCTCCAATCTTGATCTCTTTTTCCATCAAAATTCCTTCTGAGGAAGCCAGGCACCAACAGATAGACATTCTTGTGCAGGAGATGGGATGAATTTTTCTCACACCCTCTCTGATGTGTCCAGTTCTTGGCCTTTCTTGTGCCTGGGAGTTAAAGATTGGAGTACCTTTCTCTCTGTTTCCTTTCTTGTCTGGTTCCTCAAAGGAAAGGAAGGGTAGAAGGGGAGGCTAGAATGCTTGGTCCAGAAAGAATTCCTCCTCCTATTCCGTTTTGGTCTTTATGCCCTTGTCAAGAAGTAATGTCAAGATCAGTGTACATGTTCTGAAAAATCATATAGCATAATCGGCCCCATACAGGCAACCAAAACAACAACAAGATCTCTGCATTTGTAAAGTCTAGCTTGGCCTTCTTCCTGGCATTCTAGCATTCTGTGTGGCAAAATGTTTTATAATAAAATATCAAATACATCATATAATTTATTTATATTTATATATAATATTATAAATTTCTAATATAAATGTTCTACATGGGAACATGTTTTATAATCCAGGGAACATGAGACCCACATCTGCACTGTGAAATGCTGAAGTCCTAGGAGGGTTGTACTGTATTCTAAACACACAAATATCCTATAACTCCTCGTCCTCCAAAGCCAACATATTACACTGTGTGTAATACTAGCTACGCATGGACAACTAGAACCTTCAGATGTTAAACATTCAGGCCTACCTGGAGTTTTCCTGTCTCTCCTATTTTCCCCTGATGAGCAAGAATATTAACTATACTTTCTATATCCACAACTGTGACAACTTCAGAACTGCAGTTTAGAAATCCATGTCTTTGCTATCTAACGTTTGATGCAGAGGTGGTGTTGGGGAGGTAGCAGTTTCCAAAGTAGTATGATGTTCAGCTTTAGGAAAGTGGAAACACTCCAAACAGAAAAAATGAGTCACTAATTATTGGACTTTGAAGTGTATAATATAAATGTCTTTGTGCTGTCTGGATCTTAATTGGGCCTTCTTTTCATTTTAGGGGGGAAAGCAATTAAAACCATAGGAACTGATTTGGCAGTAATAAAAATATTTGCTTGGATTTGGCCAAGTGTTAATCACAAAGTTGGTTAGCAGTAGAAACAAACTCTTGAAGACCATATTCTCTCTTTAATCTTAAAAAGGAACAGTACTGCAATGGGGAAAAACTGTTTTTTTGCTTTAGAAGGCAGAAGCTAGCCTGTTATCACTATGGTTAGTCTTTGAAAAATAGCTCATCAGCAGAGATTGGATTGCCTTGATCTGGATGGCCCAGGCTAGTCTGATTTCAGAAGCATAGCAGGGTCAGCCCTGATTAGTACTTTGTGGTGGGAGACTACCAAGGAAGTCCAGGGTTGCTATGGAGAGGCAGGCAGTGGCAAATTGCCTCTGTTCATCTCTTGCTTTGAAAACCCTATAGGGCTACCATAAGTCCGCTGCGACTTGACGATGCTTTCCTCCACCACCAGTGATTGGATTAGATCTCAGTGGTTTTCAGAGGTGACTTGGCTCTTCAACAACCTGGGAAACTTCCTGGTAGACCACTGTCCTGGATGGGTCCTGGCAGCCAGGAGCCAGCCCAGTAATAGTAGCATCACAGGGGGCACTCCATTCAAATCCAACCAGTAGCATTGGGTGTAGACTCATCCATCACCATCTCCTGTACTGTTGGCTTGGACCCAGCTGAAAAGAGACGATAACACTCAAGCCTCCATCTGTTGTTACTGGCTAGATTCCAGCCAAGCAACCCATGCAGAGCTATCTGGTCTGAATAGGGTTGCTAGCTCCAGGTTAGGAAATACCTGGAGATTTTGGGGCGGAGCCTGAGGAGAGAGGTAGGGTTTGAAGAGGGAAGGATTTCAATGCCATAGTGTCCAATTGCCAAAGTGGCCATTTTCTCCAGGTTAAGTGATCTCTATCTGCTGGAGATCTGTTGTAATAGCGGGAGATCTCCTGCTGCCACCTGAGGTACAGGAGCCTCTGCTTCAGGGACCTGGGCTGGCACCTCCAGTGCCCCACCTCTGTGAGCCTTGGGCTTTCCTCAGAGTTTGGGGAGGGATGGGGGCTTCACAGTCACCCTTGACGTTTCCTTCATTCACAACGCTCACTCGTCCTCCGTTTCAGAAGCCAAGCCTGCCCTCCTCCCTCCCTGCTCATGAGACAGTGTTTTAAAGGGGAAGGCTCCAGGGGTGTGCCTGCCGAATAGGATCCCTCCCCTTCCTGCTCCTTGCACAAGATGGCAGCCCTCTCAAGAGGCTGAGAGCAGATTGGGACTGCATTTCCTGCCCGTCCTTACCTGCTATTTTCTCATATTACACTATTCTCTCCAGGATCAGAGGAGCATGCCTATTATCTTGGGTCCTGTGGAACACAGGCAGGATGGTGCTGCTGCAGTCGTCTTGTTTGGGGGCTTCCTAGAGGCACCTGGTTGTCCACTTGTGTGAACAGACTGGACCTTGGTCTGATCCAGCACGGCCTTTCTTATGTTCTTATGTACACCTTTCAAGACATGGAAGCACTTCCATGAAATGCCAGTGTGGCATCATTTCTACAGTGCCAGACTAGGACTTGGGTTCAAATCTCCATTCAGCCACCTCCATCATAGATGGATGCTTGGCTTGGAACCTCCTGATATTTTCTGATTAGCCCTAGTCCTCATAACAGCCATATTATAGTTGGCTGCATCCCCCTCCTACATGGAAGCCATTTTGTTGCAGCTCCTACTACCTATTCTCAAAGTTCCAGAAACACTCACAGGCTCAACAAGCTTGGGGACCCCTGGTTCAGGGCTAGCATCGACATAACCATGATATGGGACAGCTGCCAGGGCTTCTGGCAGAGCTCACAGCTGCCAACTTGCCACCAGTGCCCCCTTCCCCCACCTACTCACTTGGGAGTGCCCTACTGCCCACATCTTGGCTGCGCATTCTGCCCAGTGGCTGTGGGGAAGAAGTACAGGTGGTACACAGAAGCAGCATTCCCGGCAGCCATGCTGGAGGCTCCATGTACTATCCACTGTTGTGGGAGAAAGGACCTGCAAACCTTGCAGGGGGCTGTGAGTGCTGGTGATGTATGGCTCACAAGCAGGCCAGGGAAGGACACACAGGCAGGTGGGGCAGCAGGTGGGTGGGTGCACAGAAAGGGGTGTGTAAAGGGAGGGGCACATGGTGATGGGCAGTGGAAGGTCCTTGGGTTTTCTCTGCCTAGCACACACACTCCAAACCTGAAACTGCCCGTCCTGCTTTCAGAGCATATTTGCTTATTCTTTGAAACTGTTTCCCAAGGTTTAATATATCAAATGAGTTGCAGCTTCAGTTTATTAAACTTTATGCCACATTTCCTTCTATCTCTCAAAAAACACATCTACATTAAAATTTAGGGATTATTCACATTTATTTAATTTGAGTTCATTAATTGCTTGACATAAACAGCAGGTGATTAATCAGCTAAAAAACTCTTCAGTTGTAATATTTGCCAACCTTCTCAATAAGATTAAGGTACTTGATGTACATTCTGCCCCGACAGTTTAAGAAAAAGACTACACTGATACAGCTCCTAAACAAAACTGAACGCCACTGTTGACTGTGGTGCGATTTAGCCAAGCTTGGGGTATTATACTACCCTACATCTTCATGACAAAAATCTTATATGCCTAATAAGCGTAACGTAATACCAGAAAGGTGAATTAGGACTGAATTTCTTGGTTTTGCCACAGTTTCTTCTCATGACAGAAGGGAAGCTTGCTTTGGGGGTTTTTTAAGGACATCTTTGGCAACGTTTTCCTCATGACCAAAATTGGGGAAATTGCAGAATGCAGCAAAGAGAGAATATGGCTATAAAAACAAACAAAATGCGGTAATTAGCCTTTTTCAATGAGTTTCTTTCTCCCTAACCCTTTATCTCTGACCGAATGCACTGATGCCTACCTCGGTCACTAATGTAGGGAGAAATGGTAAGACTGACTACTGCAATTGCTTTGTGCATTATGTGCATGCCTTCTGCAATAATCTCTTCTAACCCATTCTAATCAGAGCTCTCACGCTTCTTATTTTTTCGTCCTACTGCTTCCCCTGCATTGCTATAAAAGCATGTAAGATTACAAGAAGTCTGTTTTCTTTCCACGCTGCGCCCGCAGTGCCCTTTGTATTGAAACAACCCTGTCGAGCGATAAATGTCTAAAGTTTCATCAGTGTCATAGTAAACTGAAAATTCTTTGTGTTCGTTTTCGTTCTCCCCCTAGCTGTTCGGTTGTCTGTTTTAACTGAATTTTCAGAGTATGTTACGTCCATGTTTGCTGTAGTTAGTGTCTGTATCTACAAAGGGCATGAGTGAATTCATGTGGGTCTTAACAAGGTCATGCCTACTGTATGTTTGCTGAACGTAAAGAGGTCCTTTTGTGCTATTGTTTCTGAACAATTGTTTTATGCATCATATTACATAAATATACTTGATTGCCATTTCCAGGGCTCTATGAGTACTGGCTGAACTCTACCTAGAGGCTAAAATGACTAAACTGAGGCTATTGTACTTTGGTCCCATTATGAGAAGACAAGGCTCACTGGAAAAGACAGTAATGCTAGGAAAAGATTAAGGCAGCAGGAAAAGGAAGACACCATGTGAGATTGACTCTATGAAGGAAGCCACAGCCCTCAGTTTGCAAGTCCCGAGCAAGTCCTGAGCAAGGCTGTTAATGACAGGACATTTTGGAGGGCATTAATTCATAGGGTTACCATGAGTTGGAAGCGACTTAACACATACACACACATGAGTACTAGCTAAAGGGAAATCACTAAAGACCAACAAGAACCTACAGGTTCTTGAATGATGCAGAGAGAACTGACGATTGCTTGGTGATGAGATGCCAGAGTAAAAACTGCAGAAACATGACATGCATGCAAGTTTCTGGTGACATTCTGCTATTTTATAACAACAGTGAAATCTGATTTTCATTTGATTGTTTTCCTGTTGTACAGACCCTAAAAGCCTATATAGAAAACTACAGAATCTGTAGAACCAATCAGGATCTAAAAAAATTTCATAGCATCATAGAATTGGAAGGGGCCTTTAAGGCTACCTATTCCAACACCCTGCTCAATGTAGGAAATCCAAAGCCAGAGCATCTTGGATAGCGGGCTGTTCAGCTTCTTCCTGAAGATTTCCAGGAAGGGAGTGCCACTTTCCTAGCTAGTTGAGTCCATTGTCAAATTGCTCTTATTGTAAGAAACCAAATGTTCAACTGAAATCTACCCTCCTTTAACAAGCTCATTAGATATAGTCTTGCCTTCTAGAACAAAGTTTGAACTAGTCCTCCTAGTTGTAAAAAAGCTTAAATATTTGTGGTTGAACACGCATGAAGCTGCCTTATACTGAATCAGACCCGCGGTCCATTGAAGTCAGTATTGTCTACTCAGACTGGCAGCGGCTCTCCAGGATCTCAGGCAGGGGTCTTTCACATCACCTACCTGCCTAGTCCCTTTAACTGGAGGTGCCAGGGATTGAACCTGGGACCTTCTGCATGCTAAGCAGATGATCTACCACTGAGCCACAGCCCCTCCCATTGTCCTTAATATCTGTACCCTGTGCCTGCTTCGAAGGGGTGAGGGGGAAAAAACCTATAGCACACATCCTTCTTTGGAATGCTCCATATAACTCTTCTGCCCCTATCCTGAACCCCAGTCCTGGACTGACACACCTCACACATGGTGTGCATGCGGAGAACACCTTGCGTATCTGGTGCCCCATGAAGCCTTCTTTCTCTGCCTCTGTGTTCATTTCAGAAAGCAAATTCTGCACCCCAGCCCTCAATATTAAGTTTGCTGGTGGAACAAAATAAACAGCTAATAACTGTTGAATCTACATAAACCATTTCAGTTTCAGAACTTATCTGAATTGCTTATTTGAAACTGCATCCTTTCTATTTTTCAGTGGCAGTGGTTAAACAATGTTAAGCCTATCACTTTTGATCATCAGAGTTAGAGACGAAGAGCTGATTTAAGCATTACGTCTTCACGGGCATGTCACTTCTGCACCACAGAGTCGCTCAGAACCTTTTAGAATTGGCTCAATATAGGGGCCATGCCCCTGCTTAGTGTATTTGCTGCATGACCTTGATCCTACCCCATGGTATGTCTGAGGTTAAGGATAGTACTAATTGTAGAATTCAGAGAGAGCCTACTCTGGATGGAGTTCTGTTCCCTGGTTTGCCCTCCCTGATGCTTCCTCAAGAAGTATGATCTGGCCCCAATGATCCATAATGTGGTCGCTTGCAGGCTCAATTGCTATAATGTAATAATTGCCCTTGAAGGGAGTTCAAAAACTTCATTTAGTCCAGTATGCAAAGGCAAGCTTGCTTGTTGGAGTAGACTATAGGCAGCATATTGTTCCAGTAGTCCCAATTCCTTGGCTCCATCATCAACCAAAAGGGAGACTTCAGCCAAGAAATCAGAAGGAGATTGAGATTGAGAAAGGCAGCCATGAAAGAGCTAAAAATGATTCTGAAGTATAAAGATGTGCCATTGGCCACCAAGATCAAGTTAATTCATGCAATCGTATTCCCTATTACTATGTATGGGTGTGAAAGATGGACATTGAAGAAAGCTGATAGGAAGAAAGTAGATTCCTTTAAAGTGTGGTGTTGGAGGAGAGTGTTATGGATACCGTGGACTGCCAAAAAAAAAAAAAAAACATGAGAGGCGTGTTCGCGCAAAGAATTGTGCTAAAAGATATGGTCAGGGAGATTTATTGCCATCAATTTTCTCCAGAGAAGACAGTGTTTTCCAGTTTACTATGATAGTGATAGAGCTCGGTGTTTTTGACGACCCTCATTGTGCCATTTGTGTACATAGAAGATTGCAAACAGATATGGACGCATACATACATGGCCAAGCAAAGTTAACAGGTTGGCTGTTGAGTTCTGAACAAGCATAAAATTGATTTTTTTTTTATTTGAACAAAAGCTACATGCTGTGTTATCTCCCTTTTGTTCTACGTTTGTAAAAACACTGTAGATCTTTTTTTGTTGTTGCTTTCGTGCTCTGTGGTACTAGCTTTGTGTAACATTTCCCCCCCTGTGTTTGTAAATGACATTCACATTGGCTTCCGCATTTCCCCTTCCCCTCTGTAGGATCTGACTGCCTTAGCCAAAGAACTGAGAGAACTGCGCATTGAAGAAACCAACCGGCCTTTGAAGAAAGTTACGGACTACTCTTCCTCCAGTGAGGAGTCTGAAAGTAGCGAGGAGGAGGAAGAAGATGGGGAGAGTGAAACACAAGATGGCACCGTGCCTGTCAGTGACATTCCAAGGCTTATGTAAGGCACGCTTTTGTGAGACTAAAATCCGCGATAATTCTACAATCTTTCTTCTTAGTGAAATAGTCTATCAGGCACGGTGTCTTGTTAGACTTTCCTAACCTGTTCACTCAGTACAAAGACTGAGTAAACCACACATACAAACTCAAATCAAAACTTCAAAAAAGTCATCCCATAAAAGGTTAACACATTTAAATTTTAAAATAACCTTACATATTAAATATTATATATATGTACCGTAAAAATTAAAATCACACTATACAAGATCCAGTCAGTCAAGATGGCTTCAAGTCTTTGAGCCAAACTAAATGTGGCAGAGAACTTGTGTCCACCACAAGTTCACCGTTGCCATTTTAAAGTGATTTTAAAATGTCGCAAAGGGTCAATCACCAGCAGCTCTCTCCCCACCATGCCTTTTCAAGTGCCAAAAGAGCCATGGGGGCAGTTTAAAATGGCACCAATGAAATAAATTTTTCTACTCTTTCTGTAGGCTTCTTGTCGCTCCGTGAAGGAAGATCTAAAAGATGGTAATCAGCAGAGCAGTGTAGCCATAAGAGGATATGTTGACTGTTTGCCCAGCATACAGCTTATAGGAGAAAAGAAAATGCACAATAGATTCTAAAACTCCAGCTCCACTAATAATTATAATTATATTTGGATAAATAATGGATTAATATGGTTAAATATCACTGGAACGTTGGGTGGAGCAATACATGATATATGACAACAGGCTGACGCTTGAAAAGGGTTTCCTCATTTTTCTGGCTGTGCCACATGTGTGGGATCTCTCACGACACATCATCAGATTGTGTTTTTTTGGTGCATCAACTGCTGGTATGTGAAAATACACCGCATAGTGATGCTGCTGGAGTAAGTGATCCTGGACATGGGGGAGGGGAGGTGCATGGGAAGACCTTGATGCAGGGAAGTTGTTTTGGGCAGCTGCACCATGTTGCAAGTAATGTGTAGTTCTGCCATGTGATCATACCTTTTTTTTGTACTTGGTGAAGTAGTTGGATGTATCTAAGTCTTGTAGGGACCTGGCTTTATGGGCCGGAACTGATGAAAAGCATATCGGGGTAGATCCAGCCACTCTCACCCGAGTCCCCTCCTTATTACAGCTCCTGTCCTGCTTCTCTTTTGTCCATGCAGATCCCATGTTCCCTAGCGTGACCTTTTTGAGCGGTAAAAAAAACCCTTCCTCCATTTTTCATTACTGGAAAAGCTGGCTGGGTCCACCCTGTTAAAAGCATCAGGAATCCCAGATCAGCCTGGTCTGCTAGCAGGTTAACTCGGTCAAAGTGGTGATGGGATAATTCAGTTTGCTTTATGCAGTGATAGGGAGGGGCGGAATGGGAACCAGTCTAATCTGAGGTTGTGAAGCAGGATCTTTTCCCACCCCGCCCACCCTCCTCCAGGGCCAAGTTCTCCACACAAGGACATTTTGGAGATTAACCCAGTGAATTCCAGCTGTGTTGGGCTTTGCAAAGAGTGAAGCTGTGATACGCCATAGCAAAGGTTCCAAATGAACCAAGCGCCACACGAATAGAGAAGACTAGCATAAAAACAGGACCACTAACAAAGCCTACTTTGTCTTCTCTCCCTGATCCCATATCTGGCACTTGGCAAAGCCGGGCCACTTTACACATTACGTGGCAACAAAGCCGGGCCAACAAAGCCGGGCCACTTTACACATTACGTGGCAACAAACCCAGGTTTTTGATTGAGTGCCCCTTGACAGAAAGCTTCAGCCACTCCTGAGTCTGACAAATGTACCTGTGTGATGCATGTGCTCATTGTCGTGGCCTCTGTGCAGTCCCACGTGGGTACTGCACATGCACAGGCTGGCCTATGCATGCGCAGTACCCACGTGGGACTACACAGAGGACCACTCAATGAACAACAGTTACAGGTAAGTGCAACATTGTTTTTACCAAGCATACCTTCGCTTCTTCCACCTATTGTGTTTTTAGGTGTACTCCTTTTAAAAAAATCTTGGGCCTATATGTACAGAGCACAGTGTGTAAAGCAGCCCTGAGGACTAGGCAACTCTGAGATTCCTCCCCTCCACTTCTATCTGAGATACTACAGCTTTATTTTGCAGCCAGATTATTAATATTTGCCAGAAGATGCAGTGAAATGGCATTTGTTTGGTCACACAATTAACAGTTCTGTAGCATCCTGAACACTGGCAAAGTAGTGTCTTTAACAGCAGTGTTCTGAGATGACTATTAGACAATTCTTTAATCTGTGTTTCTGTAAACCTTCTTAACTAGGTCAGTCTCTGCCTTTGGGCATCCATGTACAGCTGCTGCTTATTTTTGTTGCCCCTCCCAATGTATGTGGATAAACATTGGGCAGATATTATGGATATGAGATGCTTAATGTGGTTTAAAATATGCTGCATTGCAATTTCATGTTATGCCTTCAGTTGCTTCTGCTTTGATGCTCTCCAGTAGGAATGGGAAATGCTTCTGAAAATCTTGCCTGTATTACCTTGGCAGGCCATCACAAACACAGCTGCCCAGGTTGGCTTGTAATTTTCACAAATGCGATTGCCGTGGTTGTGCTGTTGAGAAATACCTCCTTGTGTCAAGCAATGCCTGGCTTTGGGGTGGATTCCACCATCCTCCAAGTAGCCTTCTTCCAAATTAAGTGGCTCTTCCTCCAACAGAACAGGCACTTAATTTAATCTGGAGGAAAGCTTCTTAGGTCATTTATGCATGGGAGTTTTACCTGAGATTCGTTGCTGGCTGGACCCACACCTTCCTGTTGGGAATCTATGTACCTGCAGTCTCCAAGTTCAAATAAAGTCCCTGCCCCTTTAAATGCTGCTTTGTAGAGCTTACTGTGAGAGAAAATCCCCCCAAACCCAACTGCCAAATAAAAAAGCATTTTAAGAGGAAAAAACAAAAAACTGAGCAATCTGAAAGGAGGGAGGGGGAAATCCAAACCTCGTTTTTAAAAAGCCTTTCTTCTGCTCAGAAAGAGCTCTGAGGAAGCAGGAAGCATTTGAATCCCTGCCTCTTTACACTCTGCTTTGTAATTGGCTGCATGCTTTCTGTGATAGAAACCAAGTTTGGGTGTCCTGCGCTTTGCATTATGCTTGGGGATTTCACCCGGGCTGAGCTCAGGGGAGAGGAAGAATCGGGTTAACAAAGGAACAGGAAGGTCCAAGATTTGTGAGGGCTGGCAGTGAGGTCATCTCTAATGGACAGAAAACTCATGCATAACTCCAAGGAACAACCGAGACAGGCCTGGGGCGAACTTGAGTGAAAGTACTCATTCATAAACGACCCTAGATTGGAAGGAGGCTTCAAACTTAAGCCAAAAGCAAAGGTAGGGAATACATATTTTAATTAGTAAATAAATACACTTTTTTTCAATGGAGTGATAAGATAGGGGTAAGATTCACCCCTGTAACTCTCCCAGAAAACATGAGCTTCTCTAAACTACTGTGTGGTTCTAGCTGCTGCTGGGAGTGTAAGAACTCCTGATATGACCAGGAAAAATCACATTGTGGAAACTTGAAAGTGTTACTGGTCAGGTGGGTACAGCTTGCCACAGGAAGTTTTTTAAGACCACCCCCCAGGGCATGACCCCCTTTAAGGCTCTGGGCCTTACAGCAGAACCAGACATAGCACTGATCGTTGGGCTGCCACTGAAAGCATCAACCCAGCATGCCAGTTCGCTGTCCTTTTCCTGTAACATTTAGTAAAGGAAAGCCATGATCAACCTTGTCAGTTCATCCATTTTCACATACTGATAGAAGAGGAAACTTACAATGGCATGACATCATTCTACTGTTTCCCTTCTTCAGTGTTACTGGAAAGATGGGGGAACCGGACACAGGATTGCTGTTTTCTGCGGCAGTCCCGCAATCCACGTCACATATCATTTCGCACGCATCCAGAGGATGATGCAAGGGTGAAAGAGACAAAGAATTCACATCAAGAGAAGCAGTTGCCTGTACCTGTTCCTTATTGAACATTTATGAATCTCTAAGGCTGTTTCACTTTGATCATTTGGTTTGGACAGTTAAGTTACACCCCGGTTGCATAAGGTCTCAACATGCCCTAGACACAGTACTATTTTCATGGTTACAAATGCCCACTGCTAATGTTTTGCAGACCGACGGGAATCCCAGGAAACAACGAGGCCTACAACATAGGAATGGTGTCGAGCCATGGCCTAGAACAATCCCATACCAATACCTTTAGCAGTATTTCAAGAGAGGGGACTTTAATGATAAGGGAGGTAAGTGGGTGGTAACTATTTTCTGTGCAACATCTTCGGGAAGTTTTGTCTTCATCAGCTGTGCGTAATAATTATGCTGTGTGCTTTCAGCACAAAGTGACTGATGGAGCTACATTTGTTAGTGGCTGATTAATATAATTATAACATCCAAACAAAAGAGATTTTTTCCAAATCGCAGACAGCCACAAACACCACTGGACTCAGCAGAGCTGCTTCTGGAGTCTGATAATCCTTCGCCCAGGTAAAGCAAGGAAACTTCCTAAGCAGAAAGGCTCATGCTTTACTTTTTCCTTTAGAAAAATGATTGCAACCTGTTCCGTACATTTTGTGCTCATTTTCTCCAAAGAGCTGCTGGAGGTCCTCAGTTGCTCTGGTTAGAATTGTAGCTTTTTATCTGAATACTGCAGCATCTTACCTTTTATTCAGGGGAGAAAAGAAAGACATACTCCCATCAAGTCAGTCCAGGGGATAAAACAATGAGACTCTGGGTGTAAGGGTTTGTGTAATGGTTGCATACTGACAGGGAAGAACAGTCATGCAGATGCACCATGGGTGAATTTCCGTGAAATCTCCCTGGGTTGCTTTGGATGAGGAAAATAGTGCAGGGGAAAGGCTGAAGTCACTTCTCCCCCTGCCTCATGGCGCTAATCCAAATCAGGCCCCCACACACTTGAGAAATGAGTTCACAGCAGCGTAACGTGTGACTGACAGTCTGAAAAGGTAAGGCCCAACCTGGGAAAGCTCAGCATGGAACCAGCGTGGTGTAGTGGTTAAGAGCAGTGGACTTTAATCTGGAGAACTGGGTTTGATTCCCCACTCCTACACATGAGCGGCGGATGCTAATCTGGTGGATTTGTTTCCCCACTCCTTCACACGAAGCCAGCTGAGTGACCTTGGGCTAGTCACAGCTCTCTTAGAGCTCTCTCAGCCCCAGCTACCTCACAGGGTGTCTGTTGTGGGGAGGGGAAGAGATGGTGATTGTAAGCTGGTTGGTTCTCCTTTAAGTGGTAGAGAAAGTTGGCATATAAAAACCAACTCTTCTTCTTCTTCTTCTTCAGAATATCTAGTTCAGCCCTCCTCCCAGCTCACTTCTGGCATTAAAGCCCCCACCTGGCAGAAGTGCCGGAGGGGGGGGGGCAAGCCATGGAAAGATGGAGGCATCTGGTCTCTTCACGGAACAAAATCCATAAATGCCTCTTTTATTAGGCCCAACCAAAATGACACAGAACATTGTGCAAGCTTTCAAGCTCACTAGAAATCTTCATTAGGCCAGATGTTGCAGATTTTTAACAAAATTGAGGGGAGGGAAAGGAACAGATTTTTTCAGGTTATGGTTTTTAACATCAGGTCATGCCGTCATTTAGTGTTCACTCGTGCGCCTCTTTTCCAAGTGGCTATAAAAGGAAATTAAAAGTGTGGGCTGGACAACAGCGGCATGAGCAGATCTAGGGCACATACAGGGAGAAGGGCATTGCACTGGGAAAGATCGGGCCTGATTTAGGAGGCTCCTTGTTTTGCTGAGGAGCCTAAGAGAAACCTCAAACCCCATTGATTTTCAGGAACAAGCTGGGCTGAGTGCCTGAGCAGTTTATTTTTTCTGTATGTGTGTAAATAATAATAATAAATTGCTCCTTGCCACCTGATTAAGTGGAGAGTTGGAACGTGGCAGATGCTGCTTCTGCTGCCTGGGGAAATCTCTTTCAGGTACATTAGCCTGCTTGGGCCTTCGTGTAATAAGTGATACATTAGATGTAAACAGCAGGTTGTTTGCCGCGGCTGACAATTTCTGCTGGGCTTGTAATTCAGCAAAAGAGGCACCCACGCGACTTTCCCTATCGAGACGCGCAGATCTGATTTGTCGGTTGCCAGCAAGAGCAGAGTGAAAGGAAGGAATCAAGGAAGGGTCATTTTGCGTATCATGTACCATTTCCACAGTTGCCGATGGAAGAGGGTTTTTCTGTCCTAGCCAGAGGCCTGTGGCCCTTGGAGACACTAATGCGAACTTTGTGGTCCTGTTAGGACCAAAAAGAAAGAAAGAAAGAAAGAAAGATCTCCCATAGAAAAGGTATTCTTGCCATTTATTAAAGGAGTTACTGATAGGATGGAGAAACTTTTGAAAGAACAACCTACAAACAGTGTTTAAACCCACCAAGAAAATACAACAGATGCTACGATCAGCAAAAGACAAAAGAGACCCCCTCACTTCTGCAGGAGTATATCGTATACCTTGCAGTTGTGGACAAGTTTACATCGGGACCACAAAACGCAGCATACCAACAAGGATAAAAGAACATGAAAGATACTGCAGACTTGGCCAACCTGAGAAATCAGCACTGGCTGAACATGGACTGACACAAACAGGACGCAGGGTCTTATTCCAAGACACTGAAAGACTGGACAATTCTACCAACTATTTTGTCAGATTGCACAGAGAAGCTATTGAAATTCATAAACATCAGCACAGCTTTAACAGAAAAGAAGAGAGTTTAAGAATGAATAAGGCTTGGCTTCCTGTCCTGCAAACCTCCAGACTAACAAAGACTACAGTCCACAATAGCCATGCAGGTTAGCTTTGGATTTCACACATTAACAGATCACTTCAGGATACAATGTTTCCATATTAACATACCACACCCTCATTAGCACATTATCTTGATACTTACAGGACAATGATTAGCACATTACCTTTGATACTTTTTGCAGGACAGTGATTCAGCTCAAACCCAACGCCTTTCTGACTATATATTACTCTTCCTACCCACTTGACACTGAGAGACACTGTCCTTCAGTGTTACTCCTCTGAAGATGCCTGCCACAGCTGCTGGTGAAACATCAGGAAACAAAATACCAAGACCACGGTCACACAGCCCGGATAATCTACAAGAACCAAAGAAAGATCTATTAATTTCTGAGGAAGAGCCGAGGCTGTTCACTGCTGTCTTGTAGCACAACAGTTTACTGTTAACTGCTTGGAAATACTCCGAAGGGGAAGTTGGTCCCTGGCTCTGAAGAGGACAAAAAAAATTATTTGTTAGCGCTTGAGCGTATGCCACATTCTTATTTTTTGGGCAATTGTGCCAAAAGATTATGTTTGTGCTTCAGAATATTTAGCAGTTAGTGGGAAAATGGCAGGGGGGAAAGACATCCACTGTGCGCATTTGCAGCATATATCATAAGAGGTCACGTAACACGTTGACATTATTAAAATAACACCAAATTATGTGCAGTTTTGAACACGTGAAGCTGCCTTATACTGAGTCAGTAGAACAACAATAAAGGGCGGGGGGACTCAGCCAAGTATGTAGAAAGAGCTTCAAAGGTTGAGCTATGAACTATACACTATAACAAAATAATTACATTTATTGCAATGTGTACACTATAAAATTGTTAAAAACGCAGACCTGGAATACAGGCTGCATACAAAATATCAGTTATAAAATTCTTATACACACAGTTGATATACAACACAGTGGTCATTGGTTGTATATCAACTGTGTATAAGAATGTTATAACTATTTTAATATGTAGCCTGCATTCCAGGCCCTGTGTTTTTAACCATTTTATAGTGTACACCTTGCAATAAATGTAATTATTTTGTTATAGTGTATAGTTTGTAGCCCAACCTTTGAAGCTCTCTTTATACCGAGTCAGCCCATTGGTCCTCCAAGGTTGGCACTGTCTGCTCCGGCTGGCAGTGGCTCTCCGGGACCTGCCACAAATTTCCCTTGTAGATATCCCTTGCTAGATTCGGATTGAGGACTAGGATATTTTTGATGTAAGGTGGCATGCTGAAGATTTCTATAAGAACACTGATGCCATCAAGTTGCAAGTTTTCCAGCCGGTTTACTACTTTCACAGGTGTCTGTAATAAAGTGTTGCGTTTGCACTTTCAGTTTTCAAAGCACTTCACTCCTCATTATTTCAGACCTCTTAGGTAGGCCACCCTCATATGGAGGAGAGGGGGGAAATCCTGAGACTGAGAAGAGAGCATGGCTTGCCTCAGGTTGTGTATGTGTGTGTTAAGTGCCGTCAAGTCGCTTCCGACTCATGGCGACCCTATGAATCAATGTCCTCCAAAATATCTTATCTTTGACAGCCTTGCTCAGGTCTTGCAAATTGAGGGCCGTGGCTTCCTTTATAGAGTCAATCCATCTCTTGTTGGGTCTTCCTCTTTTCCTGCTGCCCTCAACTTTTCCTAGCATGATTGTCTTTTCCAGTGACTCTTGCCTTCTCATAATGTGACTAAAATACGATAGCTTCCATTTAGTCATTTTAGCTTCTAGGGTCAGTTCAGGCTTGATTTGATCTATAACCCACTGATTTGTTTTTTGGCAGTCCAGGGTATACATAACACTCACCTCCAACACCACATTTCAAAGGAGTCTACTTTCTTCCTGTCAGCTTTCTTCATTGTCCAGCTTTCATACCCATACATAGTAATAGGGAATATGATGGCATGAATTAACCTAGTCTTGGTTGGCAGTGACACACCCTTCACTTCAGAATCTTTTCTAGTTCCTTCATGGCTGCCCTTCATGGCTGCCTCAGGTTACTTGGATGTTTAGGCAAAAGTTCACCTTGAACTGGGGGCCTCAGAGAACACTGCATCCACTCACAGATTTAAATCTCTTTAGGCAAATCAGCAGGAAAAGGGGGAGACCAGTGTGTGATGGATTGTCTCAGTAAAGAAGCTGCAGCTTCCAGTCTGCAAGACCTACGCAAGGCTGCCAGTTCATAGGGTTGCCATGTCAGAAACGACAGGATGGCGCATAACACACACAGCATTTTCCCATCTCTGTGACTTCAATGTTTAAAAACGGTGTGGACGTTTTATGTATTTTTTTTTTAATTGCCTACCCTCCGTTTGCTGTAGTGCATTGACAGTGTTCAGAAACGGACCCTTCCTAATTTTAAAAGTTCCATTTGCAGAGTACCTAACAAGGATTACCCTGGGAGAAACGCTGCTTTAAACAAGCACTACCCTCACACTCCTGTAGAGCTGGTTCATCTTCGTGGCTTCTGTGCAGTCCCACATGGGAACTGCGCTTGTGCAGGCCAGCCGCGGAGATTTTTAGCAAGCTTCTAGCAAGGTATAGCTCTTTAAGAGCGCTTATCCCCCCTCCCCTCGCTCCGTGTCCGAGCCCAACGGCTCTTCCCGCCCAAAAGGACATGTGACGAGGGGGGAGGGGGAGCGCTCTTCCCTCAGTTCTTTCTCTGCCACCATGGAGTTAGGACGTACTTTGTGAGCTTCGTGAGTTTTCCTGAGGGAACTCGGTGAGGTAAACTTATTCCATGGCTCTTTTCAAGAAGTGCCGCGTGTGCAGCTCTAAAATGGCTCAAAGTGATGAGCATGACGATTGCCTGTTCTGCCTTGGTGAAGGCCGTATCCCCTCATCATGTAAGGCCTGTAGCCTATTCACCCCCAAGGCTAGGCAGGAGCGGGCAGCCCATCTGAAGGCCTCCCTAATCGACCCAACCTACCAAGTCCAGGGCTCCGTCTGTGGTTTCCATCCCGATGACAGAACCTGGCCCCGTTAAGGACAAGTCTTCTGAGAAGCGGGCGACGTCTGAGCCGTCATCTTCCCCTACTTTGACTTCCCCTCTTCCTTCTTCTATCTCTAACTTATCTTCATAATCCTCTTAGCAATTATTTTCTAATTCTTTATAAGAAATTTTATAAAATCTTCTACAGTTATTAAAAAAGGAAAAAAAGAAAAAACAAGAAAGTTAACTTAACTTATAACAAGTTGAATTAGTCTAAGTCATAACCTTTAACATTTTGCACATTCAGTTCATTTTTACAATAAACAATCCATGCCTCCCATTCTTTGACAAATTCATCATTGTCTTTTTGATTTACTAACTCAGTCAATTTTGCCATTTCTGCTAGTTCAAACATTTTATGAATCCAATCAGTTTTGTCCGGTATTTCACTCATTTTCCATTTAGCTGCATAGACCATTCTCGCAGCTGTGGTGGCATAGAGTAAAAAGGTTCGTTGTGTTATAATATAGTCTGGTATAATGCTTAACAACATCATCTCTGAGGTTTTAGGGATATTTGGTGACATTGTACTGTACATTGCAGACAGTTTCTTCGGTGTTAAGTACCATCTGTAGATCATTTTATAGATATTTTCCCTTATCGATTGGGAAAGGATCTTTTTCATGTCTCTTAACCAAAGTCTTTCCCAACTTTTCAAGGAAATAGAATGACCAATTGTTTGTGCCCAGGTAATCATTGTTGGCTTAATTCTTTCTTGTTCTGTATATAGCAACAATAAAAGCTTGTACATCCTAGAGATTAGATGATCAGTATTGTCCAGAAGTGTCTGTTGTAGAATTGATTTTTCTTTCAGAAATCTCTTTTTCATACCTTGGATATATACAGATTGTACTTGATAATATTGAAGCCTTAAGTGGTCTTTAACCTCATCAAAATCCTTCAGGGCACATTTCTTCTCTTCCCATTTTAAAAGATCTTGGTATACTATAAATTGTGATGGTCTTAACGGTCGCAAAGTTAACATTTCTTGAGAGGATATCCATAGTGGTGTCTTTGTCTCCAGCAGATGTTTGTATCTCAACCAGGTTTTTATCAATGATGATCTAATAATATGGTATTGAAAAGCCACATACATTTTAGTTTTATCATACCACAAATACCCATGCCACCCAAAACTATTATCAAAGCCTTCCAAATCCAGTAAACGTGCATTTTTCAACATTATCCAATCTTTTAACCATACCATAGCTGAAGCTTCCGCATAAAGTTTAAAATTAGGAAGAGCAAAACCACCTCTCTCTTTTGTTAAAATGGGTAGTAGTCATGATGCGTACCTATTCTCTCCAGGATCAGAGGAGCATGCCTATTATATTAGGTGATGTGAAACACAGGCAGGACAATGCTGCTGCAGTCGTCTTGTTTGTGGCCTTCCTAGAGGCACCTGATTGCCCACTTGTGTGAACAGACTGCTGGACTTGATGGACCTTGGTCTGATCCAGCATGGCCTTTCTTATGTCTTTATGTTCTTTAAAATGCTCTTTATTGCTTGTCTTGTGTTCGTGGATAAGCACAGCACTCGCTTCTGAGCTTGCATCCTCTTGTAATGTCCGCGCTGTGTTGAGGGGATGGCAAAGCTGGGAGCTTGTATCTCTGCTTGCTTGGGTACATGGTGCCCTTGTCAGTTGTTGTCTTTTCTGTCTCTCTGCAGACTGGTGACAAAAAACGCTCCGGCCACACTGCCAGCAACGGCTTCGCAGGCCACGTCAATCTTCCTGACTTGGTGCAACAAAGTCACTCGCCTGCAGGCACGCCGACCGAGGGATTGGGGCGAGTCTCCAGCCATGGCCAAGAGATGGATTCTGTGTCAGAAGTAGGTGACAGGTTTATCTTGGCTAAGGGCTTTCTTCTTCCCCCCTTCCTTTTGGCTTGAATTAACATCCAGAAAAGAGCAACCCAAATGATCAGGGGGGCTAGAGCAACTGCCCTATGAGGAGCGGTTGAAATGCTGTTTAGGTCTGTTTAGCTTAGAAAGAAGGCGGTTAAGGGGAGACATGATAGAGATCTATAAAATTATGCATGGTATGGAGACAGTGGACAGGGAGAAGCTTTTCCCCTCTCTCTCATAATACCAGAACACAGAGTCATCTGCTGAAGCTGGAGGGTGTGAGATTCAAAACAGATAAAAGGAAGTATTCCTTCACACAACACATAGTTAAATTGTGGAACTCCTTGCCCCAGGATGTGGTGATGGCTGCCAAATTGAAAGACTTTAAATGGGGAGTGAACATGTTTATGGAGGAGAGGGCTATCCATGGCTACTAGTCAAAACGGATACTAATCATGATGCATACCTCTTCTTTCAAGTATCAGAGGAGCATGCCTATTATATTAGGTGCTTTGGAACCCAGGCAGGACAATGCTGCTGCAGTCGTCTTGTTTGTGGACTTCCTAGAGGCACCTGTTTGGCCTTGGTCCGGTCCAGCATGGCTTTTCTTATGTTCTTATGTTCTTACCCTGCTCTGAAGAGGCCTTTTGGTGGATCTAGCCATTTCCCTTTTTCTTTTGTGTGTATGACTTGCATCCTGCAATTATGATAATAAACAGAACCAAATTCCTCTTTTCTGGTGGTGAAGAGGTGGTGAAGTATAGCAGCATTTCCAGGGGTCGCTTCTGTACTGATGATAGCTGGAAAACTCAGAAGTTAACCAGGAGGTACTTCCTAGAAAAAGCTCCTGCATTTTCTCAACATGTGTAGTGTTGATCTTGTTAGTAAGCATCAACTAGCATCCATCAACCTAGGAATCAGCTTAGTTCATGGGAATCCAGAATGCCTGTGTTACTGCAGAAAACCAACATCTGCAAAATTTCCTAAATAGCAGAATTCTGTTGATAGGTTGGGTTAGAGGTTGCAATTCTGCAGCCCCACTTCCTGAGAATCTTAGATTTAAAAATATTCTTGAATGAGTGTGAGCAAAACCTGATGAAACCTCAGAACATGGAGAGGGGAGTTAAATAAACTTTCCAGTGATTAGGGTGGGACTCCCCTACACTGCAGTGCATCTTGTCCCTACCCATAATTGGAAGAAGAATAAATGAATGAATTATACATGTTTGCTTGGGTTCCACCTAAAATTTCCATGGATGCAGAGAGGGAATTTCCTCTAATTCCTTCCTCCGACAACACCCCTGAATGCTCCCCCGAAATACTGCTCCATGGGGCTGTATCAGCAGAAGTATCGAGCCCAGATCACACAAAGTGATGGTATCGCTTTACTGTACTCTGGTTAGTCCCCACTTAGAGTACTGTGTTCAGTTTTGGGCACCACGATTTAAGAAGGATGTAGACAAGCTGGAACATGTCCAGAGGAAGGCAACAAAGATGGTGAGGGGTCTGGAGACCAAGTCCTATGAGGAAAGGTTGATGGAGCTGGGGATGTTTAGCCTGGAGAGGAGATGACTGAGATGTGATATGATAGCCGTCTTCAAGTTCTTGAAGGGCTGTTATGTAGAGGATGGTTCCGAGTTTTTTTTTTCTGTTGCCCCAAAAAGTCGGACCAGAACCAATGGGTTGAAATTAAATCAAAAGAGTTTTCAGCTAAACATTAGGAAGAACATTCTGACAGAGTGGTTCCTCAGTGGAACAGGCTTCCTCGGGAGGTGGTGGGTTCTCCTTCTTTGGAGGTTTTTAAGCAGAGGCTAGATGGCCATCTGTCAGCAATGCTGATTCTGTGAACTAAGGCAGATCATGAGAGGGAGTGCAGGAAGGGCTGTGTCAGTGCTTGACTTTCGTGGCCCTTTCTTACATGCCCTGGGAAATGCCAATCACCACTATGATTCTATGAGTAGCTTGGGAGGGAATCAGAGATCTCCTGCAGTAGGGAGAAATATGCAAAAATTGGTTCCCTGCTCGCACTCATGGAAATTCTAGACAATAACTTACATACTCGTGGTGTAGTGGTTAAGAGCTGTGGTTTGGAGCAGTGGATTCTGATCTGGGGAACCAGGTTTGATTCCCCCACTCCTCCACGTGAGCAGCGGAGGCTAATCTGGTGAACTGGGTTTGTTTCCCCACTCCTGCACATGAAACCAGCTGGGTGACCTTGGACTAGTCACAGCTCTCTCAGCCCCACCTACCTCACAGGGTGTCTGTTGTGGGGAGGGGAAGGTGATTGTAAGCCAGTTTGATTCTTCCTTAAGTGGTAGAGAAAGTCAGCATATAAAAAGCAACTCTTCTTCTTCAGGTTGCAAAGTTCATTTTTTCTTAGGGACTGAATTCAAATACTTTGTTTCTAGCACAGGCCTCTTTATAAATTATGGAACAGCCACTGAGTTTTTACACCACCAGGCTTTGAAAGGTGGCACCCCTGACTCTTTAATAAAGATCTCTGGAGAGAGAAATGTTCTGCTAAATATTCTTTGTCGAACTCATTAAGGTTAATCCTTTTCTTGCTCTGCTAAGAGGTGGCGCTGCCTTTTCTGGAGACCCCAAGTGGCAGCCTCAAAGCGCCACAGGCTTCCACATACCTAAAAGAGAAGCCAGAGCCTTTTACCAGGCTGGCTATCTCCTTGCAGCCAGCAGGAATCTGCTGTGATGGCTGCCTGACTCTGGCTTTCAACCTAGATCACAGACTCGGTTCTGGGCCTCGGTGGCTTTTGAAGTGCATCCTGGGAAGAGGCATAAAATAGCACAGATGGAGGAGAGCATTTCTTCTGTGCTGGAAGCCTGGCTTCTTGCTATCATAGCGGCCCCTAATAGAGGTCATAAGTATAACATGCCCTGAGTAAACAGCACAGCGGAGGACGAAGTGGTTCTGCTGTCGCCACTGAGAAAATCCTTCTCCTACTGCTGTCTAGATAAGAACTGAATTTTTCCTTGGAAGGAGACCTTGAGCATCTTTGCTTCCTGATGCTCGCCAAGCAAGGGGTTTCAACAGGAAACATTGTAAATATGAGAAGTTCTTTATTCCTACTAATGATCTCAGTTTTGCCGTACTTTGTACTAAGGTTATGCTAGCTGGCCAAAAAAGAAATCCTCTGTGTTTAGAGCTAAGACATAATTTTTTGACAACTTAAATTTCCAAAAAAGATGGAGAATTAAATGTAAAATTGAAAAATTCCTGTCTTCTAGAAAGTAGACTCCTTTGAAATGTGGTGTTGGAGGAGAGGGTTACGGATACCCTGGACTGCCAAAAAAAACAAATCAGTGGGTTATAGATCAAATCAAGCCTGAACTGACCCTAAAAGCTAAAATGACTAAACTGAGGCTATCGTATTTTGGTCACATTACGAGAAGGCAAGAGTCACTAGAAAAGACAATCATGCTAGGAAAAGTTGAGGGCAGCAGGAAAAGAGGAAGACCCAACCAGAGATGGATTTGACTCAATAAAGGAAGCCACAGCCCTCAATTGGCAAGACCTGAGCAAGGCTGTCAAAAATAGGAAATTTTGGAGGACGTTGATTCATGGGGTCGCCATGAGTCAGAAGCAACTTGATGGCACTTAACACACAGAGAGAAGTCTGTTTGAGGGTGCGGGGGAAGCACCAGATGCTGATGCTGCATCCGGGATAGCCGACTTATGGACATGGGTACAGACAGCAGAAAGCAGGAATGCATGTTTAGATGCACACTGTCCAGCGCAATTCCTGACGCCACAGCTAAATGTGGATGAAAAAACTCTCAACTCACATGAGAATATCTATTTTCATGTGCCGTCACCAGCCACTGCACATGGACTTTCGCTGTGTGTCACCAGCCACACAAAACAATGTGTTGAATGCAGTCATTTCACAAACAGGGTTTGTCTGCCTGTGCATAGATGGAAAGAGATCAGCCGAATGGCAATGAATGCCCAAAATGTGGCAGCTGTGGATATTCACATGTCAAGATTTAATCCAGACAGATGTTCTGAACGTTGAAATGCTCAAGAGACTTACCAGTGAATATTGACAGTCATCTAAATGGGATTGTCAGCATTCTCTTCTGAATGCTGTCTCCTCCCACTTAGCAAGACTATTTTCATTCTGAAATTAGTCTGGGATTGTCAGCATTCATGCATGGAGGAATACTTTTACATTAATCTTGTGCACACAAAGTATGTGTGTTTATATATATTGTCGTGTTTTTATATGATACATAAAATATTTGTAGACTATTTTGCTTGTTAATGACTTTTTCCATACTGGGAGAGAAAGTGACGTACCTTTGACCACATGAGTCACCACAGTGAGCCCTTGGGAATGTTTCGATTTGGGGAGAAGGGTTTCCAAGCAAGCTGGAACCTTAGCCCTTCTCTCCTCTTTTAAATTAACTGCCGTGCTGAACCTACTTCTATAATCCACTCATACTGATGCTCTTCTGGCAAGCATAAGCCTGCATCGTTCAAAGCTTTAATTTGCATTTTGGGCCTCTACTAGGTGTGTTTTGGACAGTATATTGTTCAGGGCTTTTCCGTTTAAAAGAGTGGGCAGTTGTTTCTGATTCAGGTATTGCCTGTGCATATTTGAAAATGCAAGGATCTCACGATGCAGAGAGACAAGTTAAGGGGGCATTTTTAATTCTTAAGAAGCTGATGGTGTGGAGTCAGGCCAGTCACTTTTCTAGAAGAAGAGTTGGTTTTTATATCCCACTTTTCTCTAGCGTAAGGAGTCCCAAAGCAGCTTGCGATCACCTTACCTCCCCCCCACAACAGACGCCTTGTGAGATAGGTGGGGCTGAGAGAGTTCTGAGAGAACTGTGACTGGCCCAAAGTCAAGTGCAGGAGTGGGATATCAACCAGACTGGAGTCCACCGCTCTTAACCACTACACCATGCTGGCTTTCTAGATGAGTTTTGTCAATCTGGTCCAATTGGTGGTAGGCTCTTCAGCACAGTTTCAGTTACAAGTGTTAAGGCTAGCTCATATGTGCAGGGAGAATCATTTGCTTTCTCTTCACTCAGTGATGTGTAGCTGAGTGAGTGAACTGACTGAAAACCACAGTTTGGGTATTTCTGTGATGCCCCTCTGCTGCTGGAAATGGCACTGTGCTTGACACTAAATGTTGTTTGTATTCACATAATGAATGTTCTCTCAGTCTCTGGTATTTAATCTGTAATGGGTCAGCCACACATACTGCATGTGTGAACTGACCCTTATCACTTAGGAGCCATTAAGCACAGGTACCATGGACTGACCCTGGACCCTCGTTCATGTACACTGCACATTTTGTCTGCGCCTGAGCTACAGCCCTTGTTCCCGTCTGATCTGGAGCTATGAAGGGAAACCTGATTATGCCCTTCTTCTGACGGAACTACATCTCTGTTCCTTGATTTTTTTATAGTATGGTATGGGAAGTAGCACGAAAGCATCTTTTACCCCGTTTGTGGACACTAGAGTGTATCAGACCTCCCCAACTGATGAAGATGAAGATGATGACGAAGAGTCATCTGCTACAGGTAAAAAAATTAAAAAGAAAGCAATATCAGAAATACATGACATTAGAAACCTGTTGGGTATGCTGCATCTCTTGAAAAACCTGCATGTGCCAATTTATTTACTTAATTTATTTATTACTTTAGACTTCTATCCTGCCTTCCTCAGCCAAAGCCGGGCTCAGGGTGGGTAACAACATTAAAACCATAATACATATACATTAAAACCAATGACCGCACATCCTACTTTGCTTTCAGTTTTTGGTGCATCTTAGCACAAATCTCACTTCCAAAGCATTTATGAGGGTGTGGAAAAAGTTGAAACCTATAACATTAACAATGGGTGCACACAACTAGCCAGCTTAGCATCAGAAACCTCAGTGTGTGCAAAGAACTGTATTGCAACCGTTCCTCTCATATTTCCAGTGTAGAGAAGAAACACATATATTGCTGTTTCAACCTATCAGCAAAGATTCTTAATAAAACAAAATAATGCATAGGCTTCCAAAGGGCCTGCTGCTTTTTGGACACATGATCACATGAAGCTGCCTTACACTGAATTGGTCCATGAAAGTCAGTATTGTCTACTCAGACCGGCAGTGGCTCTCCAGGGTCTCAGGCAGGGGTCTTTCACATCACCTACTTGCCTAGTCCCTTTAACTGGAGATGCCAGGGATTGAACCTGGGACCTTCTGCATGCCAAGCAGATGCTCTACCACTGAGCCACAGCCCCTCCTGTGGTAGAGAAAGCCAGCATATAAAAACGAACTCTTCTTTGATAGAGAAGTTATAAGCTTTTAACTACATGGCTGTCAGGGAGAGAATAGTGAGAAGGAGGAAGTCAGCTTGAGAATTTCATTCTGGGACAAAGAAGTCACTTGGCAGGTAACAAAAGGTAACATACCCTTTTTATCCTTTGCTGCCCCCTGTAGGAACTGACAAAAGTGTACAAATGTTCATTTGAAGTATATGTAGAGTCCATCAGTGTCTGGCTGGGGCCTGTTGGCAGCATCTTGCCAACAGCCGTTGAAACCCTGCAGCCTGCTTTGCTTTCTGCTCCTGTCCTTCTCTCTTTGGAAGCTGGATAGAATTTATATTGAAAAGAACCACATCAGTGGCCTATGCCAGGGAAGACCATGAGCAAAGAGACCTTGTCCCCCAAGGAATAACTCACAAATAAGCAGATTTAAAAACCCTGTTTGTAGAATATTTTCAAAATATCCGCTGTCCTCAACCAAGGCCTGAGCTTTTCCGGCCTGGTGGAACTCTCTGTCGAATGAGTCCAGGGCCCTGCGGGACTTAGCTCAGTTCCACAGGACCTGCAAGTAGGGTTGCCAACCTCCAGGTACTTGCTGGAGATTTCCTGCTATTACAACTGATTTCCAGCCGATCGAGATCAGTTCGCCTGGAGAAAATGGCCGCTTTGACCATTGGACTTTGTGGCATTGAAGTCCCTCTCCTCCCCAAACCCTGCCTTCATCAGGCTCTGCCCCCAAAATCTCCAGGTATTTCCTAACCCAGAGCTGGCAACCCTATGCAAGAAGGAGATGTTCCACCAGGCCTGTGGTTGAGGGCAGCAACGAGCTCCGTCAAAACTGGCTTCCCTGTTCTATAGGCTTTCCAGGCCCCTCTTCGCTACCGGTGGGAGGTTTTATGGTTGGAACCTGAGGAGGGCGGGGAGGGGAGGGGACTTCAACGCCATAGAGTCCAATTGCCCAAGCGGCCATTTTCTCCAGGGGAACTGATCTCTATTGGCTGGAGATCCGTTGCAATAGCAGGAGATCTCCAGCTACTACCTGGAGGTTGGCAACCCTACTGTTCCGGCACCGATATAACTAGACTGACTCCATCTTGCTTACTCACCTCTCTCTCCTTAATAAGGATTTACATGTGATTATTGAATCTTGGATTGATTGATATTATATTAATTGTTTTTATTGGTTTTAATAATGTATCATGTGTCTTATATATATCAGCATGTTTTAGCTGATTTTATATGTTGATTATACTGATATAAACCGCCTCGAGTCTGACTTGTCGGGAAGAGGCAGGATATAAATTTAATACACAAATGCTTTAAAAAAAAACAAAACTGTTGTTGTTTTCTTCCTTTCCAGCGTTGTTCACCAGTGAGCTCCTGAGGCAAGAACAGGCCAAACTGAATGAAGCCAGGAAAATTTCAGTAGTGAACGTGAACCCCACTAACATTCGCCCTCATAGCGACACGCCAGAGATCCGAAAGTACAAGAAACGCTTCAATTCAGAAATACTTTGTGCTGCTCTGTGGGGTAATCTGTTAACTGTCTTTGCAAATGTGGAAATGACGCTTGCATATTGTTTATTGTTATCTGTTTATTTACTTCATTTATACCCCACCTTTCCCCCCAGTGGGGACCCAAAGTAGTTTAGCACATTCTCCCCTTCTCCATTTTCTACTCACAACAGTCCTGTGAGGTAGGTTAGGCTAAGAGTGCGTGACTGGCCCAAGGTCACCTAGCAAGGTTCTGTGGAAGAGTGGGGATTTGAACCTCAGCCTCATGTATCCTCGCCTGATGCTCTACCCACCACATCATGTTGAGAGAGTAACATGTGGCTTATGTCCAAAAGATAGAACTTTTGCACAGTGTTTGTAGAGGGATTCTGGCAAGGCACTCTGATACCCAGAGGCAACAGCCAGAATATCCAGACACCTTTGAGAGATTCAGCTCCTCCTGTTTTGTCTCACAGGAACTATATTTCTCCACCCAGCACATAGTTAAATTGTGGAACTCTCTGCCCCAGGATGTGGTGATGGCCTCCAACTTGGAAGGCTTTAAGAGGGGAGTGGACATGTTCATGGAGGATAGGGCTATCCATGGCTACTAGTCAAAATGGATGCTAGTCATGATGCATACCTAGTCTCTCCAGGATCAGAGGAGCATTACTAATATATCGGGTGCTGTGGAACACAGGCAGGATAATGCTGCTGCAGTCGTCTTGTTTGTGGACTTCCTAGAGGCCCCTGGTTGGCCACTGTGTGAACAGACTGCTGGACTTGATGGGCCTTGGTCTGATCCAGCATGGCTTTTCTTATGTTCAGATGATGAGTTTGTACTTGTAATATTTCAGTAATAATATTTCAGGTGTGGAAGTGGTACATTTGTTTAATATGATGATTTTGGATAACATTGGAGGATGGCAAATGTGAGTTATTTATATTTTTGAAACCTGAGGACAGCACCATTTGAATTCAGTGACTTGAGTGAACATGGACTGCCAGGGCTGTGGCTACCATGTACAATGGGGAGCATAAGGGTTTAAAGAAATTTCATGGTGGACTGAAAGCAACAGCTTTGCCCTGAAAAGTGCTATTTGGTCCCTTTAGTTAGTCCTCTTTAAGGGCCAAACCACACAAGATTTTTTTTAAAGAGACAGGTCTGGTTCCTTGGACCCAAGTTGTTAGGAAAAAACCCATCTTGTACAGCTTGGCCCTCATGCTCAATTGAAAACGTCTTTGATCTCACTGATCCGGATTGTGATTTCTTCTGCTTGCTCAATGCGCAGGTGTAAACCTACTGGTGGGAACGGAGAACGGGCTCATGCTGTTGGATCGGAGCGGCCAAGGGAAGGTGTACAATCTGATCAACAGGAGGCGGTTTCAGCAGATGGACGTGCTAGAAGGACTCAATGTCCTTGTCACAATCTCAGGTACAGCCACAAGCTCGAGTTCAGGGCTCGCTTTTTCCATCTGGTTTCTGACAGCCTGACTGTGAAGTTCTCCCTCCAGCGAAAGCCGGGGCTTATTTTGCATTTAAGAAGCAGCCTTACGAGGATTCTCCCAAGGTAGTGAATAGTCTGTGAAGAGAAAGGCAGAGTATGCAAAGTCACGTCTCAAGGTATGACCAGGAAGGCACGAAGTGAAAGGCAGAGCTCTTTGCCTTTCATGCAGTATTCTCATTGTTTCACATTGTTCTGGTGTTTCCCTGTGCAAAATGAAGTCATGTTTGGTTTCCATTGTACCTCTTAGTGGAACGAGTGTGGGTGGATTCACAAGTGTAGCCAATTAGTTCCAACAGGCAAAGCCTATTAGCGAGCCAGGCATCAGCAGCTGGCATGGTCAGGCTCCTACCCAGGCAAACAGACGAACAGAGAGCTGGCGCTGAGCGAAGACACTGGCACAATCTCCCATTTCCAAATAGAGGGTGGCTGGCACCAGCAGAGGAAACAGAACACAATGGAATCATGCTCTGATCCCTTTGCTGCCACCAGGTACCCTTCCATTGGGAAATGGATAGGGTTGCCAGGTCCTCCCTCTCCACTGGCAGA
This sequence comes from Euleptes europaea, assembly GCF_029931775.1. Taxonomy (NCBI): domain Eukaryota; kingdom Metazoa; phylum Chordata; class Lepidosauria; order Squamata; family Sphaerodactylidae; genus Euleptes; species Euleptes europaea. The sequence goes on from NC_079316.1 coordinate 19,606,609, forward strand.
AGGTTTTTGGGGGCAGGGGCAGGCAGTCGGGCGCATGCGCAGTTGCACATCACTGCTGAGTTTCATCCCGGAAGCGCCGCGTCACTGCTGGGTTTCGTCCTGGAAGCACCGCGTCGCAAAGGGGCCCTTTACCACTCAAACACCCCCCCATTGGGTTTGAGTGGTAAAGGGGCCCTTCGTGATGCGGCACTTCTGGGACTAAACCCAGCAGTGACGTAAGCACATCATGCACAGCCTGTCAGTGCTGATCTTCTTGTGGATGCTGGGGGAACAAGCAGGATGAGCAGTGCCTCCGCGAAGCAACAGTCACCAGTGAACGTGCAGTGGAGTTGCCAGATGGGGTCTGCTGTGGTGGTGCACTAACACTGTGATGCCTGAGAAACCATCACTAAGGCTGGATCCAGCCATGCCCACGAGCTCTTCTGCAAAGGAGGGACAGGACAATGCTGCTGTTCGGTAAAGGAAGGACCTAGAGGATGGAGAATGGGGAGCGTTCCTGTCTGCGGGTGGGTGGGGGTCTGCCATTGTTCGGCTGCTAGACTTTGTACATGAATGGACTGTTTGTTTCTGTGATCCTTATCTGGGCTAAGTGAGCTGCTGGCTTTAAGGTGCCAGAACTACAAGGCTGGAGGACCTGTCCCCATGTCACTCAAGGCAACTGCAAACAGAACAGCATTCGGTGGGAAGTGATAGTCAATTGATCTTACAGTGAGCACTCGAAGAAGAAAGTGGTGCGTGTGGGGAAGCAGCAGTGGCAGCGATCCTTCCTCCTGTGAACTGGGTGTGTGATCCAGCCAAAGACTAATCCTTCACAAAACGGACATAGGTCTGGCATCGGAAACCACAACATTCAGAAATCAGTGGGGGAACATTTTAACCATCCAGGACATTCAGTTGCTGATTTAAGAGTAGCAGTTCTCTTACCAAGGGATTTCTAAGGGAGATTAGAAAGAGAGACTGCTGAGTTACAACTAGTAATGAAGCTCAAAACTATGCATTCTCCTGGATTGAATAGAGATCTGGGATTCCTGTCTCATTACCAATGCTAATTTCTCCACGTCTGCTATCCCTCTGAAGGAGCCCCATGGCACAGAGTGGTAAGCTGCAGTACTTCACTCAAAAGCTCTGCTTATTCCTTAGTTTGATCGTGACGGAAGTCGTTTTCAGGTAGCCGGCTTAAGGTTGACTGAGCCTTCCATCCTTCTGAGCTCGGTAAAATAAGTACCCAGCTTGCTGGGGGTAAAGTGTAGATTACTGGGGAAGGCTATGGCAAACCACCCCGTAAACATAGTCTGCCTAGAAAATGTCGGGATGTGACGTCACCCCATGGGTCTGTAATGACCCGGTGCTTGAACAGGGGACTACCTTTACCTTTTACTACCCCTCTGCATATCACACCTAATCCAATCATGCCTGCTAATGTCATTTACTTGCTTTTGATATTTACACCCCATAAACATTATCTGCCTAGTAAACGTCGGGATGTGACGTCACCCCATGGGTCAGGAATGACCCGGTACTTGCACAGGGGACCTTTACCTTAAGTGCCAAACCAGAAGCACAAATAGTGTATCAGGTCATTGAAGCTGCTGCTAGGTAACATGTTGGTGGATTGTATCTTCATGGGTTAAAAATTCACTTTCTTGTTCCAACAGGAAAGAAGAACAAACTACGAGTGTATTACCTGTCATGGTTGAGGAATAGGATATTGCACAATGATCCAGAGGTGGAAAAGAAGCAAGGCTGGATCACCGTTGGGGACTTGGAGGGCTGCATACATTATAAAGTTGGTAAGTGCCACCAGTGTGAGGACTTGCACCGGCAGGAGGCTGAGCTGGTGTCCAAGGGCCACTCTGCTGTGGCAGTCCACGGGAGCCAGCACACGTGACACTACGTCTGCGTCCATGCAGTTTGCTCAGCGCAAATGGCACAGGCCTGGCATAGGGGTCAAGGCACCTCCTAAGTCCTTTCAACCCCCAAGCTGAGGAATGGGCTGTAAGTGAGCCAAGGTACCTTTCGTCCCCATGTTCCACCACCTACAAATGCCAGTGTTGCTGCCTGGGGTTTCTCCTGCCATTTGTTCTGGTCCAAATGCTGCTTGACTGCCTGCTGTGGTCTAATTTTGGAATTAATTCAAATGCTAACCTCTTCTTGCTCACAGATTTGTACTTCTAAAATGTAACCTTAATAACTGCTTTTTAGCTCACGCCAACACTACTTTATAATTCTCCATAAATAATAAAAAAGCAGAAGTAAAGCCTAGGTGTTCAGTCTTTGATCAGCCAACCTCTTCCATTTCCTCTGAAAGGAATAATCTCCTAGTCTAAGGAGGAGCCTAGATCTATAATGATATAGAATCTTAATCTTCAGTCTAAATATGTTTAACCAAGCTGCTGATTCCAATGAAGGAATTGCAAATACTTGCCAGATAGCTATGCCTGATATACGTTTCGGCAATCTGGTTATTCTCCTCAAAAATTTTAACAGAAAGGAATCAATGCCCTCTGAAATACCTTCTAAGTATCATTTGGTTAATTTTTCCCAAAAAGGTCCTACTGGCTGCTGGATAATACCTTCCTGTGGGAAAAAGTGATAAAGCAGTTACAGCCAGTTCCTGAGCCTTTCAGTGGCTGGCGATGGCGTTGGAAACCAATTGTTTCCAACTCTCTTCAGCCATCTTAAAATTGGTTAAGATATATTCTAATCTCCTCAGTCTGAATTCCTTGTGATAAACTCTCAATTTCCTCAGGGGGATCTGACATTCAAAATCAAACCAATCATTCTTCCTTTCTTTTAGCTGGTTAAAATGTTAACTGCTAAACAGGTTTAAAAAGGTAAAGGTCCCCTGTGCAAGCACCAGGTTATTCCTGACCCATCGGGTGACGTCACATCCCGACATTTACTAGGCAGACTTTGTTTACAGGGTGGTTTGCCAGTGCCTTCCCCAGTCATCTTCCCTTTACCCCCAGCAAGCTGGGTACTCATTTTACCAACCTCAGAAGGATGGAGGGCTGAGTCAACCTTGAGCCGGCTACCTGAAACCAACTTCCGGTGGGATCGAACTCAGGTCGTGAGCAGAGCATGGACTGCAGTACTGCAGCTTAACACTCTGCGCCACGAGGCTCCTTTAAACAGGTTTACATAGATCTATAATCTGATTTAAAATATCATAATAGATTGAAACTGCATTAGCTGAAATGCATTCTTATCGTAAAGGAAGACACTTCTGGGATTGATTTAAATTGCAACTTTTTGTTGCCGGTATGAACAACATTGAATTTTAGGGAAAAGGTGAGAGAGATGTGTGTGTTTTTTAAATGAAATACTTATTTCAACAGGATAATCACAGGTTGTATTGAACAAATATGTCAGAAGTGTCACAAGTTAAGAAAGTTAATTGGCATCAACTCCATCAATATATAATGAAGCAAATGCAACAAAATCTGTGTTCAGAAACATCTCAGTTAATAATAGATGCTACTAAGTATTACCATGACACAATGTTCATAATAAATTATGACATAGAAAGAAAACTATGAGGATTGGTTCTTGTAGGTTATCCGGGCTGTCTAACCGTGGTCTTGGTATTTTCTTTCCTGACGTTTCGCCAGCAGCTGTGGCAGGCATCTTCAGAGGAGTTACTCCTCTGAAGATGCCTGCCACAGCTGCTGGCGAAACGTCAGGAAAGAAAATACCAAGACCACGGTTTCACAGCCCGGATAACCTACAAGAACCAATGAACTCTGACCGTGAAAGCCTTCGACAAAACTATGAGGATGTTTGCGTTATTTTTAAATTATATGTATAAGATTTGGCTTTGGCTTTGCTTTTGCTCCAATCAACATTTTAAATCAGGAGATAGGAAAGAAGAAAGCCACTTTTTCTGGAAGCCAGAAGTAAGGGCAGGGGTTTCCATTGCCATTAAGTGTGATGAAAAAGATTTTTAAAATGATTTAAATAAATAAATAAATTGTGCTAGCTGGAATTTTGCCTATTCTTAGCAATAGCAATAATGCTTCCACTAACAAGATGACTTCAGCTACCCTCCCTTAAGAGTAGGCAATTCTCTTTTGTCTGAGTAAATTTGGATGTGTTAAAAATCTAGTTTTATTTCCTTTTTAGTGAAATATGAGAGAATCAAGTTCTTGGTGATTGCCTTAAAGAATGCTGTAGAAATATATGCTTGGGCTCCTAAACCATATCACAAGTTCATGGCATTTAAGGTATGTTTCATGTTACAAAATATTTTAGCATTATTCATGCACGTGTCCTTATCTCATATAAGAAAAGTTTATCATTACCATTTTGTTATCGACTCACCCCTATTCTTGGCATATTCTCACTGATTGTGAACGATCTACTGTTCCCCTCCACTGCTCTGCTGGGCAGTGGGAGGAAATCGGGGGGACGTGATCAGTGTCCCCGACGTGATGATGCAACTTCTCACGCATCCCAGAAGTGACATCAGTACATCGGGTGACACTCTAGCATTTGCCCTAAACTCAGTGGTTGAATGCTACAGTGTCAGTTCCTGGTCACACAGTGACATCATTGGGCCAGGGCCGCCAGTCACCTCCCCCTAAATAAGTATAAGTTCCTGCCTCCCCCATCTCTCGCCAGTTGCCAGGTCATTCCTGGCAACCCCAGTTGGATGCCCAACAAGCCTAGTGAATAGGGTTGCCAGCCTCCATGTACTAACTGGAGATCTCCCGTGATAACAGCTGATCTCCAGCTGATAGGGATCAGTTCACCTGGAGAAAATGGCCATTTTGGTAATTGGATTCGATGGCATTGAAGTCCCTCCCCTCCCCAAACCCTGCCCTCCTCAGGCTTTGCCCCAAAAACCTCCCGCCGGTGGTGATAAGGGACCTGGCAACCCTAGTGAGCGGGACAGGCTGGCCCAGTCTCCATCACGCTTAACCTCTCAACACACAAAAGTTCAGCCAAACCAGGCAAAGTGTAATTGTGTCACAATTTAAATTGTATTAAGGCATATGTAAGTGTGTGTGTGTGTGTTTGTGTGTTTTTCCCACAGTTTTAAATTTTTCACTGGGCTTAATAAGAAACAACCCTAAAAATAAACTACTGATAACACCTGTTTGCTGTTAAAAGTCCTCTTCCTCCCTTTTCCAGGTGTGTCAGCTGTTTCAATTTTTAGAGTATTTCATAGTCCTGTATATCTTCTAGCATGCATGTTACTCTTATTTTTGGGTGCCAATACTGTGAGCTTTGTTTTCTTTTTCTTTCTTTTGCCCTCACAACATCAGCCTCCACATTCTCCTTCAAAATCACCCATTTTCTGCAGTTATATAATTTACAGGATGTTCTACGGGCAGATGTTGATGATAATGTAACTATATCTCACACTTGGCTTTACTGTGAATTATATGACTTCTCAATGGGATTGGGGAAAAAAACATTGGTCGGGATTAGGGTTGCCAACCTCCTGGTCGGGTCTAGTGATCTCCTGGAATTACAACTCATCTCCAGACTATGGAGATCATTTCCCCCAGATAAAATTGTTGCTTTGGTGAGTGGACTGTATGGTATTATACCCTACTGAGGTCCTGCTCCTCCCCAAACTCTGCCCTCACCAAGTTCCACCCCCAAATTTCCAGGAATTCCCCAATCCAGAGTTGGCAACCTTGGTAGGGATTTGGGGAAGCAGTCTCCAGCTCCTTCCCTCTCGCCCAGCTGAATCCGTTTATGACCCTTCCAACATGCCCATTTCTCTTGGAACATGGCCACATTTGTGACCTCCTTATCGGCCATCATCACACCTACTTCTGGTTCATCCAGTTTATCCAGGGGTGACACTGAGAATGTACAGCTTGCACAGGATCCATTGAAGTGGCCTCCTGAACTGAGCCGGAAATGATTCCCACAGAGAACTTCAGAACCAGCAGTAGAGGTTGGCTAGTCTACCTTTAAAGACAGGACCTGACACAAATATCTCATCCATCCAACAAGTGGAATTGACCTGTTGTCAGGAAACTTGTAACTTAAAAAGGAAGAAGCCGGACATTCCTTTGGCATTTTGCATCCTCTTGTATGATAAAGGGCTAAATCCCTGTCTAAACAATGAAAGCAATCAGATAAGATAAAAGACAAGCACGTTCTTAAAAGGCACGGGCAAGACCAAATATTTTAATACCATAGCGTGCTATGGATTTAAGGAAGTCATTTGTGTTCCACAAAATTGACTGAGTGGATTTTAAAAGTCTTTTGCAGATCTCCAGCACAAACCGTTGCTTGTTGATCTCACAGTGGAAGAAGGCCAGAGGTTAAAGGTCATCTTTGGGTCACACACTGGTTTCCATGTGATTGACGTGGATTCGGGGAATTCTTACGACATCTATATACCATGTCATGTGAGTCCAAGAATATGGTGGAACTATACAAACTGGATTACTGGGTATCACATGACGGAAAATATAGACCACTGGGTGGCATTCACTAACTATTTGATCCAAGCCCTCCAGGAAGGACTTGAATCAGATCCCATCATCACAGGGAATTAATCTGCTCGGGGAATTTACTGTTCCTGTTTTAGAATAGCTGAGGCACAGTTCTCCATGGGGTTTGCCTCTTCAGACTGTCCTAAATGTTGGAGGTTCATCAGCCCTCCTAGATGCTGGAGTAATTATTAATGCTGCTGTTCAACAGCTATTCTGTGTGTGTTTTATTTGAATCTCTCACGTTTTAGTATATTTTTGTACATAAACCACTTTGGGCAAATTGGTGGTCTAAACATTTCAGAAATGAATCCTATAATTAAAGGGAAGTATTTAAGCTTCAGTGACCCTGTGGATATCAGTGAGTTTCAACTGGTACAAATCCAAGGATATGTCATCAGAGAATATAGAACAGGGAGCCTATGGCTCTAGCTGCAAATGCGGCTCGCTACAGAACCACATATTGCTTTTTGAAAAAGAAAATGAAATCTGTAAGTTTAGAATGCTAGAATAACCAGTATGTGAAGGTAATGGCAGGGAAATACTTTATGGCACTAAAGGGCTTCCTAGAGGTGCCTGACAGAAAGGGAAATGGTGGAGGTGCAAATCAGCCAGTAATCCAAGTGTGAATGAGATGCAGATGTATGCCTGTGCTCTAAACTATTGCATCGGGCGCTTCTGTGTATATTTATACTTATTATGAGACCTTGTCTATGCCACTTCCTAATATTATTATACACTGAGCAGTGTATAATTACAGTTATATTATACATTGAGTAAAGTTTTTCTTTTTGTCTGTCCTGAATCTCTTGCCCATCAACTTGATTAGGTACCCTGAAGATCCAGTATTATGAGAGGAACAGAAAAAGTTCTATCTTCTGTCTCCATCCTATGCATACTTTTATAAACTTCTGTCATGTGTGTCCCCCAGTTGTGTTTTTGCCATCACGTTGCAGCTGACTTATGGCGACCCTACAGGGTTTTCAAGGGAAGAGACCACAAAGGTGGTTTGTCATTGTCTGCCTCTGTGTAGCAACCCTAGACTTGGTGGTCTCCCATCAAAGTACTAACGGACTGACCCTACTTAGGTTCTGAGACCTGATGAGATCAGGCTAGCCTGGGCTATCCAGGTTAGGATCATGGTGTCCCCCCGCCCCAATGTCTTTTTTTGTAATAAACTGAAAACTCCCAGACTCTTTAGCCTTTTCTCATGTCAATTATTAGTAACGTTAAACTGTATATTTTCAGTTATGCAGATGAGCTTTCTTATGCTGTCTCTTAGCAGATCTCTTGCTCTGAATTATAACATAGCTTGGCTTCTTTATAATTAAAGGCTGCAGACCCCTGATGTAGAGCTTAGTTTTTCACGTTTCTTTAAGCCTGTTCACAGCAACCTAAGCATATCTTATGGCTTACCAGATTCATAAGTCCCTGTTTTGTTACCAGGTTGGGTTCAGCTCACTCTTAGCATGTCCCAGGACCGGCCGTTCTGCCACAACCCCAAAAAGCACATGTTGTTCAGGACTGAGAGAGCCAGCATGGTGTAGTAGTTAAGAGCAGTGTTTTAGAGTGGTGGACTCTAATCTGGTGAACCAAGTTGGTTTCCCCACTCCTATACATTAGATCAGCTGGGTGACCTCGGGCTAGTCACACTCTCTCAGCCGCACCTACCTCACAGGATGTCTGTTGTGGGGAGAGGAAAGGAAGGAGATTGTAAGCTGGTTTGATTGTTCCTTAAGAGGTAGAGAAAGTCGGCATATAAAAGCCAACTCTTCTTCTTCTTCTTCTTCTTCTACTACTACTACTACTACTTCTACTACTACTACTACTACTACTAGGCATATTAGCCATTACTAGTGCATATACCAGAGACAGTTTACCACTTGTGACTGAATTTTGAGTTCACATTTCTTGTGTTCTCTTCTGTATGCAGATTCAAGGCAACATCACACCTCATGCCATCGTCATTTTGCCCAAGACAGATGGCATGGAGATGCTTGTGTGCTACGAGGATGAAGGGGTCTATGTCAACACCTATGGGCGTATTACGAAGGACGTGGTGCTCCAGTGGGGAGAAATGCCCACCTCAGTGGGTATGTCAATCCTTCCGCTTCTCCTTAGCCATTCAGAATGAGATGAGAAGTCTAAACTAGAATTAGTTTCCCAGGTAATTTGATTTTACATAGTTCAGATGATGGAACCTGGATGCTTTTTAGGGGGTCTGAAGCTTGTTCCTTGGGGCATTTCCATTCTACATGGCAGCTTCCTGCAAAGTGTAGAAAGTTATCTCTCACACACGTATATAGTGTAAATAATAGTTCTGTATAAAAAGGTGATGCTTATTTTTTAATATGAAGAAACTGTAAAGTTATGAGTAACTGTGAGTAACTATGAAGTAGTGGAGACTGGAGAAAGGGAAAACTACCCATTTGACTTTTATTAGCTGAAGAGCTAGCTTAGGGATTGCCCATCTCCCTTAGTTAGAGTAATACTAACTAGAACAATAAGAAAGTTACTTAGCTAACAAAATGTCTGGTTGCACATTCATATCATCCTTTAAAATATTTAATTCTTTAATAAGCATTTTTTAAATTATTTGATTCTTATTACCCCTTGGTCTTGATGTCTGTCTATCCCATTCCTAGTATAAACCAAACTACCACTATATAAATAAAAAGTGTGTTTTGCCTTTACAAGTAAATGGCGGCAGCAGAAAACAAGGTAATATATGGAAGTACATACGATCCCATTCTCCTCATAGTGTAGCGAGTAAAACTAGAAGTTGAAAAAGCAAACCTCACATTCCCCAACCACCACTGCAACAGATGGTAAGAACTTAGCTTGTTCCAAATATTTCCCATAAGAATATGATGACAATTTGTGTTTTGGCAGCGTACATCCACTCCAATCAAATAATGGGCTGGGGTGAAAAAGCCATTGAGATACGATCAGTGGAGACGGGACATTTGGATGGTGTATTTATGCATAAGCGAGCTCAGCGGTTAAAGTTTCTATGTGAAAGAAATGACAAGGTAAGTCTCCATGCCCTCGACGTCTCAAGACTGCCGGCAAATCAGATTGTCAACAAAATCGTCACTTCTTTTATAATTGAAATTCAAAATGGTTAAATAGCTCCAGTCATTTTTATATATTAGATAGATAGATGGATGGATGGATGGATGGATGGATGGGATAGATGGATGGATGGACTGACGGATGGACGGACGGGCGGACAGACAGACAGACAGACAGACGAAGAAGAGTTGGTTTTTATATGCCGACTTTCTCTACCACTTAAGGAAGAATCAACCCGGCTTACAATCGCCTTCCCCTCCCCACAACAGACACCCTGTGAGGTGGGTGAGGCTGAGATAGCATGACTTGCCCAAGGTCACCCAGCTGGCTTCGTGTGTAGATGTGGGGAAACAAATCTAGTTCACCAGATTAGCGTCCACTGCTCATGTGGAGGAGTGGGGAATCAAACCCGGTTCTCCAGATCAGACTCCACCGCTCCAAACCACTGCTCTTAACCACTACACCAGATGGGCATATAGATAGATGGACAGATAGACAGACAAGATAGATAGATAAGACAGACAGACCAGACAGACAGACAGACAGACAGACAGACAGACAGACAGACAGACAGACAGACAGACAGATAGATAGATAGATAGATAGATAGATAATGACATTTGAATCCCATATCTGAATCTGTAAGGAACTCAGGGCAGTATTGGGGACTATCACTACCTTTCTCGAACACGAACACACTCACATGAATTAACACATACGCATGATTTGGTTGAATTGGGCATGTGTGTTTTGTTCGTGCTGTTGGTTGGCTGCTACTGCTGTTATATTGTTAGCTGTTTAACTGTGACTGTATAGTAATGACTTAACGTTTGAATTTTTTTAAATAGTTAGTTTTACTAATGTTGGTAAGTTGCCTCAGAAGTTTCATTTACAGGGGATATAGTCTTTTTTTTTAATGAACAAATATCTCATTTTACCAGCACAGCAAGCCTCTGAAATAGATTAAGCCATTGGTTCTCAAACTCAAGATTGCAACCCATAGTACACTCATTAGTGGCTCACAGGGCTCAAATTCTTAAATTGGGAGAAGAAACTCTAAGTAGACCTTTCTCCGAGCAACAGGAAAAGAGAAGGTGGAGTGGCCACATTCTCTTCTCTCCCCACTCTTTGCCCGGCTGTCCCGTTCAACCCCAGGAGCAGGGCTAGATTCCGTATACCCCAAAGTGGGGCAACTGTCAAGCTCCAGACTTTCCAGCAGGGCCCACAGCCCCCTTGCCTATGGGGCCACTCTGCCACCTTGCTGCGCATGTTACCCAGCACCACTGGGGAAAGAGCATGCAGGTGATGCATGTCACTGGGAGCACAGGTGGAGGGAGGGCTTACAGGGGAAGGATGCGGGATGCATGGTTGGGCAGTGGTGGAGGACCACACAGGCGGGTGAACAGGTGTGTGGGAAGAGGTGCAGATGGGGTAGCATTAGGGAAGGGGGGCCTGAGCACTCTGAGCACCCAGCCCCCCCCCCAAAAAAAGACTTAGAACCAGTCCTGCCCAGGTCTTTAGCTCCCTCCCAGCCACTGCCCACGTGGGAAGTAATGGCTGGAGCCTGAAGATCTCCCCAAATTCACTGAGAGCACAGACAACAGAGATCGGTATCCATGGAGGAAATGGCAGCTTTGGACGGTAGACTATGTGGCATTGTACCCCAATAGGGTCTCTTCCCACCCTGGACACCACCCTCCCCAAACTACTCCCCCAAATCGCCAGGAATTTTCTGACCAAGAGTTGGCAACCCTACCTCCTAGGCTGATAGTTGCCGTTCTGGCTCTGATCCAAGCCCTGAGTTGCATTGCTGGGCCTCAAAACATACAGTCAGTTCAGAAACGTGTCCACTTTGAGAATATGATCCGTTTCTTTTCTTGACACATAGCCAAGGGCAAGCTGAAGAGAGCTCATGTCTCATGTCATAAGGATGGATATAGTCAAGACATTTGACCTTAGGAAGAGCTTGGGATGCCATCCACTGGGAAGTTCTTCTGTGGAAGGTGTCTAGAATTTACGTCCTGCTTTTTGCCATGTAGCCCTCAAGGGAGTTTACAAAAGAAAATATAAAACTGAAATGAAAAGAACTTAAATCTTGTTAAGAATGGGATGGAACTGGATGGACTAGTACCTAATTGTTAACAAAGAAGTCTTGGCAAAGAATTCCAAAGTTTGGGTTCTACCAAAGAAAAAGCCTGTTCTCAGGTGGCCATCATCTGCCTCAATTCTATTCTCAAATGGCCGTCTGCCTCAGCTGAAGTAAATTGGAGGTTCAACAGAGAACTCTCCGATAAATGGTTGTGGGGAAGTACATGATTTGTTTGGGTTTTTTAAACCACTGATAATAATATAACCTGTTCTGAGCTGTAAAGATAAAAGCAACGTGATAATTCCACAAAATAATGAGAAAAATAGGCAATCTCTATCTTTTTTTTAGTATAGGTGGTGATCTTGCAATTGAATTAATCAGAATGTTTCCCACCCAAACAGGTATTTTTCGCATCGGTGCGATCTGGAGGAAGTAGCCAAGTTTTTTTCATGACCCTCAACAGAAATTCCATGATGAACTGGTAACACAAGAGCTCGCAGCTTACCTGACCTTGAGGCCAATGTTTTTAACTTTGAAGGACATTGGAACAGGTGGACTAACATTTTAGAAGGCAGGCAAAGGAGTTGTTGTGGAACATGTTTGCTTCTTTCTGTGAACACACTCACACTCACACAGACACACTCTGAGGGTACAACACACCTTTACTGTTGTGGTTTAGAAACGGAGGTTTGTTCAAGATCACTGGAATGCGACACTGTATTGGGGAGAAGTGGAGAAGAGTGCAAGAGGTTTAGCAGAATAAATCTCTTGAGGTCTTCAGATTTAAACTGTGATGGAGTGGGTTATACAATTTTTTAAGATTTTACTTTTTTCCTGGTCCCTCAGTTTGTAAGGATGGGGACAGAACTAAGTGTCAGAGTCTCTGTTTTTAATTTTGTCTGCCTGCTAGCATTGAGTATATAGTATGTTGTAAGGTTACCAATTAAAAACTGGTGAGAGACAGCACAATAAATGTACCATTTTATTTTTGTGTTGGAGGCCCTAGCCATTCAGCTAGTTAACTTCTGTGATTTTTTTTTTTGCCTTTACCAACATTTCTGCGTGTTACTTTGCAAAAACAGCAAAAAAACAAACAAACAGGTTGATGAATTTCCAGTGAGATAAATAGTAGGATCCCCTCTCCCCTTTGGGGAAATAGATTCTAAATGGCTGAACAGCTAGCCTTAAACTATAACACCACCAGGGTACCCATTTTTTTCTTGCCAACTTGTCAATCCGTAGTTCCATATGGATCTTTATAGAAAGGTGTTCATTGAGAGATACGGTAGTGCTATCCTTGGCCATCGTTCCCAAAAGTTGGCCTTGGTATTGCGTTGCCTTTCTTTAAGTGTAACACGAAAAGCACTGGAACTGCCGGCGGAGAAGTGAACTGAGCTATAGCAAGATTCTGGAGACTGGCTAAAGAGTGTGCTGAGCTACTTCGTGAACGAGGCATCTGGCTGGGATACATTGCACGCCTGGGTCCAACCTGCTGTGTACAGTTGCCCTTGTTTTCAAGGGGGTAGTCATTGTGGAGACTGGTTCGTCGTCTTCTTTCGTGCAGCTCCCATTGAACTTTCTAGGAGCCAAAAGCCAAAATGGGAGTCTCAAACTGTAACGGACATTTGATCTCTTCTTTGTCTGATGGGCTGCTGTTCAATGCGGAGGGGAAGGAAACTTGCCCCTTGGCTCAAGGAATAAGAAAGGAGCGCAGTACAAGAGGGAAACCTGGCAGACTTCATTGGCCAGATGTCTGATGCTTAGAATCACCTTTCTGATCCCACCTGGCCCCCTTTTGCTGCTCCTTTATAAATAGCAACGACCATTGTGTGTTCAGAAGTGTGTATGTATTCAGTTGGGGTTATCCTGTGTCCTTGTATGCTCTGTTGAAATGATTTCCAATCTTAAGTTATGTGCAATGTTTCTTTTTCAACTTTCTCCGAGCATGGATTTCCCCCCATTGGTCTGTAGATGTAACATAATTGGATCTGTATTGCTGTTTTTAACCTACCTCATTTAGTTTTTGTTTTGATTAGCTTTTTTTCTCGCCATCTCCAGAGAGTTTGGCCAGGGTTCAGTGAAAACACTGTCTTTAAGCGGTCTTTAGTGGTGGGGGCAGGTTGGGCCTCTTTCGATGGCAAGGAATGAAAATCCAAGTTGCCTGCTTCTGACTCCCTCCCCAGTCCCTTCCGCCACTCTTCTTGTAGCATGAGACAGCAGATCCCACCATTAGCCACAACACAATGGCTTCTGGGACTGGAGCTGCTGGTGGGCTTGACACCCAGCTAGATTCACTGACTGAGCCTCTTTAGGTGGCAGCTGCGGAGAGCCAGCATGGTGTAGTGGTTAAGAGCAGTGGTTTGGAGCGGCGGACTCTAATCTGGAGAACTAGGTTTGATTCCCCACTCCTCCACATGAGAGGCAGACACTAATCAGGTAACTGGATTTGTTTCCCCACTCCTGCACATGAAGCCAGCTGGGTGACCTTGGGCTAGTCACAGCTCTCTCAGCCCCACCTACCTCACAGGGTCTCTGTTGTGGGGAGAGGAAGGGAAGGTGATTGTAAGCCAGTTCGATTCTGCCTTAAGTGGTAGAAAAAGTCGGCATATAAAAACCAACTCTTCTTCTTTCATGGCTGTGTGAAGATGTGGGAAGATGCGATCCCATTTGGCTCACAGACCTGACGACTGCTTCGTTCATGCCCAGAGGCCTCCAACGAGCTCTACAAGGCGGGCCTTTCGAAGAAGGTGCCCGCAGTCATTAGGTTTCTGTGCACACAGAACCTTCCTTGGCCACAACCTGCCTTGTGTGTATGTTCAGTGAGAAAGGGGCCCATCTCTGTCACCCATTTCCACCCTACCTCACTGCACAGGGCTAGAGCAGATGCAGTATGCAGGACCAAATCAATTTCTAGGCTATATGCACTGCAGAACCGGAATCCAGTCCAGTGGTTACCCTGTGACTGTATAATTATCCAAAAGTGTGCCTGCCTTATATTGCATTTCCAGATCCTTTGGAAGCTCCCTTTGCCCAAAACATCTTGGCTTTGCGCAACATGGCAAAGGGAAATGGTGACCCTTTTTTCCAGTTGTGGAGTGGGATCTATTGCTGTTGTTTCAAGCCTTTAAAAAGGGCTCAGGCACGGAGCTGTTAATGCAGGCCAGCAGTTGCCTTCCCTCTGCAGATGGAGGAACTCTCACAGTATGGATTCCTTCCAGGAAAGAATACATGGCTAGTAAATGACACTTAGACTTTTGGGTGAGGAATTTAAACTGTAGTAAGCAAGCACTGCTTTGTTTACTCGGCCACCAAGAAATGACTCTGACATTCTAAATATTACTAAATGCGGCCATCAGCTTAACATTCGTAATGGAAATGTGGAAGTATATCATATAGATCTTGACCCCACAAGACCCCACAACAGATCTTGACCCCATGGTTTCCTTTTTTAATTCCCCTCCCTCCCTAAAGCTATGGGTCATTCATGGTTTAGATTACTGTTTTTGGTACCAAGCGGCCCATTGCTAGCACCTCATGTTCCCACCACACTCCCCCTCCAAAAGGTTTTGAAAAATGCATTGGTAGCTGAATATAAATGTATTCCATCCACAAGGTCAGAGTCTGTGCAGATCTTCAGTAAGAATTTGGTGCAGAGAAGGACAACAGTGAGGGGCAAAAGGTAATAATTTCACTCTAAGAACCCACAAGGGAAATATTGTGTTCATTTAACTTAATGTGCTGTGGCTGGTTCTTCCTGGTAAGGTAACAGAAGATCAGCACTAGTGATGTGAAATCGCTCATCTCTACGCTTCTGGGGTGTATTAGCCTAATTTTGGGGTGTAGTTTTCAATGACAGTCCCATTAGCAGATCAAGTGGCAAAAAAGAGCACAAGCAGAACCCCAAAAGCTGGTCTGGAGGGGGTGTGGTTGGCCAGCACCGCAAAAGATCTGGAGGGAACTTTACACCTTTGTCTGAGTTTCCAAACAGAGGGCAGATGGGTCAGCTCAACAAGATGGCAGAGTTTTCGCTCACACTCGAATAAAAAAGGGTCAGAAGCGTCATCCATCTTCCTGTGCCAGAGCCGTGGATCACTTAGCCCAGTAATCTACCCCCACCCCTTTTAGCAGCCAAAATAAGATATTAGCAAGCCGGTTCTGATATGTTCTCCCCACTCTTGTTCACTTCTGACTTTCAGCAATCCAAGATTTCTGTTGTGTTTTTAGTCTGAGGGTACATTTTCTGAACCCCCCTCCCAGTAGCCTCTGATGGAAGTGTCTCCAGCTCCGTCCTTTCTTCCCACCCTGTTTAAACTGTTCCCCTTTTACAACTTCCTGTGCTGATGAATTTAAGCATTGAAGCGGCAACACATGGGCAAAAATCGACTTTCTCTACTCAGTTTGCCATCTACTTGCCTCCTCGGCTCGCTTTTCCTGTTCCCCGAATGTTCTGCTGCTGTAACGAGAAGACCACATGAAGGACAGAAAATAATCATTACATCTAATTGAGCAATAATGTTTCCGACTCGGTTAAGACAATGCTTGTAATTACTGGGGACTGGTATGAGCAGGAGAAATCTTATTGGCAAAAGGGCATCTGCCACCAGCTCTCTTATGTCTTTGCTGTGGTTACCTTTTAAACCGGAAGCTTCTAATTAAATTATGTCGAAAATTCAATTGGTTCGTTCATACTGGTGTTTTTTTCCCCCTTTCCTACAAACGACAAGTTTCCAAAACAGGTGTCTATAAGTTAATGTGGATCTAATTTATCCTCTGTGTGAAAGCATACTCTCCGGGGTCCGTTGCAAAAGTCAAAGAAATGATATACCCAGCATCTAAGCACCCTTCTTGATCTCATGGGGTGAATCCAGGAAGGGCAGTTGTGAGGATACAGCATAGATGAAGAGAACCTTGCAAGCCATTTTGGGTTCCCATTGGGGAGAAAAACGGGTATAAATGAATAAAATAAAATCCTTATATCTCTTCACCACTTGGCAAGAAGACACAGGCTGAAACTGCGCATTACAACAGCAACCAGAAGCTGTCTTCCTATCATTTGTTTTCTCCCTGGCATTTTTAGTGACCCAAAGAATATTGCACAAAGATATTGGATTCCAGATTTCCCAATGAAGCTGGAAAAGATACCGTAGAGATACCATTCCAGCCACAGACCATCAGCCTACCCAATGTGTGCATGCGCATTGTGTATTCAT
This sequence comes from Euleptes europaea, assembly GCF_029931775.1. NCBI lineage: Eukaryota > Metazoa > Chordata > Lepidosauria > Squamata > Sphaerodactylidae > Euleptes > Euleptes europaea. The sequence goes on from NC_079316.1 coordinate 19,623,438, forward strand.
TGTGTCCCTCCCGAAAGCATGAACAGCAATGCCAATCAATGTGTATTCCAAAGGTGGAATCAATGGTGTGGCCAGCCCTAATCATGCTGTCAGTATACAAATCTTCCCTGTTATTAGTGCTGCTGCTGCAATGCACTTCAGATATCTGCAGGCAAGAGAGGAACCGCTACGAGCACTTTCCTTGGCATTGCTGTTAATGCTTTTGGGAGGGACACCAACGCCCACTATTGGACACTGCCATAGGAAAGATTCTTAGAGCCTAAGTATATGTTACATTATCCTCCAGTCCTTCCCAGGTCTACCATGAGAACTTTCAATCAGATGTACAAGTTCCATGCTTGGAATTAAATTGAAATCCCAGGTGTGCCATTGCCCCAAATTAAAATGGCCCTGGGAGCTGCTATTTGCCCAGTTGGGTAAATGCACATCTAACTATCAATACAAGTAGATTTCCCCAGGGGGGCAAATAGTCGTTCCCTGGGTCCATTTCAGATCAGGAAAGCAGCATGAGGGGCAAAGCTCAGTTGACTTCTCCCCATGCCCTGTGGTTCCAATCTGAATTGGACCCCTCTGCTGGACTGGGAATTGAGTTCCAAGTACTGACCTGCAAGCCACATTTGATTGAAAGTCCTAGCTGTGGGCTTGGAGAACATGGGGATAACATAACATAGACCCTTATCTTGCTGTCTATGAGGAAGAGGTAATCTATTTGCCTTCAAAGGACCATTAATAAATGTTTAATTATTTATAGTTATCTATTTTCTTTATTTTAAACATTTCTATGTTGCCTTTCCACCCAAATAGGGCCCCCAAAGCAGTGAACATCAAAACATTAAAAGAACATTTAAAATAAAGTATATATAAAATCAATAAAAATATGTAACACCAAAACCAGGGAGGAGGGCCAATAACAGTTAGTGGTGGTATGTCAAACAAAACAGAAAAGTCTTCTACTGGCAGAAGACAACAATAGAGGGAGACAGAGACTTCTTCCTGGAAAGGGAGTTCCAAAGTTTTGGCACCACGACCAAGAAAGTCCTTTCTCAGGGTGCCACTCATCTACCCTCAGACGGGAGTGGCATCTGAAGCAGGACCTCCAACAGTACCTGGAATGGATGGGTAGGCTCATATGGAAGAAGGTGGACATTAAGATATGCTGGCTTCAACCACATAGGGCTTTAAAGGTCATTACCAGTACCTTGAGCTGGACCTGGAAGCAAACTGGGAGCCAGTGTAGATGAAATAATACTGGATTGATATGGCCCCTACGACCCATTCCAGTCAACATTCTGGCTGCAGCTTTCTGTACCAACTGTAGCTTCCGGACAGTCTTCAAGGGCAGCCCCACGTAGAGTGCATTGCAGTTTATACAGTGTGTTGGGGAGAATGAGCTAAAAAGCAGTATAGAAACTTCACAATTCTTTACTTTGTATCATCCTTTTTGGTCTCAATGGGCAGATATCTAATGTTTTATACCAATGATTTCAAAACAGCCTTCCTAGGAATCCTGAGTTTTGGCTTAGAAGCTTATGCAAGGTTCCTCAATGAGAAAATCAGTTTGCTGCCCTGAGTTCCTAAGAGGAAGGGAGAAAACACAAGGGATATAAGGGGTTTTGGAAACCACCTTACATAAGAAATATGCCCCATTTTTCTTTAAAAAACTAGTCCATGTTTTGCTGTTTTGAAAGAGGGCTTTGCACTTTGAAGCATTCAGATCACCAGGACAAACACATTCCCTATGGTGCCCTATGGTGCCCTATGGTGGTAGGCAGATCTTCTTGCGAGAAGAATCTACAAAATCAACTGCTTGCTTATTTTCTTAGTCTTAGTTATTCTTTAAGGTGTCACTGGACTTCAGTTTGTTTCAAGATGCTAAAAAAGAAAAAAAGAAACCCACAATCCTTTGATAGTAAATTTTCAGCTGTGGCCATGTCTCCCTTAAGGGTGCCTCAAGAGGTATTTGGCTTTGAAGCCTAGAAACAGTGTGAGCCCTTGGAAACAAAAGGCAGATATGCTAGTCCTTGTGAGAACAATTACAGCGTCAGGCACAGGTAAACAGGACTTCCTAAATCCAGAGCCTAATGGGATTTGCATTAGCAGTTTGGCTTGAGAAATCTTGTTTCTTGGCAGGAAAGCCTATTCATTCTTGTAAGGTGTGATAATTGATAGAGGTTTTTCATCTCCAGGGTAACGTCCCTGAGAAAAACTCGTCAAGTTCCCCTGTGCAAATCCTGTAGAAATGCTGACAACCAAGCAAACAAAAGCAGGGAACAGTTTTGTAAAACACATAAATGTTGAGTGAAGAAAATAACAACAGGAAGGAAGGACAGGTACACTAGAAACTGAGCAGTCTTCAAAGGGACAGGTATTGGTTCTAGAAGTTAAACAGGTTTCAGGTTCATTTTATGCCCCCACAAAAAAAAAAAGAAGAAGAAGAAGAATTGGTTTTTTATATGCTGATTTTCACTATCTTTTAAGCAGAATCAAACCGATTTATAATCTCCTTCCCTTCCTCTCCCACAACAGACACCTTGTGAGGTAGGTGGGCTGAGAGAGTTCGGAGAGAACTGTGACTGGCCCATGGTCACCAAGTTGGCTTCATGGGGCGGGGAGTGGAGAAACCAACCCGGTTCACCAGATTAGAGTCCGCCGCTATGCTGGAGGAGTGAGGAATCAAACCCGGTTCTCCAGATTAGAATCTGCCGCTCTTAACCACTGCACCCCGCTGGCTTGAAGGGGGCAGGCATCCCTAAGGTCATTCTCTATTATCTCCAAGAGCTAGATTCGAGTCCAGTAGCACCTTAGAGACCATGAGATTATCAGTGTCTGAGCTTTTGAGACTCAAAACTTGAGGAAGGGAGCTTTTACTCCCAAAGGTTTATAACCTGATAATCTTGTTGATCTCTAAAGTGCTACTGAACTCGAATCTCTCTCTTCTACTGCAGACCAACAAGGCTACCTTCTGAATCTATGATCTCTCCAAAATAGCAATGGGAGAAAATGGAAAATTGGGGGATTTGGAATCCAAATTCTATTCAGAAAGGCTTGCCTCATAACATGCTAAGGCCTACAATCCATGACCTCCACCAAATCAGTTCTGTTATATCATAAAACTGGGACTGTCTCTGGAAAAGAGGGACAGATGGAATGTATGGTTTTGGGGTGTCACTGCTTGGTGTGTGTGGACATCTGCTTTCTTGGATTATCTTCTGGCATTGGAAGGCTGACTTTGGCTTCTGTGTAGTCATCAGAAGGGCATAGTGGAGAGAAGACTGTATACACCAAAATGGAGGATGAACAAGTGAATGAGCCTCTTGATAGTACAGGTGAGAACTCCATAATAGTGTTGTTTGAGCAGATATGGGCCCTATGCAACTTGTATCTCCAGTGACTTGTGGCATGTCACTTCCTGAAGAAACTACAACCCATTGATCCAGAGAGTATCCCAGAGAGTACCACTGTTGCCACCATGGATATAAAGGTGTTATAAACATCTCTCACAAAGATGGAGTAGACATTTTTTGACTCCATCATCCACAAGTGTGGTTCTTCCTGTTTGTGCATGTATGCATATAGACAGATACGGAAATGCCGAATGAACAAGCACTCCATGCATCTAATGAAGTGGGTTCTAGACCAGAGAAACGTCTTGTAGTCTTTAAGGTGCCACTGGTAAAGTGTTGACAACCGGAGAAGGCAATGGCAAACCACCCCGTAAACTAGTCTGCCTAGTAAACGTCGGGATATGATGCTACTCCGTGGGAAAACCAAAGGGGTTGAGCTAAACACTACCTAATATAGCAACCAATAAGTATATTTTTATTATATATTGTGCACAATTGTGTTTAAAAACACAGGGTCTAAAATACAGGCTTCCTAAAAAGCACAAACACGTTTGTTGGTGTTACACCATATACAAGGTGTGAGCCGTGAGCCATGTTTTAAGGCATATGAACTAACTATTTTAACATAAAGCCACACAGAATAAAAGGCATATATATATTACCTTGTACAACATTTGTGTATATATCAGGATGTGTATTGTAAAATTGTGCATGTATGATCACTGAGGAAGGCCCATAAAAGGCCGAAACGCATCTGGTCAAATTTTGCTCATTTTCTGCGGGGTGCAAAAAAACCTCATAGGGCTGCACAGGAGATATGCCAGCAAAAAGCTGGTGTATCTCAAGAAAATAAAAAAGGGGTGTTCCCGAGCCAAAACGGCTCGGGAGGCCGACTACCATCGGCCCCACCCCCCAGCCGTCGCCGAAACGCCCCGGGAACGCCTCCTGGGTCGCTGACACGCCTCCCGGCTCGCTGCTGTGTCCTTTGCCGCCAGCCAGAGGCCAGTGGGAGTCTGCGGCAGCGTCTGGCCCCAGGGCTGCTGCAGTGGCGGTTGGGGCACTGGCATACGCCTTCTGGCCATGGGTGGCATGCGCCTTCTAGGCACGGGTGGCAGAGGCCGGCGGAGGCCTCCTAAGGCCTTTCGGCCCAAATTTCAGGAATGGGCTGTTTATGTACTAGCATCAGCTATTATGTGTTGGTAATATTTGTAACTATGTTTGTGCTTTGGTTGTTATATTAGATAGTGTTTAGCTCAACCCCTTTGGTTTCCCCTAACTTTTATGTTGAGTTTCTTTGTTCTCCTTTTTCTTCAGTGTTTGTTCGTCAACCCCATGGGTCAGTAATGACCCGGCAATTGCACAGGGGACTACCTTTACCTTTTTAGACTCGTTTCAGTGTCCGCTGCAACAGACAAATGTCATTACCCCACTAATTTCCTCGTTCCCTAGATCGCAGCCCTGCTCTTAAGAACATCAATTTTTATTTATTTAATTTATACCCCCACTTTTCTCCCAATGGGGGACCCAAAGCAGCTTACTTCATTCTACTCTCCTGCATTTAATCCTCACAACAGCCCTGTGAGGCGGGTGAGGCTGAGTGTGTGTGACTGGTCCAATGTCACCCAGCCCAGCTTCCATGGCAGAGCTGGGATTCGAACTGGGCTCAAGCCTCTGAATGTGGGTTTATCTCACTGAAGCAGCTCTTTGCAGGAAACAACATCATCGGTCCTTAAGAATGTGGTGAGGAAATGTTCAAAAAGAATGCGGAAAACAGATGAATTAATTATTAGACAGAGACTGAAATGCCCCCGGATAGCACAGGGAAGGGATGAAAACCCCACAGTCATTGACAAAAACCAAGACCGCTCCGGTTCGAAGGGCAATAAATTCCTAGGAATCAATACATTGGGGGCGTGGATTTGTTCTTCAACATCCCCCCTCTCCCATCACCAAGGGTTAAGCATCTGAACTTTTTATCAATTGACCTGAGCTCTTATTCAGATGGTGACAATGGCAGCCTTACTACAAAGGTAACTTTTAAAGCGAGGGATGTTTGTTTTGTAAGGAATCAGCCCCTGAACATCTTGGTTACTATTTGCAGTTGCCGTAAACAGACTACACAAAGTTAGAGATCAGTGACCTGAAGGGGTCTTGTATCCCCTTTTGTTTTATTTCTCATTTAAAGCCTTCCTACCCTACCTCTACCAAGGTAGGCCCAAGGCAGCTCGTAAACCACCAGTGAATAAAGAAGGACCCCAATAAAAAGAAGAAGAGTTGGTTTTTAGATGCCAACTTTCTCTACCACTTAAGGAAAAATCAAACCAGCTTACAATCACCTTCCCTTCCCCTTCTCACGAGTGACACCCTGTGAGGCAGGTGTAGGGTTGCCAACCTCCAGGTACTAGCTGGAAATCTCCTGCTGTTACAACTGATCTCCAGCTGATCTCCACTACCATGGATAGGATTGCCAAACCTCCGATGGCACTTCAGCGGCTGGCAGGAGAATTTTTTTTAAATGCCATGGATAACACTATAACATTACTTCCAGGAAAAATCTGAAAGTGGCATAACACCCCTCTAGGGATCACCAGAAACTCTATGGTAAAAGCATAGTTTTCTGTGATTCCTAGACAAGACGGGCGTCACTTCCGGAGAAAACTCTACCCTACTGTGGAAGCTCGCTGAGTGACCCTGGGCCACTCATGCTGTCTCAGCCGAGCCTACCTCACAGGTTTGTGGTGATATGGCTAAAACAGAAAACGGAGAACAATGTTGTAAGCTGCTTTGGGACCCCGCTGAGAAGAAAATGGGGTGTAAAAGCGCCCCTGGGGATGCTGGGTACGCTTAGACCACACCCACCCACCCATACAATGTGATATGATACGCATAGCTAAATTGTGGAACTCCCTGCCCAAGGATGTGGTGATGGATGCCAACTTGGAAGGCTTTCAGAGGGGAGTGGACATGTTCATGGAGGAGAGGGCTATTCATGGCTACTAGTCAAGATGCATACTAGTCATACTGCATACCTGTTCTCTCTAGTATCAGAGGAGCATGCCTATTAGGTGTGGTGGAACACAGTCAGGATGGTGCTGCTGCAGTCGTCTTGTTTGTGGCTTCCTAGAGGCCCCTGGTTGGCCACTGTGTGAACAGACTGCTGGACTTGGTGGACCTTGGTCTGATCCAGCACGGCCTTTCTTATGTTCTTATGATTCATTCTCACGTGTCTCCAGTTGTTATTCCACTTGCATTGCTAATTCCTGCAGCCACAGAGCGATCAACCACTCCAAAGCTAGACTGCGCTGGTTGCTCACGTTTATTGATTTTTCTCCCCCCCCCCAACCCTTTTGAAGAATTGCTGTCTGACTGCCAGAACATTAATCTGCAGGTAGATTTTGGACTCTGGCTCCTTGAAAGCCCCACAACAGCATCCTAGAACACGTTTCAAGATAAGAGCTTTGAAATACTACCTGCCTTGGGCAAGGCGTTGCTGGGAAGGTTTTAGGTAAACGTCCCCCTTGTGACGCAAAGATGGCTTTTTCGTGAGTCTAGCGGTATTGTAAAATGCCTGTGAATCAATAATCCAGCACCTTCAGCTGTATCTCTGCCTGTTGGGTTTCCTCATCACTGCAGTATTCTGCTGCAAGAGAGAGAGGGAGGGAGGCACATAATCCTCTTTAGATGGGAGCTTTGAGGTGTCTCCACCTTTCTTCTGGAATGGTTCCTCAGCAAGTAAAGGCGACAGAGAAGTGTCAGGTCAGCAAGGCAACAAGGACCTCAGGTGTCCATTTCTGGGGTGACAGTTTGTAGTTCGCTGTCTAGGGTTGCCAGGTCCCTCTTCACCAACGGTGGGAGGTTTCTGGGGAGGGGAAGAACTTCAATGACATAGAGTCCAATTGACATAGCGGCCGTTTTCTCCAGGTGAACTGATCTCTATCTGCTGGAGATCAGTTGTATTAGCAGGAGATCTCCAGCTAGTATCTAGAGGTTGGCAACCCTATCTCTGGCCTAAGGATGCCAGCCTCCAGGTAGGATGTGGGGACCCCCTGGAATTATAGTTCATCTCCAGACTACAGAGATCAGTTCCCCTGGAGAAAATGGATTCTTTGAAAGGTGGACTCTATGGCAGTGTACCCCACTGAGGTCCCTGTCCTCTCCAGGCTCCACCTCAAAATCTCCAAGAGTTTCACCACCTGGATTTGGCCATCCTAACCCACCCACCCCCATACCCCACCGGTCTCCAAGGGGGACCTGGCAATCCTACTCTGGCAGTATCAAGAATCAACAGCCACTAGATGCGAGAGGTTATTTAAAGCAATCAAATTCCAATTGCCAGTGCAGATTGACTCAGAAGCTTAGCAGCCAAGTTCCTATTTGGGCTAATAAAGAAGTCTGCCTCAAGGCGATTAGGGCTATTAATCTGCTTTCGCGCTGTAAAATTTAACTGCATAATCCAGATACAGCAGCGGCAGAATATGTCCCTCCCCCACACCCAGTACAAGGTGCTAATATCGGGGAGAAATTCAGGAGAAGGCAAAGCACGTGCTTGGTAGCTGAAGGTCCCAGGTTCAGTCCTTGGTAGCTCCGGTCATGCAGTAGAGACATGCAGTAGAATAATTCTGCAGTCGTCTTGTTTGTGAGCTTCCCAGAGGCACCTGGTTGGCCATTGTGTGAACAGACTGCTGGGCTTCATGGACCTTGGTCTGATCCAGCAGGGCTTTTCTTATGTTCTTAATTCTGAGATGGTGAAATGGGTTGTACAATTTCAGCTCATTGGGGGGGGGGGGGGTTTCACATTTTAAATTGTCTCCCCATGCAAAAAACTTATGTTCAAATAACACCATTAACACATTGGGAAGAAGTGTTCTCGCTTAATAATAAATACTGTGTGCTGTCAAGTCACAATCGACTCATGGCAACCCCACGATCATGGGATTTTCAGCCTGGAGGCTGGCAACCCTACGTGTTTGTTAGGAGATGTTTTGGGGCAGTCTTTTCTTTCTTAAATCAGTAGTTAATTTTTTCTTGCATACTTAGAGGACCTTAACTATGTAGGGACCCTAACCTTGAGTGGCTCTTCTTTGCTGCCCTACTGATGGGCATAGGAAGATCAAGTTCACTCTGTAAGAAGCAGTAGAAGAGAGCAAGAGTCCAGTAGCACCTTAAAGACTAACAACATTTCTAGCCGGGTATGAGCTTTCGTGAGTCACAACTCACTTCAGATACAGCCAGAAGCAGCACTCATAATGGGCCCCAGACACCGACAATATGCTTCCTGAGTCCAAAATGTATAAAATAAAATAAATCTCTTACAGCCAGGTAACTTGAAAGCCCCTGATTTGTACAGCTTTGATAAGCCCCTGGATGATGATGATGATGATGATGATGATGATGATGATGAAGAAGAAGAAGAAGAAGAAGAAGAAGAAGAAGAAGAAGAAGAAGAAGAAGAAAAGATAGTTTTCATATGCCGACTTCCTCTACCACTTAAGGAAGAATCAAACCGGCTTACAATCACCTTCCCTTCCCCTCCCCACAACAGGCACCCTGTGAAGTAGGTGAGGCTGAGAGAGCTGTGGCTAGCCCAAGGTCACCCAGCTGGCTTCATGTGGAGGAGAGGGGAAACAAATCCAGTTCACCACATTAGCATCCGCCACTCATGTGGAGGAGTGGGGAGTCAAACTCGGTTCTCCAGATCAGAGTCCACCACTCCAAACCACCGCTCTTAACCACGGCACCACGTTGGCTCTACAGTAATGAGCATAATGACACTCAGTCCATAATTAGCTGTGCTAAAAAGTGGCAACCCTAAAGCAGATTGCCAGCTTGTGATTTCCAAACTATCCCATCAGTAAGTGAGGTCTGACTGTCACAGGGAGGAGCCTGTTTTTCCCCAGGATTTTGACTTCTCTTTGATGGCTTTTGGAACTTCAAGGGGAGGAGATGGGTGGCTTTTGGTGTGTCAGGTGGATCCAGGGTGTGGGTCAATAGCAAAATACGTATTCTAAAAAACTATTTGCCAACAACATACTGAATGGACACTTAAAATACCTGGCAACTGGTACCTCAATAGTCCAGGCTCTTTACAACGTCCATATTCTTTCCCTTTCCCTATCTGTGCTATACCCCATTGTCTTTCAAGAGAGATCAGATCTCCACAATGCCAACTGGTCATTTTATCAGTTCCTAGAGGTAAAGTAGAAGAAAGCCTTTTGTGAGCGCTATGCAGCTGAAAGACGGGGTTTCTTTCCTGCTTCCTGATTATATTGTAGTGATCAAAGGGAACCTGGTGGATTCCACGCCCACCAGGCCCAAGTCAGTCTGCGATGAACAAACTGAGGCACTGAGTTGAGAACGGCCGACCCTTCTTTTGCTCTTCAAGGCGTCTTGTCGTAAAGGCCAGTCTTTGCCGATCAATGATTAATCTGTAGTCACCCCATTAGACCCTCAGCTATCAGTTTAATGAGGAGCAAATTCCAACAATTAATTGTTTGCCCGAATCAACTGGTGGTTACCGAATTATTGGCTTCACGGTGTGTAAGAATGCACAGAATGTGACTTCGTACACATGTGCCTGGCCAATAGGAAATCTCACCTGAGAAAATACTCTGGCTGCAGTAGGGATGCCAGGTCCGTCTTCACCATCAGCGGGAGATTTTTGGGGCGGAGCCTGAGAAGGGCGGGGTTTGGGGAGGGGAGGGACTTCAATGCCATAGAGTCCAATCGTCAACGCGGCCATTTTCTCCAGGCACGTATTTATTTAGCCAATTTTTGCCTCTCATTTCCTCCAGGGAGATCAGGATGGCCTGCATGGTTCTCCCTTCCTCCGATTTACCTTCACAGCAGCCCTGTAAGGTGGGTTAGGCTGACCGAGGGCTGACCCAGTGAGCTTCTTGGTGGAGCAGGGATTTGAACTTGGGTCTCCCAGATCTTAGTCCAACATTCTAACACTACACCATCTTCTTTTGTCGGTGGTTGTGCTGTGGACCCCCCGTTCTCTAAGGAGCTCAAGGCAGAGGATGTGGCCTGTCCTCCTCATTAGCCCCGTGAACTATGTTTGGCTGAGAGAGAATGTGAGTGGTTGGCCCAAGGTCACCCAATGATCATCAGGGCCAAGGGAGGATTTGATCCCAGGACTACACTATCCTAGTCTAACACTATAATGACTGCATCACACTGGATCGACAATTTGGATCCTTCGTGGTCATAATGTCACTGCTGATCCCCCTTGGCTGGGGGAAGTCCCCCCCCCTCACTGAAGAATATAATACAGTTCTCAGCCTCCCTTCTTAGATTAGTGGTACCCCTCTCAGCTCAAGAATGGAGACACAGATCCTTTAGGCATCTTTCCAGTCCATTAAATCATTTATTCGTGCCTCATGTTTATATCCCACCCCTCAAGGACATCTGGATGGGGTATGTGGGTGGGTTTATCCCATGTTTCACAACAACCCTGTGAAGTAGGTTAAACTGAAAACAAGTGACCGGTCCAAGGCCACTCAGTTTGCTTCAGGGCCTGAGCAAGGATAGTAGTACTAAACCTGGTGTTAAGAGCCACCGTGGTGTAGTGGTTAGAGTGACAGATTAGAATCCGGGAGTCCTGGGTTCAAACCTTCAGTCTGCCATGGAAGCTCACTGAAGTGATCTTAAGCCAGTTATTCTGAGCTCAACCTACCCTACCCTTCAAATCTGCCATTTTCTCCAGGGGGGACTCATCTTTGTAGTCTGGAAATCAGTTGTAATTCCAGGAGATCTCCAGGCCCCACCTGGAGGTTGGCAACCCTAAGGCTGGAATCGTAAGTGCCATTGAAAAAACAGGCACAGGACTGTGTTGCATGTTCCATAAAGGAGAGGTCTCATCCCTTTTTTTCAACGGCTTACTGACTGATATTCTCCAAAGAGCTTAGAAATCAATTGGCTGAGGTTTGGGAGTGAACTTTCCCCCGCAGGTTAACGTTTTACTTATAACCCAGAACAAAGATTAGTTTCGTCTTTTTTAGCAAAGTCCAGTTTGTGTCCATGTGAAAAATGCCTGCCAGGCAGCAGGGATAGCGAAGCTAACCTTTCAGATGAAATTGTCAAGAGGGTCTTATAACTGCTTATTTTGCTCTACGGAAGCTCTAGGCAGATTATAACAGTGCAACAAAGGGGAAAAGTATAAAACATTACCAACAACAAACTGCAGAATTTAGAAAAGTTTGAAAGAAAATGGCACTAAGGTGTTGCACTTTTGAATGAGAACGAATATTTGTTTATTTAAAATGTTTGTTAGCCGCCTTTCGCCCTTGCGGAACACAAGGGGGCTTACGATATAAATAAAACAAATGGTTTAATCAAAGTTTACTTTCTGTGCTTGTTCTCGATATCTTTAAACACGTAAGCATCATCGCTGTAACCTGAACTCTCTCTCTCTTCATTTTTCTCTTTAATTGTCATGCATCTTTGTTCCCTTGTAGTTGTCAAATCTGTAAATTTAATAACGTTTTATATTTTTTTTTACATTTAAAAAGACAGCATTGAGGAGCCCTTAAAAAAAACGAGCCACGGTGTGAACAGCAGCACAGACAGTAGTGATCACGATCCTTTCTGCATGTTGGGATTTCCCCTAAAGGCATCATCAGCGTGCCGAGATTCTCATTGAAATAGCCGGTTGGAGCCCTGCCTATTCTGCAGCTTGACATGTTTCAGCCATGAAGATCAGTCACTGATTTATTTATTTTTTAAAGTAGGAAACTCTTGACGCACACCAGCGCACACCAAAGAAACTGCTGCCAGCCAGCCTGGACCAGATGATTGCTAATGACCGACGAGAGGATCAAGCCAAGTTCATTGCCTGTCACTAATTGTGCGCACCAAAGATTAATGGTGTACACGGACAGGAACAACAAGCACACCGGTGCTCCTGGGAAAGACAGTGCCTTCCTAGGACTCCTCCCATCCAAATGAAGATCCACTAAGGCAATGTTAAGGATAATTCTGAATGTTAATCACCTGGACATAATTATATACGTTGGTAAAGGTAGTCCCCTGTGCAAGCACCGGGTCATTACTAACCCATGGGGTGATGTCACATCCCGACGTTTACTAGGCAGACTGTGTTTACGGGGTGGTTTGCCAGTGCCTTCCGCAGTCGTCTACACTTTAACCCCAGCAAGCTGGGTCCTCATTTCACCGACCTTGGAAGGATGGAAGGCTGAGTCAACCTCAAGCCGGCTACCTGAAACCGACTTCAGCCGGGATCGAACTCAGGTCGTAAGTGAGCAGAGCTTGGACAGCAGTACTGCAGCTTACCACTCTGCGCCATGGGGCTTCTTTTAATTATATACATAGACTGTATTGTAGCCATCTATTATAATATTTTCTCCTTCCTCCAAGGACTGTAAATAGCTCTCCCTTCCCCATCCTCGTAAGGACCCATGGCAGACTGGGGAGCTGGGTCTCAGTCCGTGGCTGCCTGTTCACAAGGATCCCTCCCCTTTGAAGCCCCTGATTTAAGTGGGTGAGTCTACATTTATTTACTTACTTTCTTCATTAATACCCTGTGTTTCTCCTTTCCCCCATTTTTTGCTCACAACAGCCCCGGTAAGATAGTTTAGGCTAAGAGGGTGTGACCGGCCCAGGGTCACTCAGTGAGATTCCATCGAGGAGTGAGGATTCAAACCAGGGTCATGCAGATCCTAGGGCCGTGTTGGCGAACCTATGGCACGGGTGCCACTTCCGGCACGCGTAGCCCTTTCTGCCGGCACGCACGGTTCCTCCAAGCCGCTGGCCTTTCCGGCTCTGCCCCACCCCGGATGGGGGAGGCTGTAGCCCAGGGGTGGGGAACCTCCGACATGATTGGCGGTGGCCCCCGGACTCTCCCACAGAAGCTGCTGCCATTGCCGCCGCTGGAGCGTGCGCGGCCAGCCAGGCGGGTGGGAGAGCGGGGAACAGAAGCCGAGCGCTCACACTCGGCATGGCCGGCAGCTTCTCCGGCGCCCTCTGGGCCTGTGCGGGCGGAGGGGCATGGCTGGTCGGTGGGTGCGAAGGAGGCGCCCTCTGCCCCACCCTGCTCGCCTCTCACAAGCCTGCCGCCGCGCCCCACCGAGTGGCAAATCCAAGGCAAAACCTCCCATGCATAAATGGCCTCTTTCTTTTTCTGTCTCCCTCTGTCCTTTTCTTTCTCTCCCTTGCTCCATTTCTTTCTCCCTTTCTCTCTCTTTTTCTTTCTTTCTCTCCCTCCCTTCCTTCCCTTTCCCCCTCCCTTCCCTTCTTTCCTTCCTTCCTTCCTTCTTTCCCTCCAGCGGCTTCTCCGGCACCCTCTGGGTCTGTGCGGGCGGAGGGGCGTGCAGTCCTATTCCACCTTTGAAATGCCCACAAGCCATCCTCCAAACACCTTTCCATTTGTCTTGATATGTAGAGAGAAAACACTAAGGAACTAGTTGCCAATCTCCAGGTACTAGCTGGAGATCTGCTATTACAGGTGATCTCCAACCAATAGAGATCAGTTCCCCTGGAAAAAATTGCCACTTTGGCAATTGGACTCTATGGCACTGAAGTCCTTCCCCAAACCCCGCCCTCCTCAGGCACCACCCCAAAAACCTCCCACTCATGGTGAAGAGGAACTTGGCAACCCTAGCCTCTCCCTCTGGGCCCCCTCTGGGGGTGGTATTCAGGTTAAATTGCCGCATTGGCACTCGGCGATAAATAAGTGGGTTTTTTGGTTGCAGTTTGGGCACTCGGTCTCTAAAAGGTTCGCCATCACTGTCCTAGGGAGATACTCTAACCACTATACCACGCTGGCACATCGTAAGCCCGACTCATGGGCCTCCCAGGGCTTTCCCTTTTAAACTGGATCAGAGGAAAAAACCCTTTGGTCCAACCCCAAAGAAGAATTGTGCAGGATCACCATTTTGGCTGAAAGGGGCAATGTGTGTATATTTCAGCTTCAGAATCTGAGTTCCATAAGAACATATGGAGAGCCATGCTGAATCAGAGGTTGCCAGGTCCCTCTCTGCTAGATTGCCAGGTCCCTCTTCGCCACCAGCGGGAGGTTTTGGGGGGAAGAGCCTGAGGAGGGTGGGGTTTGGAGATGGGAGTCAATCCCATAGAGTCCAATTGCCAAAGCAGCCATTTTCTCCAGGTGAACTGATTTCTATTGGCTGGAGATCAGTTGTTATAACAGGAGATCAGTTGTTATATCTCCAGCTAGTACCTGGAGGATGGCATCCCTAAGCACCATCCTGCCCATGCTCCCCAGCAACTGATACAAAGAGGCATACTGCCTCTGGTACTGGAGGGAGTAGATAACCATCATGATTAGTAGCCACTGGTAGCCCTGCCCTCCATGAATTTGTTCACTCCCCTTTTAAAGCCTTCCAAGTTGGCAGCCATTTCCCACATCCTGTGGCAGCGAGTTCCACAAATTAACTATATGCTGTGTAAAGAAGTACTTTCGTTTGCCTGGCCTGAATCTCCCATCCTTCAGCTTCAGTGGATGGCCCCGGGTTCTAGTCTTATGGGAGAAGGAGAAGCTTCTCCCTGTCCACTCTCTCCAAGTCATGCTTAACTTCCCTTACTTGCCTTTTTTCTAGGCTAAACAGCCCAATGCGTTTTAACCGATCCTGATAGGGCAGCTGCTCTGGCCCCCTGACCGTTTTGGTTGCTCTGTTTGGCACCTTTTCAAGTTCTCAGAACCAGGATTCTGAGTTTTGGTGAACGGGTACCAAGGCTGAATATGAATGTGTTGCTCCTGTCAGCACCTAATACAATAGGCATGCTCCTCTGATACTGCAGAAAATAGGTATGCATCATGACTAGTAGCCATTTCGACTAGTAGCCATGGATAGCCCTATCCTCCATGAACATGTCCATTCCCTTCTTAAAGCCTTCCAGGATGGCAGCCATCCTGGGCAGGAAGTTCCACAATTTATGTTTTGTGTGAAGAAATACTTCCTTTTATCTCATACCCTGCCAGAAATTGTGTTAGTCTTTAAGGTGCTATTGGACTCTTGCTCTTTTCTACTGCTATTGACAGACTAACCGCGCATTCCTGAGGGTGGGCGAGTCCTCTTAGGAGGCGGCGTGACCTCGCCGCCAGCGTAAGTGGGTCTAACCACGCAACAAGACGCACTTACGCTGGCGGCGAGGCGCAGTGGAGCAGCGCCTCGCCCCTCCGTTGGCGTGGTCTCTCTGTGGCGCAGGCCACGGCGGAGAATTGCTGCGCCGGCGTGGGGGGCGTTCCCGGGGTGGGCCGGGGGGAGGAGCCGCTGGTCGGCGGCTTCCTATCCCCATTCGCCCCATTACGCCGATGCCGGAAACAGCGTTGCTGCACCTGCTTTTTAGTAGGCGCAGCCTCGCTGTTTTCAATGGGGCGAAAGGCCCCATTAAACAAAAAAAAAGCTGCTTTGCGGCTTTTTTTGTTTATCGCATACGGGGAACGGCATTAGGAGATGGCTCGCCTGTGCCTTCTCCCCACCATTCCCGAACGCCAATTCTCGGGAATGCGCGGTAACACGGCTACCCATCTTCCTGTCCCCTCTCTCCACACCATGCATATTTTTATAGACCTCTATCATATCTCCCCTTAACCACCTTCTTTCTAAGATAAACAACCCTAAGCATTTTAACCGCATAGATTAGGGATGCCAGCCTCCAGGTGGGACCCGGGGGTCCCCCGGAATTACAGCTCATCTCCAGACTACAGAGATCAATTCCCCTCAAGAAAATGGCTGCTTTGGAGGGTGGACTCTATGGTACTGTACCTCACTGAGGTCCCTGTCTTCCCAAGGCTCCACCTCCCAAATTGCCAGGCATTTCCTAACCTGTATATGGCAACCCTACCCCCATCCCCCGCCGGTGGCCAGAGGGGACCAGGCAACCCTAGTGTGGATGATAATGGTCACAGCAGCAGCACATCCAGTCACAGTAGGGTTGCCAGGTCCTTCTTCGCCACCGGCAGGAGGTTTTTGGGGTGGAGCCTGAGGAGGGCAGGGTTTGCGGAGCAGAGGGACTTCAATGCCATAGAGTCCAATAGCCAGAGTAGCCATTTTCTCCAGGTGAACTGATCTCTATCGGATGGAGATCAGTTGTAATAGCAGGAGATCTCCAGGTACTAACTGGAGGTTGGCAACCCTATGTCGCAGACACTTTCAAGCCATTGAGGAAAGGATGTACAGGTAGCTGTGGGAGGGGTCATAGGGGAGGGGCTGTGGCTCAGTGAGAGAGCATCTGCTTGGCATGCAGAAGGTCCCAGGTTCAATCCCCGGCATTTCCAGTTAAAGGGACTAGGCAGGTAGGTGATGTGAAAGACCCCTGCCTGAGACCCTGGAGAGCCGCTGCAGGTCTGAGTAGACAATACGGACTTTGATGGACCAAGAGTCTGATTCAGCAGAAGGCAGTTTCATGTGTTCAAATGTTCATGTGAGCAAGCGGGGAAGGATTCACAGGCAAGTAGGGGGGATTCGTGGGTGGGAGTAGGAAGGGAGGTGTGAGGGAAGTCCTAGTGGTGGGCATAGGAGAGGAGGGGGACTCCGAGCATTCTCTGCCCAGGGCCCATCAAAACCTGGAACACTCCATATGTTTAGTCAAACCTAACAACTTAAAGTGACTTCTGTTTCTGCAAATACTGTGTAAACACCTAGGCATGATCCAGCCAACATGAAAGACTTTTCAGATTCATTGGTTTTGGCAGGTCTCAAAGGGAATTTTAGATGAATGATCACATGAACACAGGAAGCTGCCTTATACTGAATCAGACTCTTGGTCCATCAGAGTCAGACTGGCAGCGGCTCTCCAGGGTCTCAGGCAGGGGTCTTTCACATCACCTACCTGCCTAGTCCCTTTAACTGGAGATGCTGGGGATTGAACCTGGGACCTTCTGCGTGCCAAGCAGATGCTGTACAACTGAGCCACAGTCACAATGATGCCCACTCTTGGTTGGGTCCTTTGGATCTGTTCTGCTAACTGCAGCAGGAGGGACATTCTGCAGGCACAAGAGGGACTTTGGCTTGAGAAAAGCATCCATGGAATCCAACACCTTCTTTCACTGAGAGTGGTAGTGTATTGGCTGACAATTTGGAGTTGGGAAGCTCCCACTTCTGATGAGGAATCCTGTGTGAGCCGAAAGCTTGCATACTGCTAAAATGGGTCATTCCTTGTTTGTTGGTTTTGCATCTTTTCTTCATGCTCTCACAAGCCTCTGTGTTAACTTCGTTCAAGAATGTGATGTGTGCCTACTGAAGATTTCAGTTCAATAGGTGGGCTTATCAGCCGGTTTACCTTCTTTCACCCTTTGCTCTGTCCCTATTTAAACAGGCAGGCAAAGGAAGGTAGACGCTGGGGAGGGCTTGGTTTTTCATTAACATGCATGTTGACTAATTCCACCCTCTCCTACAGGAGCCCAAAGAAGGTTTCCCCCAACGTTCCCGACTGTCTCTCACCAACTGCCCCTCCTTCTGATCCACAGGGGTTATAAACTTCATGCAAAGGAAGATGCCTCCTTAATTCTCTTAAGGGGCAAGCTAAGTACGGCGCAAGGAAGACTTTTGGTGCGCGGATTCTTTCCAGTAAGTGGCTGTGAGCTTTTGGACTGTCTGCATCTCCTCGCCACTTGCGAAAAAACTGAGGAAGAATGGGGAAGAAACCAAAAATAGAAGAGGAAAAGGTAAGGCTGAACCCAAGCTACTACCAACTTTATGTCTAATGTCTGCAGTAAGTGAGAAGTCTTAAGGAATTAGTGTCTTTATGATTAGGGGAATGGGGTGGATGAGAAGGAGAATGTGCTAATACAAGGCAGAAATGTTTAGTATAGGGAGAAGTTTCCATTTTTGCCTCCAAGGATGGGACCAGCAGCAAAGGAAATATAAGGTTATGGATTTTCAACCTTTTCTGGGCATGTGATTTTGCTTTCATTTAACTTGGTGTAACAAAACTGAAATCTGATTTGAACTGATGCATTCGGTGGCCTTTTGGATACTGTTGTTCTATTTGAAATTAGAGTAGCAAAGTAGACAATGACTGAAAACAGACAGATTAAGGTGTAATCCAGGTTAGCCCTGTTGGATTAAGGCTAAAACACAGGTCCTACACTGGTTCATTCTGATTTGACTGAAACCTTACTGATTTCAGTCAGATTTGGAGCCAAACTAGACACTGGGATATCCTGTCAAAAGACTTCTCACACAGGACATTTTCACACATACTGAATAATACACTTTCAATCCACTATGAATGCACTTTAACGATCGTTTGCAAGTGGATTTTGCCGTTTCACGCAGTAAAATCCAGCTGCAAAGAGCATTGATAGTTAATTGAAAATGCATTATTCGGCATGTGTGAAAAGTGGGACAATGGAGGTTACCGCATTATGTATTCCCAGTGATGTATTAAGAGTTTGAAAATGTTATAAAAAATACTGTTCACACTTTGTTTGGCCCTTTTAGCTGTGAAGACGTCTTCCAACCATTTTTTTAGCCATGGCATCCAAAAACCCTTTTAAAGTGATGTTTTTTAAAACATTTTCAAACTCTTAATACATCGCTGGGAATACATAATACGGTAACCCCCAGTGTTTTGTTTCTGTTAAAGCAGTGGAGGGGACTCCACATTTAATCACAGCAATAGTGCCGGGGGGGGGGGGAGTTGAACGCTTTCCCCTGCACATATACTCCTTATCTAAACCACATATCCAAAGCCAGCGTGCTCTAGTGGTTAGAATGCCAGACTAGGTTTGAATCCCCATTCTGCCATGGAAGCTTGTTGGGTGCCCTTAGGCTAACTTACCTCACAGGGTTGTTGTTGTGAGGGTAAAACGGACGAGAGGACAAAACCATGTATGCCTTCTCGGGTGGGTTAAAAATGTACAGAATAAATAAATCACAAAACTCATACCCCCAAAATCACTGTCTCACAGAAGGACAAATGCAGCTATCTTCCTCCACCCCGTGGAGCTAACAGCATGTTCTGATGGCAATTCAGACCAGTGAAACTATCCTCAGGAAATAATTAAAAAACCCCTACCTTAGTACTGAGAAGTCATCTCAGAAGCATTGGGCAGACGGATAGTGCATTTCCTGAGAAATGTGGTGTTTGCTGCGTAGGGCTGGCCTTGTGGCCCATATAGCTAGTCTGCTTTTTCTCTTCTGACCCTCCTTGCCTATAAATGGGGGCAAAAAGTAACATATAAACTGAGCAATTAGAGATATGCCAGTAATTGTTCCTGAGGTTATGTCAACTGAGAAAATTGCCTTGCTGATAACAAGAATTGCTACTGTGTCTATATCTGTGACTGCAAAATGCAGTTTTGACAAATAGGGTCATAAACGGCATTTCAGAGGTCAAGGGGTACTCCCCGGCACCTACAGTGCTCTTGCGCGAATGGGCTTGATTCCTCCGTGTGTTGAACTGCTTCTTGTGTTGAAGTGAATGGTGTCGTCCTTGAGACTGGGGGGACTGTGGCTCAGTGGCGGAGCATCTGCTTGGCATGCAGAAGGTCCCAGGTTCAATCCCCGGCATCTCCAGTTAAAGGGACTAGGCATGATGTGAAAGACCTCTGCCTGAGACCTTGGAGAGCTGCTGCCGGTCTGAGTAGACCATACTGACTCCGATGGACCAAGGGTCTGATTCAGTATAAGGCAGCTTAATGTGTTCATGTGATTTCATATTCAGTACTGGCGCCTCTGCCTCGGCAGGCAGCCGCTGGATTAGGTTGCATCTCCACTGCAGTTCAAGTTCTTGAGCTCTTATAGATTGGGGACTGTCCCCCTGAGGTCGCACTTCTAAAAGCCTTCCTTTGCCCCCTCCTCCATATTTTATTTATTTATTTACTTCATCCATGCCCTGCCTTTCTCTCCAATGAGAACCCCAAAATGGCTTCCGTTGCTCTCCTCTCCTTTTCATCCTCATAATTTAAGATACTCAAGGCTGAGTCTGCATGACTGGCCCTAAGTCACCCAGCAAGCTTCCATGGCAGAGTAAGGATTCAAACCTCATTCTTCCAGATCCGATTGCAACTTCTATCACACACTGGTGCAAAAACAAACCCTTGCCAAAGCTAAGTGTGTCATATACATTATAGCCATCCATCGTAAGCATGGGGTTGGATCCATCCAATTATTCCCTTCCACTGAGGAGTCTTCCTCCAAAGTCAAAAGCCTTCCTCTGTTATTCCCTTTGCAGAAAGGAATCACTGAATCCAACCCAGAGCTCTTTAAAAGTCTGTTGTTGTTTTGTTGTTGTTGTTGGATTGGAAAGTGTCTGCCTATTTGTGTATGTGGGATGCTGTGCACTCCCCTCTGCTATTCTGGAGGGTAGGTACAAAAGGCTTCATCTCAAAGAATATGAATGTTTATGTAAAGAGGGGCATGTTGTAACTTTAGAACTTTAGAACATATTGTTTTTGACTGGGAAATCTACAAACATATTCGGGATGCTTTGATTGTTCCAATAATGAAGGGCTCTCCAGGGAAGACTATAATGGTTTACCTTTATAGTATGTTATCAGATAAGTATCATGAGATGACTTTTAAGGTGGCAAAATTTGGCTGTCTGGTTTTAACGATTAGGAAATCTTGGTCTACACATGTTCAAGAAGGATCATAAGCAGCTAATATTGTATAACTTTTTACTTATTTTCATCTGTTTTAGTATTATTTTACTTTATATTTTAGTGATGATGAATATTCATCAATCGTATGGAGACTGACTGAAGACATGATATTTATATTTACAACCTATGTAACACTTTTAATTCTATGTATATAATAGCATTCTGGTCTAATAAATAATAATAATACTTACTCACTTACAGAGTGATACAAAGGGCTGTGCCTGCACAGCTTTGGGTTTTATGCTATGGCAATAATTCATCACTGGATTTTCCTGTATGGACTAGACAATTGCAATTGAGGTGGTGAATAACTGCTATAGAGTAACAATAGCAATGATAACAAAATCCAACAAAATATCTCTGTGAGTTAAGTGCCGCCAAGTCGCTTCCAACTCATGGCAACCCTATGAATCAATATCCTCCAAAATGTCCTATCTTTGACAGCCTTGCTCAGGTCTTGCAAATTGAGGGCTGTGGCTTCCTTTATAGAGTCAATCCATCTCTTGTTGGGTCTTCCTCTTTTCCTGCTGCCCTCAACTTTTCCTAGCATGACTGTCTTTTCTAGTGACTCTTGCCTTCTCATAATGTGACCAAAATACGACAGCCTAGCACCCAGTGTGATCAAGGCCCCTAGAATTTCATTCTACTAATCATTGCCTTCAGCAGCCCTGCAGCCTCAGAGATTTAACTTCTGAAGAATGCGACAATTCTAGGAATTTACACAATCCAAAAACTAAGGACAAAATAGGGGAGATGATTTCATAGGATCCACCAGAAAATAGGAACTGCTTACGGTAATAAGGGAGAGTCGGAGTATTGTCGAAGGCTTTCACAGTCAGAGTTCATTGGTTCTTGTAGGTTATCCGGGCTGTGTGACCGTGGTCTTGGTATTTTCTTTCCTGACGTTTCGCCAGCAGCTGTGGCAGGCATCTTCAGAGGAGTAACACTGTCCTTCAGTGTTACTCCTCTGAAGATGCCTGCCACAGCTGCTGGCGAAACGTCAGGAAAGAAAATACCAAGACCACGGTCACACAGCCCGGATAATCTACAAGAATCGAGAGTCGGAGTGTTTATGGTCATTCCTGCTTCCCAGGAATCCTCAGGAAAGTGGCACAAGCAAATTTTGCAATATATAAATATATGAAATAAACAGATCCTGATAACTGTAGTTCTGTGAAGGAGGGGCTGAGAATCTGTGGGGATTCTGTGGGGAAAGTTGTGACAGTTACCATGATGTAAAGGCTGTCAAGGATTGAACTGCAGATAAGAACCTTAGCAGCCCACATCTGAAGTTCCCTGGTCCCCAGACTGCTGATCCTCATTGGTCTCTGAAGCAGCGAATGAAGGAGGTCAAGTCAGACTGAAGGAAAACGGTAGAGCTGAACCTTCTCACCACATCTTCTCAGGCTGAATTACTAGTCTGAACACCTCATCTACCACAGCCAATAGGATGATGAGATCTTCCCTCATACTCTCTGAGATGTCACAGATGAAAGAAAATAAGGGCACTGTTGTAGAGCTCTCTAATTTCACACCTAGGATTTCTTCTGGTATGCATGGATTCATGGAGGACACCATTGGTTCATTGGAGTCAGCATTGTCTGTCTACTCTGATTGGCAGTGGCTCCCCAGGGTCTCAGGTGGAGGTCTTTTAGATTGCCTTCTGGATCAAATCAAGCCTGGTCTGTTCCTAGAAGCTAAAACTACTAAATTGTTTGTGCTTGTTTCTGTGTGTGCTGTGATTTTATGATTCCAAGTTTGTTGTTTGCTATGACTTTGAGTCAATGCCATAAAAGTATTTTTTGAGGCTATTGTACTCTTACGGGAGCTTACAGGTCACACTATGAGAAGACAAGAGTCACTGGAAAAGACAATAATGCTAGAAAAAGCTGAAGGCAGCAGGAAAAGAGGAAGACCCAACATGAGATAGATTGACTCTATAAAGGAAGCCATGGCCCTGAGTTTGAAAGACCTGAGCAAGGCTGTTAACGATAGGACTTTTTGGAGGACATTAATTCATAGGGTTGCGATAAGTCAGAAGTGACTTGACGGCCCTTAACATATGCACACTACCTCATTCTTTAAACTGGAGGTGCTGAGGACTGAACTTGGGAAGCTTCTGCATGCCAAGTAAATGTCCTTTCACTGAACAATGTCCTCTCCCCACACATATGATCAACTCTTGTTTTTTGTATTTCCAATGGTAGGACTCGGTTGTTTATTTGTTTGAGGTTTTTCTTCTTCCCAGAAGGCCCAAGGGCACACCCAGACACCAGCACCATTTTCAACCTGGATACCTGCTCAGCATTTCACACAGAATGCTCACAACACCAGGCCTTAAGATCATGTCCTCAGGCATGCACATCCTTTCTTCCCCCCACCCCCATTAAAAAAAAACCAGTCTGATGAAGAGTTCTGGAGAAGTCAAAAGCTTCCACCCTGTCTTGTGTCATTTTGGTTGCGCCTCATGTGTGTGTGTTAAGTGCCGTCAAGTACCTTCCGACTCATGGCGACCCTATGAATGAAAGTCCTCCAAAATGTCCTATCTTTGACAGCCTTGCTCAGATCTTGCAAACTGAAGGCTGTGGCTTCCTTTGAATCAATCCATCTCTTGTTGGGTCTTCCTCTTTTCCTGCTGCCCTCAACTTTTCCTAGCATGACTGTCTTTTCCAGTGACTCTTGTTGTCTCATGACGTGACCAAAATACGATAGCCTCAGTTTAGTCATTTTAGCTTCTAGGGTCAGTTCAGGCTTGATTTGATCTATAACCCACTAATTTGTTTTTTTGGCAGTCCCCCAGTATCCGTAACACTCTCCTCCAACACCACATTTCAAAGGAATCTGTTTTCTTCCTATCAGCTTTCTTCACTGTCCAGCTTTCACACCCATACATAGTAATAGGGAATACGATGGCATGAATTAATCTAGTCTTGGTGACCAGTGACACATCCTTACACTTCAACATCTTTTCTAGCTCCTTCATGGCTGCCCTTCCCAGTCTCAATCTCCTTCTGATTTCTTGGTTGCAGTCTCCCTTTTGGTTGATGGTGGAGCCAAGGAATAGAAAGTCTTGAACAATTTCAATTTCCTCATTGTCAACCTTAAAGTTGTGTAATTCTCCTGTAGTCATTACTTTTGTTTTCTTGATGTTCAGCTGTAGTCCTGCTTTGGCACTTTCTCTTTTAACTTTCAGCAGTAGTCGTTTCAAATCGCCTCATAAAGGGTATTATATGGTGTTTGTTTTAGGAGTTTTTGTTGGACCAATGGGGCTACTTATGACCTCTTTCTTAAGATGTCAACTCCGGGTTGAGAACGAGTGGCTTCTTCATGTGATCTGCCTTTGGGATGCTCAGTGCTGTGTAGATGGCTCCAAATGAATCTGGGTTGATGTCCAAGTGCTGCATTTACTGGCTCAGCTCCCCCTCAACAGTGGCAGTTACAAACTTGAACACATGAAGCTGCCTTCTACTGAATCAGACCCTTGGTCCATCAAAGTCAGTATTGTCTACTCAGACCGGCAGCAGCTCTCCAGTGTCTCAGGCAGAGGTCTTTCACATCACCTACTTGCCTAGTCTCTTTGACTGGAGATGCCGGGGACTGAACCTGGGACCTTCTGCATGTCAAGCTGAGGCTCTGCAAACTGCGCCACAGCCCCTCCCCTTTGGGCACAAAGTGAAAACAGAGTTCTTCACGGTCAAAATCAATTTATTGAAATACCTATATGAGATTCTCGGGGAGGTGGGGGAGATAAATCAAAATTCAACAAAACAACAAGAGCAGTAGTGTTTTTTAAAAACCAATATGGCATGCAGTATAAGGGCAGGAGATGATACCACTTCTGGACTTCATGAGCCATTAGATTTGGAAACTTTGGCTATTACTGCACTAGGTATTCCCAGCAATGTATTAAGAGTTTGAAACTGTTATAAAAAATACTGTTCACACTTTGTTAGGCCCATTTAGCTGTGAAGACGTCTTCCAACCATTTTTTAGCCATGGCATCCAAAAACCCTTTTAAAGCGATGTTTTTTATAACATTTCCAAACTCTTGATACATCGCTGGGAATACCTAGTGCGGTAACAGCCTTTAGGTTGTCAGCTTGACAGGTGAGCTCTATTTTAATTCTGGGCACATGCATCACCATCCTAAGCAGAGTTATGCCGTTCTAAGCCCATTGACGCCAATGAATTTATGACTTGGCTCAAGATGGCCCTGCTATCCATACCAAGCGCTTTGTGAATGAATCAAGAAGGCCTGACGACATCGCCAGCTCTCTTTTAAATGTACTTTCCCTGGAACTCTGACATTTCAACTGTTCATGGGCTCCCGTGCCTTTAAGGTTTCCAAGGCAGTGAGAAACAAACGCTGCCACAGGAACCAGCCGGCCACACATTCTTGAGCCACAGACACTGATGGCAGCAGAAGAAATGTGAGCAGAAGACCATGTTAGGTAACCGGGTGGCACCTGAAAACGAAGAGCAGGAGGTAATGACAGGGAGGGAACGGTAGGAACATGAGAACCATGGCTAGGAAACACCAAATATTATCTTGTTTCCGTGCTCAGCAGTCCCACCCAGAGATAAAAGCCAAAAAGGTTGGCGCCAACTGGCACTCGCCCTAGTTGAGGCGTGGCACAGTTTATTTTGAGAATCTGTATTCTTCCCTTTCCTCCATCTCAAAGGTGGCGCCTTACGACAAGAGATTTAAAAGCGCAGCAATTTTTTTTTTTAGAATGGAAGTTACAAAATAACCCGCAGATTTTTTTAAAAAAAGATATGTCCAGTATTTTAAAGAATCAAATAAAATAAGCAGAAGTAGGAGCCAAAGCCAGAGGCTTTCTGGGAAAACTGTGTTTACTTCCCAACAAAGAGAGGTCAAAGCCATCTCTGTTGGCAGCAATTAACACCAGTGTAATTGCAGACAAAGCCCTTTAATTTAACTACCCATAGAACCACCCTGACCTGGATGGCCCAGTCTAGGCCAATCTCATCAGATCTCAGAAGCTAAGCAGGGTTGGCCCTGGTTAGTATTTGGATGGGAGACCATGAAGGAAGTCTAGGATCACTATGCAGAGGCAGGCAATGGCAAGCCACCTCTGAACGGCTCTTCCCTTGAAACCCCTACGAGGTCGCCGTAAGTTGGTTACAACTTGACGGCATTTTCCCCTACCACTCATAGTGCCACAGGCAGCAAGGGAACATGAAGAAGGGCCTCTGATGATGATCTCCAAGACTACTTATAGGTTCATAAGCTGGGTTAGCAACCTCACATTGAGGTCTGAAGATCTCCTGGAATCGAAACTGATCCCCAGGCAACAGGGATCAGTTCCTCTGGAGAAAATGGCTGCTTTGGAAGGTGGATGCTATGGCATTATACTTAGGGTTGCACACCTCCAGGTACTAGCTGGAGATCTCCTGTTATTACAACTGATCTACAGCCGATAGAAATCAGTTCACCAGGAGAAAATGGCAGCTTTGGCAATTGGACTCTATTGCATTGAAGTCCCTCCCCAAACCCTGCCCTCCTCAGGCTCTGCCCCAAAAACCTCCCACCAGTGACAAAGAGGGACCCGGCAAACTAATTATACTCTGCTAAGGTCCCTCCCCTCTCCAGACCACACCCACCTCAGGCTCCACCCTCAATTCTCCAGAAATTTCCTAACCTGGAGTTGGTAATCCTAAAGAGGTTCTTAAAATATTCTGGTTTGATTCTATTTAGGCCCAAAAAGGTCAAAACGACTCTTGGAACTGGACCCTGAAAATAACCAGAAGTCAGAGTAAATGGCATGCAGCTGGACCCACAGTAGCTCCTAGCATTCCCCATGACTGAGCCAGGCCCGAAAAGGCTCCCAGTGTCTGCTGCCGCCAGTTCTGTGGAAGCAACATAAGTGTTTGTCTGTGCAAACAATGCTCTTTTATTTGGGGAGGAATTTAAATCTCCCTATGTATTTTTATAAGATTTTAGATTTTTCTGCAAACCTGGGGAGCCCCCCCCCCCTCAAGTTTGCAGGAAAATCTGTATAGTGTCAGAGTGGTCCTAATCTGCGGATTTAGAAATCCACAGATGAGGGCTATACGTTGTTATTAGATATGTAGATGGTGCTGATTACATTACTGGAAGCAGAAGATGGAGAAGCTCTATTCTCTCTTATAAAGCAAGGCCAGGAGCTGACCATGGTACATACCATGAATTGTTAATATCAACTCTACACCTGACCTGCCCAGTTGAAAATCCATCAAGCGAAAAACAGATCACCAGCTGGGTGTGATGGCCCTGTTAGGTATTTTAAAACATTCTGGAGACAAAGGGGAGTTAACTGAGCCCCTGGTGGGCCATATCCAGTTTGGTGCATTGTTAATATGCGCAAAGTGTGGATGCTCAGATTAGGGGGACTCCAACTTGGCAAAGCATAAACCTCACGTATTTGCTGCACAAAACAAGTGACCGCCCCCCTTTTGGTATCTAGTTTTGGGAGGGGGGTTCATTCAGGTGATCCTTCATGGATGACTCAGAACAAATGGTTGCAACAAATGTTTTTCAGTTCTCTTTGGTCAATAAAGCTGCTCAATCTGATTATTTCAGGACAGAAAATTAACCCTGTATCCTCCTCTTCCTAGCATCTCACGTGCTCCTTGGTTCTTGCTGTCTTCACTGCAGTCCTCGGCTTCTTCCAATATGGGTACTGCATTGGTGTTATCAATGCTCCCCAAAAGGCAAGTAAATGTGATTTGATTTACTGGGTTTGATCCTATAACTCCCTCCCTTCAACAAAGAGAGACATTTCCCCATAAGACAAGGGCTTTCGCCATCAGTTTAAAAACGAAACAAAACCATTCTCCACTGGAAGAAGCCTTTCCCCCTTAAAGGATGAGAGCATGCCTAAATGGGCTTACTCAGAAGTAACTCCCATTTTATTCAGCAGGGCTTGCTTCCAGTAAAGTGTTCTCAGGATTGCAGGCATCGGGTCCACCCTACTGTTTCTACATTGTTCAAATGTGGCCCTTGGTCCTTTGGCCTCCTTCGGCATGCCAAGGCCCAGGGATGTTTGCCCAGCTTTCCCCAAAATGTCAGCGAAGCCTAGGCATGGAATGTGAATGAGTCAAATGTGTGTTTGGAAGTACAAGTATTGTGGAGGTACATTTATCCAAGAGCTAGGATTGGCTGCCAATCACTGAGTGCACAGTTGGCAGCAAACTCGGGTTTGCTTCTGTGTAGGGTTGCCAACCTCCAGGTAGTAGCTGGAGCTCTCCTGCTGTTACAACTGATCTCCAGCCGATAGAGATCTGTTCCCCTGGAGAAAATGGCTGCTTTGGCAATTGGACTCTATGGCATTGAAGTCCCTCCCCAAACCCTGCCCTCCTCCAGCTCCGGCCCAAAAACCTCCCGCCGGTGGCGAAGAAGGACCTGGAGCCCTATTTCTTCTGCATCATGTGTGAACAGCCACCCTCCCCAGTGCTTCAAAGGGAAAGAGAGCTCTGTGGGTCATTTGGGGCTTATGAAGAGACTGATATGTTTTTGTCCCCAATAGATCATCGAGCGCCACTATGCTAAAGTACTGGGCATTTTACAAGACAATGCAACAGGTGCCTCAAATGTAGACGTCGGAAAAGATCCTAAAATTACAATGCTTTGGTCCATGTCTGTGGCCATGTTTGCCGTCGGCGGAATGATTTCTTCCTTCGCCGTGGGTCGGATTGGCGACAAAATGGGAAGGTGAGGGGAAACCAATCTTTGCATACTTTAAAAGCGACCATTAAAGAAATAACTTTAAGGGTTGGATCCTGAGTGAAATTTCCACCTGGGGTACAGCGGACTCCCACGAGAACAGAGTGGGAAGGGGGAATCGGTGGAAATCCAGATCAGTCTGGATCAGACCCAATCTCTAGTGCCAACGGGAAACATGATTGCTATACTAAGCTATGTTACGCTAGACTAGCCAAGGCTCATTGCCCACTGCAATAATATGCAATTATTATTATTATTGTTGTTGTTATAATTAATTAAGCACCTGCCACAATTAGGCACTGTACAGAAATTATCATGAGAAGCCAATTAACGTATTGGCACTTGAATCAAAACCAAGTTGTCATGTTGGCCCGACGTAATAAAATTTGCAGGATGGGTACGATGTTTGGACCAGCCATAGTTCCCAGTGCAGCATGTGAGCTTCTGAGTAGCACAACACTCTCCCTCATCTGGAATGTACAGGTGAAACTACATGTTATGAACAACATAACGCTGGCAGCCAAAAACGACATCCATGTGTCAGGTTGTATGCCTGAAGTAATGTGTATTTCACATTGTGATGTCATCACACAGTGGGATTGTCCTTAACCACCAGCCACAGCCAATCAAGTGGAACAGGAAACTTGTGGTGTTATGATGTCACAGTAGTGGGGCAATGAATACTATGTAACTCAAGGGGAGGGGGAGAATCAATACAGGAATACTGCATTTGACTGCAAACTAGGGGTTTACAGAATGAATAAAAAAAGATACTCTCCGTAACACTAGAACTCAGGGGCCCCTCAATGAAATTAATTGGCTTTGGTTTAGGGCAAATGGAAGTAACTTCCTCTGTGAGCCAGTGTCGTGTAGTGGTTAAAAGCGGTGGTTTAGAGCGGAGGAGTCTGATCTGGAGAACCGGGTTTGATTCCCCACTCCTCCACATGAGCAGTGGAGGCTAATCAGGTGAACTGGATTTGTTTCCCCACTCCTACACACAAAACCAGCTGGGTGACCTTGGGCAAGTCACACTCTCTCAGCCCCACCTACCTCACAGGGTGTCTGTTGTGGGGAGGGGAAGGGAAGATGATTG
The DNA here is from genome assembly GCF_029931775.1 of Euleptes europaea. NCBI lineage: Eukaryota > Metazoa > Chordata > Lepidosauria > Squamata > Sphaerodactylidae > Euleptes > Euleptes europaea. The sequence continues at coordinate 19,653,188 of NC_079316.1, forward strand.
TAAGCTGGTTTGAGTTTCCCTTAAGTGGTAGAGAAAATCAGCATATAAAAACCAACTCTTCTTCTTCTCTTCACACAACAACACAACATCAGCTGCTAGTTCAGGTGCTTCTAATAATGGATTTGCCAATTGCCATATTCAAGGATGACCAGGGCATCAATGGCCATTATCCGGAATAGTTAAATGTTCATGTTCACAAGCAGTGTCCCTGTGGACAGGAGAAGATAATCACTATCTCTGAAGCCTTGGGTTTGCCATCATTGGAATTGGAAGGCTGGATGAGATGGAACTTTGGTCTGATCCGGCAAGGCTATTCTTATACTGCTTTCCAATGAGAGTGTATTACTCCCACACTTAGTGCATCCTACCTGATGCTGCTAGGGTGAGGGTAGCTGAAGGGTAGAGGTAAGGGTAGCTGAAGAGCTTTTTCCAAAGCAGTATTCTGAATCAGTGGATCTCAACCTTTTTCCATCCATGGCCCCCTTCCGACCTTTTTCCTTCCTGTGGCCCCCCCTGTCCTACCTGTAGAAAGGTAGCTATTTAAATGTTTTGTTTGTAAATAGCCAAGGAACAAAGAAGCATAAACAGCCACACAAAATGCACACATGCCGTTCTTACTGGGAAACTGAAATTTACAAATAAAATACCCCACAAAAGGGAATACAACACGCTAATAAGCAACAATGTTCACATACAAGGGAGAACAAAGCCTCTACCACCGTTGCACAAGATTACAGCGACACACAAATCCACAGTTGCAAACGATGCATAAAAGTGCAATGAAGAAAATCATGTCTTAGGATTTCATGTGTTTCTGTTTCCTTCACTTCTCACTTCCCTCTGTGGGCCCTTAGTCTCGTGCCGTGGCCCCCATTTATGCAATTTTCACCTGTGGCCCCCTTGGAATATCCTGGGGTCTCCCGGGGGCCCACATGGCTCCAGGTTGAGAACCACTGCTCTAAATTACTGATTGAACATGTCCAGTAGGGAATGGAGGAACATATCAGTGTACATCCAATATGTAACCGATCTACAGATTTGCCCCAGTGCCTACAGTTGTACACTGTTCAGATGACACATGATAGGAACAAATCTGGTTGAGATGATGCATAGGAATAAATCTGGTTGGAGCCTTGGACTCACTTATATGACAAGTATATATCTCAAGTACCATGTTCAAATTAGTTATATCTGTGCTTGTTTAGCAACCTATGATTTGGACCAGCTCTGCAAACCAGGATTCCAAATCTTGATGTGATCCCATTTGGAATCCTGGTTTACAGACGAAGTATGAGTGAACCGAAGTCATACATTGTGCCAAACCATGGTTTGCTACTGCTCAAACCCCTCTCAATTCCTACTGTAACTATCCCAATCTGAGCAAGATGCTATGAAAGTCCAATAAAGCTGACACTCCCTTCAGCTACTGAGGAGGTAGCTCCTACTCCGTCTCTCTCCCTTCCTCCCACTTGCCTTCCCCCACCTGTTTTGGATTATAACACAATTGGTTTTAGATAGCTAAGGATGAAAACAATGAAATTTGCAAAGGAGGAAAGTGTTATGTATGCAGCGGAAAGCAGCATCTATACTGAGTTTGGAGTGTCTCCAGGCTCCTGAGCTGCATGTTCGTATTGGCTGTAGCTGTCCAATCACGGACTCGAGTGCTTGTGTGTTCTCATTGGCTGCCACGGCTGCAGTCACCCAATAGAGCACTGGTTCCCAACCAGGGGTCCATGGACCCCCAGGGGTCCGCGAGAACTAAATTAAGGTCCGCGAAACAAAGTTATAAACCCATAATAAATTAATATTTTCAATTAAAAGTTCTCTATTATAATATATATATATTCAAATATAATTCTAAGTTTAATGTTTAACTAACAGTTATGATTAAAGTTTATTTTCAAATTCCCGGAATTTTTATTTTGAACCTTGGGGTCCCTGCACCGAACAAAAAAGTCCTAGTGGTCCCTGGTCAAAAAAAGGTTGGGAACCACTGCAATAGAGTGTGGCCTGCGGGGCTCAGCGGGCATATAAGCACGATGCATTACTGAGTGAGTTAGCTGTAGTCACAATAAAGTAGTGTTGTAGTAACTCTGCCTCCTGCCTCGTGTATCGCCCACGCGACTCAATAGTGGCGATGAGGATGGGATTTAGGCGCTGGTAGGCAACCCATCCCATCCCAGCTGAAATCACTTGAGGGCCGGTAAGCAGCCCGGCTCGACAGCTGAATCATTACCAATACACGGGGGAGTCACGGAACAAGACACGATGGCTACCCCAGGGAAGTTCGAGGCGTTCGACCCCACCGCTCGGGAGAAGTGGGAGTCTCACGCTATGAGCCTGAAACTCTTCATGGCGGCCAACGACATCACTGGTGCCGAAAAGGAGCGGGTGACTCTCCTCAGCAGCTGCAGCCTGCCCACGTTCGAGATTGCCCAGGGACTCCTGTCCCCCGTGCAGTCAGACGTGGCCCCGTGCAGTCTGACGCGGCCATAAAACAAAAAACGGCGCAATCTGAAAAGCAGGGGGTTGGAATCCAAGCCTCGATTTGAAAAAGCCTTTCTTCTGCTCAGAAAGAGCTCCGAGGAAGCAGGAAGCATTTGAATCCCTGCCTCTGGACATGCTGCTTTGTAATTGGCTGTGAGCAAAACTAAGCTTGTGTGTCCCAAGCTTTGCCTTATGCATGGAGATTTCACCTAGGCTGAGCTCAGGGGAGAGAGAAGAATTGTGTTTACAGAGGAACAGGAAGGTCCAGGATTTGTGAGGGCTGGCAGTGAGGTCATCTCTAATGGAAGGGAAACTCATACATAATTCCAAGGAACAACCGAGACAGATGGGGAGGTGGGGGTGAACGTGAGTGAAAGTACCCATGCATAAATTACTGAAGTTCCCTTTAATCCAGGGTTAGTTAGCCCAGTTAAAAACCTGCTTTGATATCCATCTTTAAAAGGTGTTCTGGATAGCTTTTTGCTAGAGTAATGAGGAGGGCATTATGTTCTGAGTTTTGAGGAAGATAAAAAAATGCCCCATATTCTATGCCCTTTTGTTGGACTTCCAGAGGAACTGATAGGCCACCGTGTGAGATGGGATGCTGGACGAGATGGACCACAGCAGGGCTCTTCTTATGTTCTGATGTTGAATTAACTTCCCTTCTTTATTGCAGAGTCAGGGCCATGCAACTGCTGAATATCCTTGCAATTGCTGGGAATGTCTTTCTAGGTGTGGCAAAGCTGGGCCCATCACACATCTTTATTATTATAGGACGATTAATCACGGGACTGTACTGTGGTAAGTAAAATGCCAAAGGCTCAGCAGAAGATGGCAGCTCCCTGGGTCCCTGAAAGATTTTGCTGGCTGCTTGGAAAAGTAATCAGCAATTCATGAAGGCAGGACTGAAATGAGAGAGAAAAATTTCTGGTTTCATCAAAATGGAAGAGGTTTCCCTGTCGATCCCTCTCTAAGGAGCCTACGTGATGTAGTGGTTAAAAGCGGTGGTTTGAAGCAGTGGACTCTGAACTGGGGAACTGCGTTTGATTCCCCTCTCCTCCACATGAGCGGCAGAGGCTAATCTGGTGAACTGGATTTGTTTCCCCACTCCTACACACAAAGCCAGCTGGTTGACCTTGGGCAAGTTACAGTTCTATTAAGAACTCTCTCAGCCCCACCTACCTCACAGGGTGTCTGTTGTGGGGAGGGGAAGGTGATTGTAAGCCAGTTTTAGTCTCCCTTAAGTGGTAGAGAAAGTCAGCATATAAAAACCAATTCTTCTTCTTCTTCTGCACTGTCTGTATCCAACTGCTTTTGTCGCTGTGGGAAGGGGTTCTTTTGCAATTCCCCTTTCCCACCGCAAGCTCCCCCTTGGTCCCCCATGCTGTCTGCAAAGGTCCCCTGAACCCCAGGTGCAGGATTTGGGAGAGGTCAGTAGGCTGCAGTGATAGGGGAAGCATGTGTGGGGGAAGCCCCATTCCATGAACTTCTCTCCTCTAGTAGGAAAACAGCCTACTAAGTAGCCATTGGAGTGCTTGTGCTAAGGAACAGGTCTGCTTCCATGGTCATGCCGAAGGGCCACTATAAGTGTGGGGGTTGCCTGGCAGACATCACTTCTGGGGGAAACTCAGAAGTGACTTCACGCCTGATTAAGAATGGCTGGAAACTGTATAGGGAAAGCTCTGTATGGAAACTGAGAGAACCTGGAAGTGACATCAGTCTTCTCTAGGAAAATGTATAGTTTTACTATAGAGTGTCTGGTAATTCCTAGAGAGGACTGACATAACTTCCAGGTTTCCCACAGAACTGACTTCATGCCATTGGCCCAACTGCCATTTTTTGGTATTTTTCTCTCCTGCCGCCACTTGGAGCGGGGGCAATCTCATGCCCCCAGTGGGGGCTTCATAGCTCTAAAGTATTATCAGAGAAAGGCCATTTATGCAGGGCTGTTTCCCTCACGGTTACCCCGCCAACTGCTCCAGTGCTCCGTTTCGATTATGCATCCCTTTCCCGACCGCCAGAGGTCGCCTCGTTCTCCCTGTGCATTTTTGCGTGTTTTGCCCGTGTTTTCTGGATGCTGTCTAAGCGAGAATCCAGAAAACGTGGGCAAAACGCATGGGGAGAGCGAGGCGACCTCTGACAGTCGGGAAAGGCCTGCATGATCAAACCGAAGCATTGGAGCAGTCAGTGGGGTTGACCGCAGGGCCAAAGGACCTAGCCAGAATACTCAAGTGCACTATAAATTAAATACAGATGAGACACAAATTGCCTGGGAATAAGCCACATTGAATGAAGTGAGACATCTGTCACAAAAATAACTCAACTGAAAACAATTATTTAAAATATTTTTCTGTTTATAAAACCATTGCATGCCGGTTTCAAAGACTGTAACGGTAATTGCCTCTTCCCATTAGTGATATGATTATAAAAGTGATTTCTTTGCTTGCTTTTTCCCTTCCCAGGGATCACATCAGGGATTGTTCCACTGTATGTTGGGGAGATATCACCTACTCCCCTTCGAGGAGCAATGGGGACGCTTCACCAGCTTGCCATAGTTATAGGCATTCTTATCAGCCAGGTATGTAAGAACCCATGGAGGAACGATTGATAGTGAAATTTACACATGTTGTAATATCCATGATATTAAGTTAATCCATGTCCTTGTATTCCCTGTTACTATGTATGGGTGTGAAAGCTGGACATTGAAGAAAGCTGATAGGAAGAAAGTAGATTCTTTTGAAATGTGGTGTTGGAGGAGAGTGTTACAGATACCGTGGACTGCCAAAAAAACAAATTAGTGGGTTATTGATCAAATCAAGCCTGAACTGACCCTAGAAGCTAAAATGACTAAACTGAGGCTACCGTATTTTGGTCACATTATGAGAAGGCAAGAGTCACTGGAAAAGACAGCCACACTAGGAAAAGTTGAGGGCAGCAGGAAAAGAGAAAGACCCAACAAGAGATGGATTGACTATAAAGGGAGCCACAGCCCTCAGTTTGCAAGATCTGAGCAAGTCTGTCAAAGATAGGACATTTTGGAGGACTTTGATTCATAGGGTCGCCATGAGTCGGAAGCGACTTGACGGCATTTAACACACACACACACTCAATATCCACGAATCAAGTGATTTATGGTGTATCCATAAGCTCCTCATTAAAACCCAACTGCTGTTTGGAGTGATTCCTCAGTTTCTGATAGGGTTGCCAGGTCTCTCTTCACCACCAATGGGAGGTTTTTGGGGCAGAGCCTGAGGAGGGTTTGGGGAGGGGAGGGACTTCAATGCCATAGAGTCCAATAGAGTCCAAAAGCAGCCATTTTCTCCAGGGGAACTGATCTCTATCGGCTGGAGATCAGTTGTAATAGCAGGAGATCTCCAGCCACCACCTGGAGGTTGGCAAACCTACTCCCAGCAGTAGCCAGGATGGACCTGGCAACCCTAATAATTAGCAGAAACTCTTGTAGCCATGGCCAGGGAAGATGCTACAGAATTCTGAATTTTGTGCCAGATTTAAGGCAACCCAGTAGGGGATTTAACAGAATATCTCAGCAGTTCTAGCACATTCCTGCAAGTCTACAGCTAAGCCTTACTGCCTGAGTTTGAGGCCTCCTCACACCTCTGGTCTCACATCAATATTATTAGCTCCCTTTAATGGCACATACTAAGGACTGGACATAAAACCTTCTGCACGCCAAGCAGGTGCTCTGCTATTGAGCCCCAGCCCTTTCTTTTAACAAGAACACCTGTAATTGCCTTATCCTGAGTCAGAACATTAGGCTACAGGGTGCCAACCTGCAGGCAGGGCCTGAAATTCTCCTGGAATTATGATTGATCTCCAGACTAGAGATCAGTTCCTCAGGGTAAAATGGCCGTTTTAAAGGGCAGGCTCTTCGCTACATCTTAAATTATAGGTGCAATCACTTCAAATTCTCCACTCTACAGACTCCACTGCCAAATCTTTAGAAATTTTCAAAGCCAGAGTGGGCAACGCTAGGGGCTATCAAAACCAGTATTGTCTGCTCCGACTGGCAGCAACTCTCCAGGGTCTCAGAACTTTCACATCATCTACTACTAGGGTTGCCAGGTCCCGGTTGGGAAATACCTGGAGATTTTGGGGTGGAGCCTGAGGAGGGTGGGGTTTGTGGAGGGGAAGGACTTCAATGTCATAGAGTCCAATTGCCGAAGCGGCTGTTTTCTCCAGGTGAACTGATCTCTATCGTCTGGAGATCAGTTGTAAAAGCAGGAGATCTCCAGCCACCACCAAGAGGTTGGCAACTCTATCTACTACCTGAGGCTGTTTAACTGGAGATGCCAGGGCCTGATCTGCATTCAAAGCAGATGGTCACCCACTAAGTTGAGGGCCCTCCCCAAATCATGCAAGCAAGCTCAAATCCTTTGAAAATGGAAGGGGGCTTGGGAGAAAAGGGGATTCATTTTAGATTATTATTTATTTATTTGAAGTGTTTGTGTGTTAAGTGTCGTCAAGTCGCTTCCGACTCATGGCGACACTATGAATCAAAGTCCTCCAAAATGTTCTATGTTTAACATCCTTGCTCAGATCTTGCAAACTGAGGACCATGGCTTCCTTTATTGAATCAGTCCATCTCTTGTTGGGTCTTCCTCTTTTCCTGCTGCCCTCAACTTTTCCTAGCATGACTGTCTTTCCTAGTGACTCTTGCCTTCTCATAATGTGACCAAAATACGATAGCCTCAGTGTAGTCATTTTAGGCTCCAGGGTCCGTTCTGCCTTGAACTGATTTGATCGATAACCCACTGATTTGGTTTTTTTGGCAGTCCATGGTATTTGAAGTAGTCGTATGTATTTGAAGTAGTCTTATGTATGTATGTATGTATGTATGTATGTATGTATGTGTGTATGAAATAGTTGCCTGTGCCACCTGTATGGCGCTTACACTATAGTTGGGAATCAGTGCACCATCACGTTGGGGGCTTTAGAGTCTTATTGTTTGGTTTTATTAATGATTATATGGTTATATGTATTGAATGTTTTTACGCTTTTAAATGATGTTACCCGCCCTGGGCCAGCTTGCTGTGGAGGGCGGGTTATAAGTCTGAAAATAAACAAATAAATAAAATGAACATTTGTCAAAGGGGTTTATGAGCACGTGATTTGTTCATTGTTAATGCCAAATGGCGCTTGCCTGACAAATGAAAACAGTGGAATAATTTAATAACATTTCCCTCAGATCCTCGGCCTGAACTTCCTGCTGGGGAATGACACTTGGTGGCCATTTCTTCTTTGCTTGTCTGGCTGTGCTGCCGGCCTTCAGCTTTTCTTGCTGTTCCTTTGCCCAGAGAGTCCGAGGTACCTGTACATTAAACTAGGGCAGCTGGAGGAAGCCAAAAAAAGTAAGACCATTTCGATCAATATTTGTTATCGCATCTGTCATTCCTCCAACCTTCAAGCTGTCAAAAGGGCCCAAATCTGAAGTCAGTTTTGGGGAGAGGGAGCTAACACGTCACAGATGGATTATCTCCCTCCCCAACTTGGAAGGGAACCACCTGTCAAGGCCATTGTTTCTGGGGGAACAGAGGCAGTGGGGACATGGCGGTGCGTGATCTATTTACATCCTAGCAGACTGCCTTTCCTCAATGTAAAGCCACCTCATAGCATAAATACAGAAATGACAATATCCAATATTACTAGGGTTGCCAACCTCCAGGTTGTGGCTGGAGATCTTCCCCTGTTACAGCTGATCTCCAGACGACAGAGACCAGTTCAGTTGGAGAAAATGGCTGCTTTGGGAGGCGGACTCTATGGTATTATACTCCCGTAAAGTCCCTCCCTTCCCCAAACCCCGCCTTCCTCAGGATCCACCCCCAAAGTCCTGGAGCTGACAACCCTAAATATTACAACAATCTGTGCAGACCAAATAAAACCAGCAAAAACCAACAGTTTCAAAAGAAGGTTTTTGAAAAGAAGGAACTCAACTGGGCATACACCCTCTTCTGAGAATAACCAAAGTATCATAGAAGTGTGCTTGTAACCTCACCTCGAGTGGCTCTGCTTTTGTTTATGGAGGGGGGGAGCAACTGTATGGTTGCCAGGTCTCTTTTTGCCACCGGCGGGAGGTTTTTGGGGTGGAGCCTGAGGAAGGGAGGGACTTCAATGCCATAGAGTCCAATTGCCAAAGCGACCGTTTTCTCCAGAGGAACTGATCTCTGTTGGCTGGAGATCAGTTGTAATAGCAGGAGATCTCCAGCTAGTACCTGGAGGTTGGCAAACCTAAGCAACTGGGATATCTATCGGCTGGAGATCAGTTGTAATGGCAGGAGATCTTCAGTTAATACCTGGAGGTTGGCAACCCTAAGCAACTGGGATACTGTGGTTCTTCCCTTGGGCCTCACAGTTGGATGTGAGAGCTGTGCGGTCCTCCCTAGCCTAAGAATTGATCGTATATTTGTATAAATAAGTTCACATTAGGTGAAATTGTTTCTCAAGGAGGTAGCCATGTTAGGCCTAGGGTTGCCAGGTCCCTCTTCACCATCGGCGGGAGGTTTTTGGGGTGGAGCCTGAGGAGGGTGGGGTTTGGGGAGAGGAGGGACTTCAATGCCATAGAGGCCAGATGCCAAAGCAGCCATTTTCTCCAGGGGAACTGATTTCTAACAGCTGGAGATCAGTTGTAATAGCAGGAGATCTCCAGCTAGTACCTGGAGGTTGGCAACCCTAGTTAGGTCTGGCCTAGACGTGGAGGAGAATGGGATGGTAGAATGGACCGCCCCACTGCAGATGGTGGTTTCCAGCTTTGGATGTTCCTTCACATAATGAAATTCCCTGCCCAGTAGGGTTGCCAACCTCCAGTTGGTGGCTGGAGATCTCCCGCTATTACAGCTGATCTCCAGGTGATAGAGATCAGTTCCCCTGGAGAAAATGGCCGCTTGAACAACTGGACTCTATGGCACTGAAGTCCCTCCCTTCTCCAAACCCCGCCCTCCTCAGGCTCCACCCCAAAAATATCCAGGTATTTCCCAACCCGGAGCTGGCAACCCGTCTGCCCAGTATAGAAACCATCCATACACAAAATGGGCAAAATGGTCAGGGTGTGCTGCTAATCGGCACAGGTGCCAGGGATCGCCTACCCTTGGCCGAACACATTGAACTTGGCATAAATGTTTGTGGTCGTGGGTGCGAGACAAAAAAAAATCTCGTTATTTCCCCTACCCCACCCCCGTTCCAGGCTTGCTGTGGCTGAGAGGAAACTATGATCCCACCAAAGACCTGGAGGAAATGGAGAGAGAGAAAGAGGAAGCCTCCAAGGAGAAGCCCGTTTCCATCTGGCAGCTTGTTACTTCCACCACCTACAGGCAGCCGTTCATGGTGGCTATAATGGTGCACCTCGCTCAGCAGTTTTCAGGAATCAATGCCGTGAGTTGCCTAGGGAAGCTTCCAAGTGACTAAAGTTTTAAAAAGCAGATAATCAAGCAGCGCTCTGAGCCCAGTCCAAGTTGGTATAGTGGTGAAGAGTGGTGATTTGGAGCAGTGGACTAATCTGGAGGACCGGGTTTGATTCCCCACTCCTCCACATGAGTGGCCGAGGCTAATCTGGAGAACTGGATTTGTTTCCCCACTCCACATGAAGCCAGCTGGGAGACCTTGGGATAGTCACAGCTCTTAGAAATCTCTAAGCCCCACCTACCTCTCAGGCATCTGTTGTGGGTAGAGGAAGGTGATTGTAAGTCAGGTTTTTTCTCCTTTAAATGGTAGAGAAAGTTGGCATATAAAAACCCAATTCTTCTTCTGAATGAAGCCAAGGCAAAGTTTTGAACATACAAAGCTTCCTTATACCAAGTCAGTCCATATGGCTTAGTAGTGTCTCCTCTGACTGGTTAGCTGATATCCAGGTGGAGAAAGGTCTTTCATGATGCTGTTGGCATTGAGGGGTGGGACTGAGAGTTGTTCATTTAGAAGCCTGCGCTCACAGAATGGTCAGAGGTCTTGAATCCATGCCCTATAAGGAGAGACTTAGGGAGTTGGGTTTGTTTAGTTTGGAGAAGAGAAGGTTGAGGGGAGACATGATAGCCATGTTTAAATATTTGAAGGGATGTCATGTTGATGAGGGAACTAGCGTGTTCTCTGTTGCTCCAGAGACTAGGACACAGAGTAATGGATTTAAACTAATAAAAAAGCGATTCCACCTAAACATTAGGAAGAACTTTCTGACGGTGAGGGCTGTTTGACGGTGGAATGTGCTGCCTCGGAGGGTGGTGGAGTCCCCATATTTGGAGGTCTTTAAGCAGAGGCTAGATGGCCATCTGTCGGGAGTGATTTGATTGTGGGATCCTGCATGGCGGGAGAGGGTTGGGGTCACTGGGGATGTGGGGGGGAGGTAGTTGTTAATTTCCTGCATTGTGCAGGGGGTTGGACTAGATGACCCTGGTGGTCCCTTCCAACTCTATGATTCTATGATATCCCTTACCTGGAGATGCCGGGGATTGAACCTGGAAACCTCTGCATGCAAAGTAGATTGCTCTGCCACTGAGCCATACCTGCTCTTCCCTGTTGCCATTGGTCTTAGTAGATATTCAAAATACCATGGATGTTCTACAGTCTTGGAAATATGGCGGAAGGCTAATTTGTGCCACCAGTGCTAGAAATTTGGTGCTCTGTCCATTTGTGCCAATATGTGCTTGTGTAGTGTGAGCAGAGGGTAATCCCCCCATGCCACCGCTGCCACCAAGCCCAGCAAGGCATCCCCTCCCCACCAAGCCTACTGACAGAGGAGGAGGAAGAGATAGGAGTGCTTTCTGTAGTTACGTAGACAACATTTTTGTTTTGGGGTGCGGTTAACCCCCCCCCCCAAAATATATATTTTTAGAAGATTTAAAGATTTTTCTGCAAACCTTGGGGTTCTCCCAAGTTTGCAGAAACATTCATTTATTGTCAGCGTGGCCCTCATCTGCAGATTTAGATATCCGCAGATTAGGCCACTCTTGACTATTAGAACAGAAGATATTCCTTAGTTCTTTTTCTCCTTGTGTATCACTTCAGGGTTGTCTGTTTTGCATTAGACAGAATTACAATATTGTTCAGCATACTTAAACGACAATTCAGACAGATTCACTTTCTTCAAAGAACCCTGGGAAATAGAGTTTCGTGAGAGCCTAACGACAAGTTATATTTTCCTGTGTCTTCTCTTGGGTAGGGGATGCCATAATAGTTAAACGAATATTAGTTAAGTGCAAATGATAACTTGTGCAGTTGGGCTCAGGAAAGTGTGTGTATGTGTGTCGGGAGGGAGGGAGGGAGTATCAAACTGATAGAAAGAAGGACATATTGGTACTTCGAAGGGAAGAAAATGAAGGAAGAAGCTGAGCCTGCCTGGAATGCAGCGGGATATTTAAAGTTCCCAGGATTTTATTTAAAGTTCCTAGGAACTTTTTTTGGGGAGGAGAACTTCAGCCAAGCCAATGTCAGTGTCCCTTTCAGTAGCTACTGAAGCTTTTTCATAGTCCATTCTTGTCTACTTTCTTAGATTTTCTACTACTCTACGGACATTTTTACTGAAGCTGGGATCAGCGAACCTGTTTACGCAACCATCGGTGTGGGCGCTATAAACACTTTGTTCACCGTTGTCGCCGTAAGTAGAACCTTTATATACTTTTGTCGATGCAGTCAACTCAGTACTGTTTTTTGCTTAATTTTGGCTCTTGTTGTTTTTCCTTCTTGCCGTGTTCTTCTTGGAAGGCTGTACAAAGGGCTAGCTAGGGCCAGGGAGCAGACACCAGGCATAGCTCACTTAAGACATCTGACACACTTTCTAGGATCGGCTGCTGCCTCCTCCTCTCTCTGCCCTTTCAAAAAGAGTGACCTCTGCAGGTGAGCAGCCAAAAGCCGAAGCAGCTTCTGCCAGGTTGGCCTTCACGTAGGGTTCCTAATTGCCAGGTGAGGGCGGGCAATTGCCCGCCAACTCCCTGGGCTGACACCACCCTCTGCTGGGCGGAAGTAGGCAGGCTGGGATGGGGGCGGCGGCAATCTGCATGTAGCACATGTGTGCGCCATACCACCGGCACGTCCAGGTTACCCTGGAAGTGCCAGCAATTGTCTAGCAATCTCCCCCCAAATGCTATGGTTTCCATAGAGTTTTCGGAGGAAAACTGCTAGAGTGTCCCGCACACATGAGGCACTTCCAGAATACATCTAGAAATGACAGAATTGTGCCATGCATGTGCATACAGGAGAAACTGCTTCTCATGGCCGCATGGATGAGAGTCCCACCAGAGACCAGGTAGGACCTGGCAACCTTACCTCCAAGGGTCAGGAAAGCTGCTGAGGCAGGGGCGGCAGACACCCAAAACGGAGAGGTGTGAATCAGCTCCTGCCGCTCTACCATGCCGTCACCTGCAAATGCCCTGAGAAACCTCTGGGGCTCTTGGAGCTGCCTCTACAATACAATGTAGTCTACGGCCACCAGCTTATGGGTTCGCTTTGCCCAGCGCTGCTCCCTGCTCTGAAGTTGCCGAAAGGATGACCAGAAATTCTAGAAATAAAAACCCTGCTATTTAAGGGAACAAGTAGCCCAGTAGCCCAACTTAGCCTGTGTTCCTGAGAGCTTGGAAGCTAAGCTGGATGGGAGACCACCAAGGAAGTCCAAGGTTGCTATGCAGAGGAAGGCAATGGCAAACCACCTCTGCTCATCTCTTGCCTTGAAAACCCTGTGGTCATGATGTTGTGACCCTGTGGTCATTCGTAAATTAATGGCACACAATTATTATTGTATTATTATTATTATTAGTGGAAGAGTGAAGGCTGTGCTCTGAAAAGCACAGGAATGATAAATTAAGCCATGTAGGCTTAATTTAAGTCTAAAATTAAGTCTTGCACCATGTAGGAAGAGGAAGAGTGGGTTTTTATACCCCACTTTTCTTTATCTTTAAGGAGTCTTACAATTTAAGTGGCTTACAATTGCCTTGCCGTCCCCTCCCTACAACAGCACCTTGTGAGATAGGTGGGGCTGAGAGTTCGGAGATAACTGTGACTGGCCCAAGGTCACCCAGCAGGCTTCATGTGGAGGAGTGGGGAATCAAACCCAATTCTCCAGAGTAGAGTCCACTGCTCTTAACCACTACGCCCTGCAGTAAACACGTTGTACAGTCTCATATATTATGCTTGCATACAAATTAGGGTCCATTCACCTACAATTTGGCCTCTTAGCTTGATATTGGGCAGAAATCCATTAGGCAGGTAAGTAGCAAGTACTCTATGTCTGCTGAATTTCTGTCTGGAAACATCTACCAAGGCCAATTTCTAGAATTATTTCCCTTGCGTTGGAGATGGAAGCTGAGACTGATTGTGCAGTGGCCCTTCTAAGGCTGCCTACGGTGCCATCCTCCACAAAGTTATATCCTTCTAAGTTTCATTGAAGTCAATGGGCTTAGAAGGTTGTGACTGGGGAGGGGCTGTGGCTCAGTGGTAAAGCATCTGCTTGGCATGCAGAAGGTCCCAGGTTCAATCCCTGGCATCTCCAGTTAAAGGGACTACGCAGGTAGGTGATGTGAAAGACCTCTCTGCCTGAGACCCTGGACAGCCGCTGCCGGTCTGAGTAGACAATACTGACTGATGGACCAAGTGTCTCGTTCAGTGTAAGGCAGATTCGTGTGTGTGTGACTGTGCTTAGGACAACACTGCTAGTGAGTTCAGGGCCAAGAGGACATTTCAGCCAGTCTCTCCTGAGCATGGCACACATGCTTTCTCTAAAATGCTATACCAGCTTTGCATCTGTGGGTTGATAACAGAAAACTCTTTTCCCACCTCAGACTCATAGGGTGCCAGTCTGGTTTCATTGTAGACATAAATAGCAAGAAGGTCTGATGCATGCTTTACACAGCCGAGTCGGAAAGATGCCATTGTCAGGATGTCTATTGAATGTGGCAATATGGATATAAAGCCTGACCAAACTGTTGCCTTTCTAGGTCTTGCTGGTAGAGAAAGCAGGGAGGCGTATCTTGTTCCTTAGCGGGATGTTTGGCATGTTCGTGTGTACAATATTAATGACAGTTGGACTCCTGCTTCAGGTAAGATGCATCTTTTCAGGAATTATATATGCAATTTGAATATCATGACACTCAACACCTCTTAGGAGATCACACCAGCTGCATAAACACTCATCTCACTTCTCAAAGGGTGTTCTTTCGTTCAATGTGAACTGCAGGGTTTTGTGTAATGGTTGTGTACTTCTCATTGTTCTATGAAGGGTAATACTTCATTCTGCCACTAGGTGTAGCTATTCTCCTAGTTTGCTGTCTCAGCATTTGAGGATTTGAGCCTCAGTTTATACTGATACCTAGGGGGAGAACACAGCAAAAAACCTGAGCCAATGCCAGATTCTGAACCGGAGGTCAAGATTGAAAGCACAGACAGCTTTAAAAGGGGATTCGATTCATGGAAGGTAGTTCTATCAGTGGCTACTAGCCATGGTGACTAATGACAACCTCCATGCACAGAGGCAGAAAACCTCTGAATCTCAGTGCCAGGAGGTAACATCAGGGGAAGGCCTAGGCCTCTGTTCCTGTTGTTGGCCCTCCAGAGGAACTGGATGGCCACCGTGTGAGGCAGGATGCTGGACTAGATGGACCACTGGTCTGATTCAGCAGGGTTCTTCTTATATTCATGTTGTTATGGTCTCTGCACCACCAAGCTCACCTTTTTATCTGCAACTACCTTTTAAGGTAAGTTAGGCTGAGAGAGAGACTGGCCCAAGGTCACCCAGCAAACATCTATAGCAGAGTGAGGATTCGAACCTGGCTCTCCCGCATCCTAACCCAATACCCTAACATGCTCTCAGTCCATTTTTCCACAGCACTAGGTCCTTGCTCCCCAGAGTTCAGGAGGCAGTTTTACAAGGGGAAGGGGAGAACATAACCAACTGCTCCACACCAAATAAAGTCACTGAAGACAGGCACCCTAGCAATGGGACTTCGAATGTTGCTAATACAGATCTTGCCTTCACTTTTTAGGCGAAATATGCTTGGATGAGCTACATCAGCATGCTGGCCATCTTCGTCTTTGTCAGTGTCTTTGAACTTGGGCCTGGACCAATCCCCTGGTTTATTGTCGCTGAGCTGTTCAGTCAAGGCCCTCGACCATCTGCCGTCGCAATGGCTGGCTTTGCCAATTGGTTCTCCAACTTCATGGTCGGGATGTGCTTCCAGTATACAGCTGTAAGAAAACTGTGCCCATTTATTTTTCTGTGCCAGGGATGAAATTTTAAGGACCATCCGTTTAAATTTTAAGGTCAGGAATAGAGCAGGCTGGAAATCAAAAATGGCAGATAGAAGATATATCCCCACATTTGATAAATCATAGCAATGAATTCAGTGGAGGTATAATATCATTAGGAAAAGACAATCATGCTAGGAAAAGCTGAAGGCAGCAGGAAAAGAGGAAGACCCAACAAGAGGTGGATTGACTCTATAACGGAAGCCACAGCCCTAGTTTGCAAGACCTGAGCAAGGCTGTCAAAGATAGGATGTTTTGGAGGACATTGATTCATAGGGTCACGACGAGTCGGAAGTGACGTGACAGCCCTTGACACACACATAATGCCATAGACTCCATCCTCCAAAGCAGCCAGGGAAACTGATCTTTGTAGTCTGGAGACCAGGTGTAATTGCAGGAGATATCCACGTGACATCTGGGGGTTGACAAGCCCATATCTGACCCAGCAAGATTCTGTACAAATTGACAATGTTCTTTTTGGGAATTGAGTTCAGCTGGTATGAGCTCTGCACGGAGTTACATTCTTTGCTTCTCAGCTGTTCTGAACCAAATGAATTTTGTCCAAACCCAACTTGCTTTCACTTAAGACAAAATAACAACAAAAAGTGTAAGCCAAGATTCTCAGAATGAATTGTTCACTTCATTACATAACAATTTTTTACTGTGATGGTATACATCGGGGGTCCCCAAACATGGTGCCCATGGAGGAACGAACGATGCATGCTTCCCTGAACTCTTTAGATGAAGAGTGAGATTTTTAAAAAAGAAATGTGATAGAATGGTTTCCCAGATCTGGAAGAGAAACAAATATGATGTAATTTCCAAAATGCCACCCTTTCCTAACTGATCACTGTTGTTGATAACGGGGAAAACTATATTAACTGGGTTTTTCTTTCTGCTTTGCCCATTACAGAGGTTCACTGGACCATATGTGTTTCTGATCTTTTCTGCTATGATCGCTGGCTTTAGTTGTTTCATATACTTCAAAGTGCCAGAAACAAAAGGGAAGTCATTTGAAGAAATTGCAGAAGAGTTCCGTCGCCGGAAGAAGTCATCCGGGAAAGGCGACGCCGCTACTGAACTGGAGCATTTGGAAGGCAACCCACAGGCCTAGAGACCAGGCAGACCTGGGAAAACCTGTGTATTATTCACACATCTAGGCAAAGCTGTGGGGAAAGCATTCTTTTAAAATGTAAAAAAAAATGGAAATTGATACTGGTATGCTGAGTTTATATTGCGACCTCAGGCGGGTGCTATTGCAAAGTTCTGTAACATTTCCTCGTTCCCTAGGAACTTGTTTTGTGTCAAGTTGAGAAGCGCAAGAGTGCCAAGACTGTACTTTGAAAAGGTGGAGGAGGGAACAGCAGGGATCCCTAATCGGGGTCCTGGGCACAATTAACGTGGGATTTGCTGGAGAACAAGAGATAGAAACGCGCTGCAGGAAACACCCAAGAACGCTGCATGCTCATTTACTCTCAGGTTTTTGCACTGAATAACAGTCCTACATTCTGTGATTGGGGTTGCCAGCTCCCGGTTTGGAAATACCTGGAGATTTGGGGGGGGGTGGAGCCTGAGGAAGGCAGAGTTTGGGGACGGGAGGGACTTCAATGGGGTATAATGCCATAGAGTCCACCTTCCAAAGTGGCCATTTTCTCCAGGTGACCTGATCTCTGCCTGGAGATCAGTTGTAATAGCCGGAGATCTCCAGCCACCACCTGGAGGCTGGCAACCCTATCTGTGATTCAACTGCATTATGCAAATTAGGAAATGCCCCCCTCTCAGCTTTGTTTGCATGCTTTTGGTTCAGTTGCCCCAATCTGGTATGGATGTAAATGGAAGCAGAGACGTACAATGTTTTTGTTTTGTCATGGCTTGGCAAAGGAAAGGTAAAACTTGTCCTATGAGCAGAAGTTTCACTTCCCCATGCCTGTCTGTGCCAAATTCACTGGTCACCTTTCAGCCCATTTCCCTTTTGTCCACTGATGTCCTGGAAATCAGTTCTGTTCAGTTCCCTTACATGAGGGCCTCCCACTTCCTACAACTGCACAGGGCCCCTTCATTTTTTCCCCTTAATAAATGTGGTATTTGCACAATTGTACCCCTGAACCCATAGCCATCCTAGAAAATCAGATGCCTTTGGGTGAGGATGCGCCTTGGGAATGGTGACGTAGTAATATGTGGAACTAATTATAGTGCATTAACAGACAAACGGTGCAATACTCAGTAGCGTTATGCCCTTCTAAATCCACTGACATCAATGGGCTTAGAAGGCTGTAACTCTGATTTAGGATGGTGCAGAATATGTATCAGATGTGTAGACCAACAGGTCTGTGGAGTCAATATATGCATGGCCGGCGGCCTTCATTTATGGCCCTCTGGGTTGTCAGTAGGCCTGTCCACTGTAGGTCCTGTTTTTCCTGCCCCAAACAGAGGTTACACTCAAGGGCATGATGGAGTATCCATCCTACAAAGACCATTCTCGTCTTGAGAAATGGGATATTGCCCCAGAGTAGGGTTGCCAGCTCTGGGTTAAGAAATACCTGGAGATTTTTGGGGAAGAGCCTGAGGAGGGAGGGTTTTGGGGAGAGGAGGGACTATAATGCAATGGAGTCCACCTTCCAAAGCTGACATTTTCTCCAGGTGAACTGATCTCTGTCACCTGGAGATCAGTTGTAATAGCGGGAGATCTCCAGCCACCACCTGGAGGCTGGCAACTAGGGTTGCCAACCTCCATGTACTAGCTGGAGATCTCCGGCTATTACAGCTGACCTTCAGCCAATAGAGATCAGTTCCCTTGGAGAAAATGGCCGCTTTGGCAATTGGACTCTATGGCATTATAGTCCCTCCTCTCCCCAAACCCTCCTTCCTCAGGCTCCACCCCAAAAACCTCCCACCAGTGGCAGAGAGGGACCTGGCAACCCTACCCCAGAGGTCTCTGCCATGTTCCAGGAGCCTGTGGGCGAACCCCCTATTTCCTGCTGGGGAGTGGTGCTTGGAGGGTGGCAGCTGCCAGGATTGGCTCAGTGTCTTCAGTTCCGTGGTGGGCTCTCTGTCTCAGGTGCCCAATTGTGTTGACCCTTGATGCTGACCCTAAATATTGGTTGCCAGATAACCAGGGGGAAACCCCGATCTGGCTAGCTTATGTGCCTTTGACAACTTGGTCTGGAGGAATCAGCAGGTAACGTTTTGCATAGCAATGGAAGACGGCATTATTATGCTGCTCATCTTAGGACATTAAACTCCTGTTAAAGCCCCAGGGTGACGGGAACTGATAGGCCTCATTCAACAGTGCAAGTTCACCAAAGAAAGAAGGTCTTGACAGGGAAGCAGCAGCAACAGCTTGAGAAGGGTTTACCCCTGAGGTTTACCCTGTTTATAGCAACACCTTCTCCTTCTTTAAGGGGATGGCTGTAGGAGAAACCCTGGAACAACAGAAACAGAATGCAGTATGGAGCACACACCCATTCCTCCCTACGATATGGGTGGCAGCTCGTGCTAAAAACAGTCGGCACAGATATAGCCTAAGTTTCTGTTGGCACATTTTTGACTGATATTTTGCAGTAGATGCCAGGTTCGTCTTCAAGATTCACTGCCTGGAAATCTATAGACTTCTGTCTATTTTTAAATGATATACATCACTGTCTGTTTCTTCACTATGTGGAATTCTAGCGAGGTCCTTAAGAACCAAACAAAGGCAGCAATAAGAGAGCCAGCATGGTGTAGTGGTTAAGAGCAGTGGTTTGGAGCGGTGGAGTCTGATCTGGAGAACCGGGTTTGATTCCCCACTCCACATGAGCAGCGGAGGCTAATCTGGTGAACTGGATTTGTTTCCCCACTCCTACACACGAAGCCAGCTGGTTGACCTTGGGCAAGTTACAGTTCTATTAAGAACTCTCTCAGCTGCCCCACCTACCTCACAGGGTGTCTGTTGTGGGGAGGGGAAGGTGATCGTAAGCAGGTTTGATTCTGCCTTAAGTGGTAGAGAAAGTTGGCATATAAAAACCAACTCTTCTTCATCATCATCATCTTCAATAACAGGAGGATTGAAATGGAGATGGGGTCGGCATTTCTTACCTATCAAAGCAGAACGGTATTGCTGTTCAATAGAGTACTCCTTAGAATTTAAGCCTGTACTAACCTTTTAAAAAATGATAATGGATTTTACAAAAAAAAAAAAAATTACATCGCGAGAAAACTCATAAAACCAGGCATTAATAATTCTCTATGGATGTGATTTATCTGCAAAAGAGAAGGGGCAGCTAGCTTGTTATCTCGGGTCTACCAGAAGAAAATGGCAGATTCGAGTCTCGCGATGTCAGCAGTATTATTATCCATGCCTGTAACTGTGCTGTAAATAGTAACCATGAAACAATGTTTTCGACGTGTGCTGGATTTCATTATTGCTCTTTGCCTTCCACTGATCTTGAGTGAGAAAGTGTCGCTTCTGAAGCAGGATAGATTTGCTAATGCCTCTCTTTGGGGGGTCCACCCTGCCCAGGCTGAACCCTGTGCAACGATCAGATGATTTTTGAGTAGACTGTAGATGTTAGAATTCTAAAAAGGGGGAGTCTGAAAGATAAGCAGCCAGAAATTTTTAAATTGGACATTAGGGATGGGGGGAAACAAACCATCTGTGCCCAGAGAGGAGTGTCCAGGAGAGCACCTCAAAGTTATGAGCAGCTTGTGAGTTGGGAGCCTAAAAAGGCCTCGGTTTGCTGTGAATGATCTGGCATGTACACCTGGCAGAGCAGTAGGGTTGCCAGGTCCCACTTTGCTACCGACAGGAGGTTTTTGGGGCGGAGCCTGAGGAGGGCGGGGTTTGGGGAGAGGAGGGGCTTCAATGCCATAGAGTCCAATTGTCAAAGCGGCCATTTTTCTCCAGGGGAACTGATCTCTATTGCCTGGAGATCAGCTGTAATAGCAGGAGATCTCCAGCTACTACCTGGAGGTTGGCAACCCAGCAGTGACACACCTGTGCAACTGCTGCTTGAGGGGGAGAGCTGAACTCCCATGGGGTACCTTTCTGCATATACCTTTCATGTTCAAAATGAAAGGATTGTGCCCTTGGTAGGAATAGTGAGCGCTTCCGGTTTTCCTTTCTCAGGCCATTTCCTCACGTGTTATTTGCCCCAGGGTTCGAGGCTGTTGGGAAGTGGGATTTTTCCCCCCTGCTTACCCACAGCATCGTAGCACATCTGTGCACCTCCCGGGGTTTCCTTGGCTTTCCCCGATCTTTCCTAAACCCACTTCACTCTGATGTTTTAGGAAAGATTGCAGTGAAGCCTGGATGGCGGTGGTGCGTAAGGTTGCCAACCTCCAGGTGGGACCTGGAATTCGCCTGGAATTACAACAACCAATGGGAGACTGGCAACCAATGGGAGATTGGGAGGCAGGCACATGGCGTGGCTGTCGATGACCGAGTGAAGTCATTTCCAGAAAAAACTCGGAAGTGATGTCATACCTCTCTAGGAATCAATGGAAACTATATGGTAAAACCATAGAATATTCCGTGATTCCTAGAGAGGACTGATATCACTTCTGAGTTTTCCCCAGAAGTGATGTCACACTGTTGGCCCAATGGCCATTAAAACAAAAATTTCTCCTGCCACACCACTCAGAGCAGTGGCAGGAAACGGGAGCCAAAGATGACAGAATCTCCACCCCTGGCAACCTTGTGCCTGTCCCCATGTGGAAAACATCTAACTCTGCCAGATACAAGCTGATATTAATAAAATCATGCATCCTCAGTGTTTCCTTTTTCGGAAATAAAGAAAGAAACAATGCACACTCACATAACACACACGGGCTGGAAATCATTAGTGCTCAGTTTTCATTTGTACTCGTAAAACAGCTTGAAAGCCCAATAATGCAAAATAAAGGCTTCACATATCCAGAAAAGTACTTCTTGTGAGGGATACCTCTTGACTATTTTGCAACAGCCTACTTATTTCTCTCAGGTGAAAATTATATTGGAACTCAAAATTCAAATACAGACACCAAGCTTCAGGTCTGCATGTAACTATCCCAAATGTATTCATTTGTTTTGTTCAGAAAATGTCTGTGCCACTTCTCCAGAAGCCTATTCAACGTGACTCACAAAGTAAAAGCAATACAATACAATCATAAAGATAACAACATAAACATTAATAATAATAAAACAAGCCTAGTCACTAAGTGGAAGCCATCTTTTCTCTCGCTCCAGGAACTTGTTGCTGGACGTGTGTAAATCGGAGGCCTAACAACAGCCCTATGAGGTACATCAGTATTATTTTTATTTATACTTTTCATTACATGTTAAACATGAATCAACAATTGCATTAGATTAAGCGAAATAATGCCCTAACCCGCATGGCCCAGCCTCACTTGATCTCATCAGATCTCAGAAGCTAAGCAGGGTTGGCCAGCATGGTATAGTGGTTAAGAGTGGTGGTTTGGAGTGGTGGACTCTGATCTGGAGAACTGGGTTTGATTCCCCATTCCTCCACATGAGTGGCAGAGGCTAATCTGGTGAACCGGGTTGGTTTCCCCACTCCTACACATGAAGCCAGCTGGGTGACCTTGGGCTAGTCACAGTTCTATTAAGAGCTCTCTCAGCCCCACCTATCTCACAGGGTGTCATGGGAGTGGAAGGGAAGATGATTGTAAGCCGGTTTGATTCTTCCTTAAGAAAGTCAACATATAAAAACCAACTCCTCTTCTTCTCCTCCATCATCTTCTTCGATGGGAGACCACCAAGGAATACCAGGGTCGCTATGCAGAGGAAGGCAGTGGCAAACCACCTCTGTTAGTCACTTGCCTTGAAAACCCTACTGGGTTGCCATAATTTGGCTACGACTTGATGGCACTTTACACACAAGAGAAATAATACATATGGTTGAGTGTTATCCTTAGATGTATTAGTCCCGAAGTTCATGAACAAAATCCACCTGTCCACAGTCTGAATGAATCTATCATAAATGTATTCTGCCCTAAAGCACACTGCTGAAAATGCAATGAGACATAACAAGGTCTGCCACTGCTGTCAAGATTCCCCTTCCCGTTATGCCTGCAATGACCATCTGCCTGGAGTGGTGCTGACTTGCTAAAGGGGCACCTAGTGAATTTTACAGCTGGACAGAGATTTGCCAGCCAAAGCCCAACACAACATTCGGAACAGCAGACTGGTTTTAGAAATAGCTGGTGTTCCTAGAAACTGAACATAGGTAGGGTTGCCAGCTCTAGGTTGGAAAATACCTGGAGATTTTGGGGGTGGAGCCTGAGGGGGTGGGGTTTGGGGAGAGGCAGGACTTCAGAGGGGTATAATTCCATACAGTCCACCTTCCAAAGCAGCCATTTTCTCCAGATGAACTGATCGCTGCTGCCTGGAGATCAGCTGTAATCCCAGGAGATCTCCAGCCACCACCTGGAAACCCTAGAGCATAGGGGAGTGGAAGTCATGAACCTAGTCTGGGGGAAAGTTAGGGATGCCATGTCCCCTGCTATAGCAGGAGACCCCACAGCATTCCACTGCTTTGCCCCCGGTACCTCAATAAGGTTGCCAACCCCCAGGTACTAGTTGGAGATCCCCGGCTATTACCAGTGATCTCCAGCTTATAGAGATCAGTTCAGCTGGAGAAAATGGCCGCTTTGGCAATTGGACTCTATGGCATTATACCCCACTGAAGTCCCTCCCCTCCCCCAAACCCCACCCCTCAGTCTCCACCTCCAAAATCTCCAGGTATTTCCCAACCTAGAGCTGGCAACCCTACCTCACTCACCCCGTGCATTTTGTCCGCATTTTCCAGATTCTGGCTTAAAGAGCATCTGGAAAACACGGGCAAAATGTGCGGGGAGAATGAGGTGACCTCTGATAGGCGGGAAAGGCATGCATAATCAAAAGGAATCCCCAAAGAAGTCAGCAGGGATGATTGTGGGGAAACATCCCTGCATAAAAGGCCTTTAAATGCACAAACAAATACATTATCCCAAAGCCAGATTAAGGTCAGGGTCACAGTAGGTTTTATTACAAAAGCTACAGACTCCAGTAAAAGCTATCATGAACTTGGGGCTGTGAGATCAAAGCTTTTTGCACTATTAACCCCCCCCCCTATTTTGAGCGTACCCGGAAGTGTTTTGCAAACGTTAATGGAGTTAATTAAGCCAAACTATGCTAACTTTACTATGTTGGGTGTTTTCCAAAATGGGGAGGTCATCTCACTGCATCTACAGAGACACAGCAAAGCTGTTTACCACTCTGTGGGGGTGGTGGGGTTGCCAGCTCCAGGTTGGGAATTGCCTGGAGATTTTGGGGGAGGAGCCTGAGGAGGGCGGGGTTTCGAGAGGGGAGGGACCTCAATGCCACAGAGTCCAATTGCCAAAGTGGCCATTTTCTTCAGGCGAAGTGATCTCTATCGGCAAGAGATCAGTTGCAATAGCAGAAGATCTCCAGCTAGTACCCGGAGGTTGGCAACCCTAGGTTCGAAAGTACCTTAACTCTGTGACTCTGTAGGGTCTTCAAGGCGCGAGATGAACAGAGGTGGTTTGCTGTTGCCTGCCTCTGCAAAGTTTGCCGCTGCATGCCTCTGCCCTTGGTGGTCTCCCATCCAAGAACTAGCCAGGGCCGACCCTGCTTAGCTTCTGAGAGCTGATGAAATGGAGCTAGCTTCTCTAAATTTGGTACTTGTATATCTGTACTTTATAACTGTCCACTCTTGAGCAGTTCCAGCTGAAACCTGCTCGGTTGCACAGACAGTCCGATTGTCCTTTCTATTCCTCAGTGTTACAGTTTGACCAACTTTGCTAATCATTAAGACAATTCGAAAGACCAAAGCCGTATGTAAGAGCTAAATGGGCGTTGTGCTTTGGTTTAACATTCAAACGATGTTCCTGGACTGCGGTTAGCTAATAGGGCACTGTAATTAATAAACTTTACAAAAAGCCTCTTGTCAGCATAGCTTTGATGGTGTTTTCCTAAAGCACTGAGATTATGGCTCTTAGGGGTTTTCTGTTGCGTCAGATAAATGGCTGATGGTGTGAGCATTCTGCTTTCAAAAATGAGCTCAGCTTCCTAATGCAACAGAGCTTGGACATGTGGCCCCATTATCATTTTCTGGGCTAATCTAGTAGGAGGTTTTCTGCCCCACTTCATTCTGTTTTTCATTATGCCATTTCAAACAGGGTACTCTCTTGTGGGAAACCAGGAAATCTGGACAGAGAGCAGCAAATGAGGCAGAGAGCCTGTGGCGATGATTTGAGTCCTCTTAAAAAAAAAAAAAAGGCTACCTGCTTTCTGAGCACCTTTACTATAGGTTACTAAAGGTCAGTCATCCCCAGAGTAAGCACCATAGCGCTCACTGATGAGTTTCCTACTGCCCACTTCCTTCTTCACCAAAGCATCTCTTCCCCAAATTAACATGAGCAGGCACCCTTGGCAACAGTGTGACATCACTTCCGCAAAAACTGGAAGTAGGGTTGCCAACCTCCAGGTGGTGGCTCAAGATCTTCTGCTATTACAACTGATTTCCAAGTAGGGTTGTCAACCTCCAGGTGGTATCAAAAAACTGAGTACTTATGGGGAAAAAAAGCTGCTAAACCAGTCACTAGATTATGCAGTCTTTTATGTCCTTGAGTTTTTCAATAACTTATAAGGACAATTGGTAATATGCAGTGTATATAAAGCTAGCAGGATATGCCTTGCCACTTAACAATTTATAACCATGGTATAATCATTCCAAACTTCACCATTGTAACTTTCTAGTTTTGCAATACATAATTGAACATAATAAAGAATGTCCATTCAGGCCGCCAACATTAAAATGGGCTTCTGGTACATGATTCCATTTCGCGGTGGCTTCTTCAGTTGTGGCGATCCTATGATGATAGTTCTGACAGGAACTTTGTTCCGTTCCTTAGGTGCGTAACCTCCTGTTTCAATGACAAGCTGGATAAGGCGTCTGAAGCCGGCCAAACTCCGCCCTTGATTTAAAGCTTAATTTTTGAGGGTAAGCTTGACCACGTTGTTGTTTATAATATCTCACATTGTTTGGTGTTTGACCTCACATTTTGCATAAGGTGTTTAGAAATATTTACCTGTATAAACTCTTAGAACATTTTTCACTTGGAGCTCCAGTGCTGTTTTTTTGCATTCTTACCATAGCCTACAGCACGGGTGGAGATTTATAGCAGCAACCTTCAGGTACTAGCTGGAGATCTCCCACTATTGCAGCTGATCGCCAGCCGACAGAGATCAGTTCACCTGGAGAAAATGGCCACTTTGGCTATTGGACTCTATGGCATTAAAGATTTCCCCCAGAAGTGACATCATGCCATCATCGACATTGTAAAAAAAACATTATTTTTCTCCTGCCAGTTGGAAGAGCGGCCGTGAGAACCAGCAGCCAAAAGCTGGGGATTCCCTGCTCCTGGCAGAAAGTTGGCTGTCCTAATACTGCGCATGCAGAGAACAACCTACTCATGGGTGAATGTTACACAGGACACACTGAGGACACTGGACCTAACCTATGTACTCTGTAATGTGTGAATCGGCTTGAATCTTTGTGCCATCTGTACTGGTGCTTTTATTTTTGGAAGGTCTGAAGCTGCCCTTAAAGGCAGATCCTACCATTAAGAAGAAGAAGAAGAAGAAGAAGAAGAAGAAGAAGAAGAAGAAGAAGAAGAAGAAGAAGAAGAAGAAGAAGAAGAAGAAGAAGAAGATGATGATTTGGTTTTTATATGCCGACTTTCTCTACCACTTAAGGCAGAATCAAACCGGCTTACAATCACCTTCCCTTCCCCTCCCCACAACAGACACCCTGCGAGGTAGGTGGGGCTGAAAGAGTGTGACTAGCCCAAGGTCACCTAGCTGGCTTCATGTGTAGTAGTGGGGAAACCAATCTAGTTCACCAGATTAGCCTCCGCCGTTCATGCAGAGGAGTGGGGAATCAAACCCGGTTCTCCAGATCAGAGTCCACCCCTCCAAATGACCGCTCTTAACCACTACACCACGCTGGATCCAGACCCTTATTATTCTTAGGTATTTCTCTCTTTCTGGCCTGCAGAATGTTTTACCCTTTTTGTCTTGTTTGTCTTCGGAGCAAAACTGCAGGGCAAAATGAGAAACACGCTCACTGTGACCGCAGTACAATCACGGCCGTCTAGTGTCATGATATTAATTATTTCTGTTATTAAATATGGAATTCAGAACAAGCTCATTAGTTAGACAGTGTACCAACAGAGAACTTAAAGTTGCAAATACATAATCTGGAACTCATTGATCCCTGAAACATTTCCCATTAGCATTTGGATCTCATGAGAATAAAAATTCACATCCCATTAAAAATATGGACAAACTCTATCTTTAATAAATTGCCGACTCCCTAATATGAGCCCCCACACACAAAATATGAAGAGAAGCCAATTCTATAACTGCACAGTGGTCTGTTCTGGGTAGTTTATTAATCTCTGTAAAGTGTTTTTGAGGGCTAAACTAGATAAAAGGGGCAGCTGCTCCAGTCCTAGGGTTGCCAACCTCCAGGTAGTAGCTGGAGATCTCCCGCCAATACAACTGATCTCCAGCCGACTGAGATCAGTTCACTGGAGAAAATGGCCGCTTTGGCAATTGGACTCTATGGCATTGAAGTCCTTCCCCTCCCCAAACCCTGCCTTCCTCTGGCTCCACACCCCAAAAAACCCGCTTGTAGCGAAGAGGGACCTGACAACCCTACCCAGGCCCCACACTTCGGGGGCCTCAATCTCCCACAGCCCCTCCCTCCTGAAGGAGTGGGAAAGACTCTTGCTGTTGCTTGCAGCTGCCCCATTTGGGGCTTAGGCATCTGGTTTCCGGTGGTAGTGCTGGCTCCTGCTCACTTCACATGGGGCTGGAGCCACCCCTTTATAGGCATACAATGCATATACTACATCCTCTGAATTCTCAGCTTTCATTAAAAAAGTAAACCTCGAGTGCCTTTTGTTACCAAGGCATAAGGGACAGCATGTAAACCAGAAACAAGAAGGACCCCTGAAACCAGCAGAGAGCAAAATAAATCATAAGAGCTGAAAAATACACACACTAACCAGCATAATCGTATAGCTAATAGTCAAGCATGGGGCCATCTGCGGATACTTAAATCAGCAGATGGGGCACACAATGGGCGAAAACGCACGGTCGCTTGAGCCTCCTTTCTTCCCTGTTCCAGCCAGGATTCAGCCAGGATCGAACGCACGTTCGTGCGTTCGATCCGGGCTGAATCCTGGCTGGAACAGGGAAGAAAGGAGGCTCAAGCGACCGTGCATTTTCACCCAATGACAGAAAACAGATAGTTCTGCAAACTTGGGGGACTCCCCTGGTTTGCAGAAAAATCTGAAAACATTAAACAAATACACAGAGGAGTGGTTAAAGTGGTGGCAGAGTGGTGGCAGAGGTCAGGAGCCATGCCAGGCTCACTAGCAGCAGCATCAACAGTGGGGAGGGGGGAGAGACTGGAGCCACAGATTGCCCAGTGGCAGTAATAGGGGGGGAGGGAGAAAGCTAAGAGGGGGGAAGGATCCCTTTGAGCATCGCGGGTCCCCACTGCTACAAAATTAATGTGCACAAAGTAATGGAATGGGTCTGTAGTGGAACAGAACGGTCAGAAGGATGCCTTCATAAGTGAGTTGGGACTAGGTACACCATTGCCTGTATGCCGGCTTGGCTGGCTGGATGTTCACGTTGTCATTTAATTTTTTACTCCTAGTCCCATTGCATTGTTTATTGTATAGCTTACACTATATGGTCACATTATTGCTTGCTTTGTTCATTTGTTTACTTCTAGCCCTATTGCGTCATCCATTGAGGTCCTATACTGTATGGTTACATCTTTTTTTCTTTCGCTCTTCAGTACTCTGTAACCCATCTTGAGTCTCAGTAAGAAAGGCGGGCTACAAATAAAGTAAACAAACAAACAAACAAACAAACAAAAGTAAACCCCAAATGGTCAAGGGATAAAACTACTGAAGTCCCTTCAGAATAGATGACACCTTCTGGATGGTCAAAAATGAGGAGGCGTGCAGGATCTCCTTAGGTAGGGACTAGGTGCTACCTAGGGTTGCCAACTCTGGGTTGGGAAATTCCTGGAAATTTGAGGATACAGCCTAGGGAGGGGAGGGTTTGGGGAGGGGAGGGACCTGAGCGGGGTAGAATGCCATACTGTCCAACCTCCATACTGTCCAACCTCCATACTGTCCAACCTCCAAAAAGGGGGCAGATTGGGAGGTGTCGGTGGAGCCAGGAAAAACCTGGAAGGAACATCACACCTGTCTAGGAGGTTGCCATGTTCTCCAGGGGAACGGATCCCTGTAGCCTAGAGTCCAATTGTAATTCTGTGAGATCTCCAGGCAATCCTACCACCAAAAACACCCTCTGCTGCATGAACATCAAGGTAGTTTCCCAAATTGCTAGCGCAGGGCAGGTCCGACAAGCTCATTTTTAGAGATTCTGGCAGAATGGGGATTTCCCAGTCTTCCTCAAACACTCTAACCATAGAGCACTGTTTTTATCTACTGTAGAAGGACAATTGAATGTCAGAAAGAACTTTTGGGTTCCAGCAGGGTAAATCAAGTTCTTGTGTGAAGTAAAGTCTTGGTTATCATTTGGGAGTTACTCATCTCAATTATTTTGGAAAACAGATTGCCGGTAACCTTTCAGGGATTATTGTGTAACATTTCAAGTCTGAGCTGGCATGGCTACTCATCAAGGGAAGGAGCAGAATGTTGTAAAACCATGCAGAGCCCATCCATCCAATAGGACAGGGTCCAAATTGCAAACAATGAAATGAAATTTAGTGGCTGACTAGAGAACTGTAACTTGAGTACAAATGAGAATCTGACTCACATCAGGCCCCACTGCCTAAGAAGACAGATAAATGCTCATTAAATAAAACCTGGTTTAGGCAGCAGGGATGGACCATTTGAAACGCTAAAGTAAAATTGATTTCTTTATCAGCCTCAATAGAGAAATTGCAGGAAGTGAAGAAAAGGCCTTCCGACTAACAATGGGGAATTTAGGCGAGCAAAACAAGCCATCCACAGCTGTGAAGGGCTGTGAATAGGTTTGCCCACAGATGCTATTTAGATGGATTTTTTCCCCACAACAATACTCACCATTACGCTATTGTTTAGAGCCATTTCTGTCCACTGCACTTTACCTCTGTGGCCCACTGGTGTTTAAGCAGCCAGGGTCTTTATCAGAGGATACATTAAATGGATTTTGTTGTATTGCTGCACAGACTGATAGAGGGATTTAAATAAATAATAAGTAAGTTTCTCCCCCCCTCCCCGGTGTTTCTTAGGCTCCATTTGACTATTCTGTGATGACTAGTTATGGTTGCTGGGTAGATGGGGGGTGTCGTGGAGCCAGTTTGATATCACTTCCAGGAAAAACCTGGAAGTAACATAACACCTGTCCAGGAATTGCTGGAAACTGTTTGATAAAACCGTAGAGTTTGAAACAATCCCTAGAGAGCACTAACATTACCCAATGTAGAAAAGAGCAAGAATCCAGCAGCACTTTAAAGACTAACAAAATTTCTGGCAGGATATGAGCTTTCCTGAGCCATAGCTCACTTCTTCAGATACAGTTAGAATGTGATTCCATCTATCTTTAAGTAGAGAAGAGTGAATTAGACACACAATGGCAATGTAAATATCAAAAGCAAGTAAATGACATTAGCAGGCATGATTGGATTAGGTGTAATATGTGGAGTGGTAGTAGTCGTGGATAAATTAGCATTGGTAATGGGACAGGAATCTCAGATCTCTGTTAAGTCCAGGAGAATGCATTGTCTCGAGCTTCATTATTAATTGTAATTCAGCAGTCTCTCTTTCTAATCTCCCTTTGAAATTCCTTCTAAGAGAACCCTCTGCATATCACACCTACTCCATTCACGTCTGCTAATATCATTTGCTTGCTTTTGACATTTACATTGCCATTGTGTGTCTAATTCACTCTTCTCTTATTTAAGGATAGATGGAATCCCATTCTAGCTGTATCTGAAGAAGTGAGTTGTGGCTCATGAAAACTAATACCCTGGCAGAAATTTTGTTAGTCTTTAAGGTGCTGCTGGATTCTTGCTCTTTTCTACTGCTAGTGATAGACTAACATGGCTACCCATCGTGATCTATCACCCAGTGGCAATTGTTTGAGATTATTTTTCTTTGACCTTCTGCAGCTGGTAGTGGGGTATCCATTTTCAAACTCTTAATACATCGCTGGGAATACAAAGTGCGGTAACCCCCATTGAGACTGGGAAGGGAAGCCATGAAGGAGCTAGAAAAGAGTCTGAAGTGTAAGGATGTGTCACTGGCAACCAATATTAAGTTAATTCATGTCATCATATTCCCTATTACTATGTATGGGTGTGAAAGCTGGACAATGAAGAAAGCTGACAGGAAGAAAGTACACTCCTTTGAAATGTGGTGTTGGAGGAGAGTGTTACGGATTCCGTGGACTGCCAAAAAAACAAATTAGTGGGTTATAGATCAAATCAAGCCTGGCCTGACCCTAGAAGCTAAAATGACTAAACTGAGGCTATCGTATTTGGTCACATTATGAGAAGGCAAGAGTCACTAGAAAAGACAGTCATGCTAGGAGACGTTGAGGGCAGCAGGGAAAAGAGGAAGACCCAACAAGAGATGGATTGACTCTATAAAGGAAGCAACAGCCCTCAATTTGCAAGACCTGAGCAAGGCTGTCAAAGACAGGACATTTTGGAGAACATTGATTCATGGGGTCGCCATGAGTCGGAGGCAACTTGATGGCACTTAACACACACAAGCTCTAAGTAGAGGGGAGCCAAGAGAAAAGCAGCTGGAGGAGGGGCAAGAGAGAGGTTAGGAGAAAGCATGACAATGTTCAGTATTCCTAGCCCACCCTTTATCCTAGCGTTGCCAATCTCCAGGTGGGGACTGGAGTTCTCCTGGAATTACAACTGATCTCCAGACTACAGAAATCAGGTCCTCTGGAGAATATGGCAACTTCAGAAGGCAATCTTTGTGGTATACCATAGATTCTAGGTGAAATGCTTCCTCAAATTTCCCCTTCTCTAGGAACTGTCCCCAGATCTTCAGGAATTTCTCAGGCCAGAGTTGGCAACCCTACTTTCCCCACATGAAATTGCCTCCCAACCCTTCACTTACTTTATACTTTTCAGCAGTAACCTGTGGTCTAAAACAAGATGCCTGCCACTCTGGGGTCTAACTAGAGCTTAGACTTAGCTCCTCCCTCCTCACTAGGGTTGCCAGATCCCTCTTTGCCACTGGTGGGCGGTTTTTGGGGTGGAGCCTGAAGAGGGCAGGATTTGGGAAGGGGAGGTGAGGGACTTCAATGCCATAGAGTCCAATTGCCAAAGCAGCCATTTTCTCCAGGTGAACTGATCTCTATCGGCTGGAGATCAGTTGTAATAGCAGGAGCTCTCCAGCTAGTACCTGGAGGTTGGCATCCCTACTCCTTACCCCCAATCTTGTGTTCAGGCTGATGCACGGGTGGAGTGGGGAAGATTCATGCCCTGATGGGGAAAGCTTCATGCCCCCTCCGTGGCCACACCCTTCCCTGGCTATGTCACCAAAGGGGGAAAGGTCCAGTTAATGGTGAGGACAGGTGCAGGGCCAGCCCACAATAGGCAACTCTTTCCTTGTGCGGGGCCCAGACTGAATGAGATGAGGCAAAAATGAGGGAACGGCTACTTGGCTCTTCCACTGGGACTTTCCCTAGTGGTGTTAATGGCCAGGCCGCCCCTGGGCTGATGGAAGGTTGTCAACATTAAGCAGAGGCTAGATGGCCATCTGTCGGGAGTGTTTTGATTGTGGGATCCTGCATAGCAGGGGAGGGTTGGGGTCACTGGGGATGTGGGGGCAGGTAGTTGTTAATTTCCTGCATTGTGCAGGGGGTTGGACTAGATGACCCTGGCGGTCCCTTCCAACTCTATGATTCTAACTCTGTCCTGGGAAATACCTGGCGATTTGGGGGTGGGGGAAGGGTGAAATTGGGGAGGGATTTCAACAAGAATCCATAGTATACCAGAGTTTGTTTTCTGCTGCTGCCATTTTCTCTGGGGAACTGATTTCTGTGGTCTAGAGACCGGTTGTAATTCCAGGAGAATCCTAGGCTGGTGTAGGGTTGCCAACTACCAGGTAATAGCTGGAGATCTCCTGCTATTATAACTGATCTCCAGCCGATAGACATCAGTTCACCTGGAGAAAATGGCTGCTTTGTCCATTGCACTCTATGGCATTGAAGTCCCTCCCCTCCTCAAACCCCACCTTCCTCAGGCTCTGCCCCAAAAACCTCCCGCCGGTTGCAAAAAGGGACCTGACAACCCTAGGCTGATGCGATAGCCCAACCAATTGTGCAGAATCAAAGAGCCTAACCACTCTCTCTCTGTGTGTGTGTGTGTGTGTGTGTGTGTGTGTTAAGTGCTGCCTGGTCGCTTCCGACATACGGCGACCCTACGAATTAATGTCCTCCAAAACAATATCATTAACAGCCTTGCTCAAACCTTGCAAACTGAGGGCCGTGGCTTCCTTGATTGAGTCAATGTATCTCATGTTAGCTTAACCACTGGTGTTTGTGTTTTCCAAATGGAACTTACATTTGTTTCCATTTCCCTGCCCTTCCGAGGCCTTTGAATGACTCAAATGGCTTGTTTTGTAATCTAATTAAGCGTCTGCCCAAACCATTTCCTTGCATCCAGCAGGGCTTAACATGCTGCCCAAAATAAAAGGTTACTGCTTTTTTATTTTACAGCTCGCTCTGGATATCTAATTGTAAATAGAGTCCTTCCTTTGTTTCAAAATCACTAGCACCATCTGCTGAATGAAACTGTGAAAAACATGCTTTCCCCTTGAAATATCTTTCGCCTCAAGAAGACAACCACAATCCGGTCTGTGTGAGGGGTTTATTCACTGTAATTTATGGCAGACTATGCAGAACTATACAGCAAGGAAACATGGGGTTTGTTTTAACTATAACCAAACAGTTTCTCCTCTGCAGGGAATGGAGGTTGTTCTATGAAGGTAGCATAAGACTGATATATTGAACACATGGGCATTTGGGGGATATTGAAAACAGGTAGTGGGAGGGGAGAGATGTGCTTATGATCCAACGCAACGTCCGGTGAATACCCAATGTGATGCTTTTGGGTGAATCCTAGAGTGTTGCTTCTGCATGGTGATGTTACTTCTGGATATTCTCTGGAAGTGATAGTGCAATGCCAGTTTTGCTGGCCATTCCCCCCTCATGAACACATGAAGCTGCCTTCTACTGAATCAGACCCTTGGTCCATCAAAGTCAGCATTGCCTACTCAGACCGCAGCAGCTCTCCAGGGTCTCAGTCAGAGGTCTTTCACGTCACCTACTTGCCTAGTCCCTTATCTGGAGATGCCGGGGATTTAAGGTTGCCAACCTCCAGGTAATAGCAGAAGATCTCCTGCTATTACAACTCCTGCCGATAGAGATCAGTTGACCTGGAGAAAATGGCCGCTTTGGCCATTGGACTCTATGGCATTGAAGTCCCTCCCCTCCCCAAACCCCGCCTTCCTCAGGCTCCACCCCAAAAATCTCCCGCCGATGGCAAAGAGGGACCTGGAACCCTATGGGGATTGAACCTGGGACCTTCTGCATGCCAAGCAGATGCTCTACTACTGAGCCACAGCCCCTCCCCCTGCACTACTCTGCCAAGTAGCAGTTGGCAGAGTAGGTTGAAGCCCGCTCTCCATAGGGTAGCACCTGCAGAACTCCCACTATTACAGTTGATCTCCAGACAATCAAGATGAGTTGCCTTGGAGAAAATGGCTACTTTGGAGGGTGGACTCTATGGCCCTACACCCTGCTGAGGTCCCTCCCCAAATCCTGCCCTCCCCTGGCTTTGCCCCCCCCCCCCAAATCTCCAGGTATTTCCCAACCCAGAGCTGGCAACCCTAGATCCCTTGGTAGTGGCTGCCACAGCAAAATGGCTGCTATAAGGGCTGGATCTAATCATAAAATGTTGGGAAATTCCACAAACTGTCAGGATGTTGCAACTCAAACATCATCATATGATTCAGCCAAATGGGTACGTCCTGCAGACCCAAAGGCGTCTGAAGTGGAGGAAAGCCAGGATTGGTTCTTTGGTTTGGGTCAGTATAAGGGTAGAATGCTGAGAAAGGAATGCCAAAAAAGCTATCAGATGAAATTCCTTGCACTCTGTAAGAATTGTCTGAAATTTTGCAGTCCAAATACAATGGTTACTGAGGCTGCTGTTGATTCTGAGTGGTCCTGGGCAAATCTCAACCTGCAAATCCCTACCTGTAAAATGGAAAGAATTGTAACACACCATCTCTTGACTGCTGTATGAATAAACAGAGTAAAGGATGCCACTCTCTAACTTGTTTTCTGGCCCAGGGAATGCTGTAGCTGGGGTATGTGGACAGGGTCTTGGCTCAGTGGTAAAGCCTCTGCTTGGCATGCAGAAGGTCCCAGGTTCAATCCCCGGCCTCTCCAGTTAAAGGAACTAGGCAAGTAGGTGATGTGAAAGACCTCTGCCTGAGACCCTGGAGAGCTGCTGCCAGTCTCAGTAGACAATACCCTGGACCAAGGGTCTGATTCAGTATAAGGCAGCTTCATGTGTTCAGGGTGAGCTGGTGGGATGTGCAGCGATGGCTGAAAAAGAAAAGTTCTTTGGTTTTTTGACAAACTGTAGAATTGTAATTGTAGCAGGAGTCATCTCCAGGAATTTCCCAGGCCATCCTACTACTTCTCTCAGCATGTCATTTGACAAAGAACATAAGATGGTCCACAAAAGATGCCCTCCCCCCCAAATCAACCAAACAGAATCAACCAAAATTTTACAAAACAGTGTGCAAGCTTTCAAGTCTACCTGATCTCTTCATCAGGTTAGATGCTTTGGATTATTTAAAAGGGTATTTATTGTGGGGAGACTTTTTTCCTGCTGTCTGACTGTCAGGGAATCTGTTTTCCTATTAGTGTGGGGAAGACATCTGATTTACTGCTATCTTTTGGGACTGTGGCTATTTTAAAAATTTATTTATGCTTCTCGCCAGTATACTTTGGTGTATCCATTAT
Source organism: Euleptes europaea (assembly GCF_029931775.1). Classification (NCBI taxonomy): domain Eukaryota; kingdom Metazoa; phylum Chordata; class Lepidosauria; order Squamata; family Sphaerodactylidae; genus Euleptes; species Euleptes europaea. The sequence continues at coordinate 19,688,982 of NC_079316.1, forward strand.
ACCCACCATCCAATAGTTTGCAACACATCCAGTATTCCATTTTAAGATTCTACAAACTAAGGGGTATTCTGTCTTTTATGCTTGCTCTCTTTTTTTTGAAGTGAACATCCAGCCTACTGAAGAGTTCTGGCGAACTCAAAACCTTGTACAATGTTTTGTGATATATTGGTTTCTTCTGATAAACAGGTATTACGCAGCTCATTACAGGCACTATTACAGCATGGCGCTCCTCCCACGGAAGAGATCTGCAGTCCTGAGAGGAATGAAATAAGAAATCTATCCCACCAACCAAATATTTAATTGTCAACCTTTGGGGGGTTGAGGTGGAAAGAAAAAGGATGGGAATGGCATAATGAGAGTTGAGAATGAAATAAGAAATCCCACCAACCAAATATTTAATTGTCAACCTTTGGGGGGTTGAGGTGGAAAGAAAAAGGAGGGGAATGGCATAATGAGAGTTGAGATTTAGGGTGTGTGTGTGTGTGCCCGAGCAATACTATGTGTCAAGAGGGGATTGAGGACACCCTATTTTAATTGCATTTTAGACATATTTTCTTGAACCAAAACGTAAGGTAAAATCAAGTAACACTGACAAGTGCTATCTAAATATTAAAACCCATTGTGGCTTATAGAAAGCGTTTAGCAATTCATCCACAGCTTAGGGTTGCCAACCTCCAGGTGGGGCCTGGAGATCTCCAGGAGTTACAACTGATCTTCAGATGACAAAGATTTCCTCCCCTGGAGCCTGAGAAGGGTGGGGTTTGGGGAGGGGGTACAATGCCACAGAGTCCACCTTCCAAAGAGGCCATTTTCTCCAGGTAAACTTATCAGGCGATCAGTTGTAATTCCAGGAGACCTCCAGCCACCGCCTGGAGGCTGGCAACCCTAACTGCAATTCGCTGCCTTTAGCAAACGCTATGAGCCAGAGAGCCGAGCATTTGTGGCCCATACCGCTTCCCGTACCACCCTGGGGGAAAAAGCGCGTGCCTTGAACAGCCCGCACGTGCATGACGAATGAAAGTGAACGCCAGCCTCCAGGCACCAGTACGGCGACGCAAGCCAATGACGCCAGGCCGGGAGAGTTAGGAGTGTACGGAAGAGCTAGGGAAATGTAGTCACGTGGCAAAGAAAACGGCTCGGGTCTTCTCATGGGGCGTGGCCTTTAGGGTAGTTAGCCAATAGCCGATGAAGAGACCTGTTTCCATTCGTGGGAAAGGCCGAAAAGCTTTTTTTTAAAGGGGGGGGGAAATCCACCCACGCGCAGGCGCACTCGTATACTCATAGAGGGAACGCCGGTGAGTTGGAGGGTTTCCCCCCCTTCCTTTTTCGGGAGGGCCGATCTGCGCACGCGCGTTGCTGTGACGCTCCTTCAGCCCTTTCCTTTCCTGTGCGGCGGGAGGTGAGTACTCGCCCGGCGGCGCGTGCGGCGCTCTCCGCGTTCCGTCTAATCAACCGCGCGCGTGGTTGGCGGTTGGCGGTTGGGGAGTCGAGCGACCGTTGGGGGGGGGGAGGGGAAGCGCGAGAGAGGCGGGGGGGGGAGCCGAGTCGGCCCGCCTGGGAGCTCCCCCCGGCCCCGGGATCCCGGAGACTCGTGGCGTTGACACGAGGCCCAGTCCTCAGAGCCGCGCCTCTCTGGGTAGGGGTTGAAGGCCGCGGCCTGCCTCAATTTTCCGGGGGGGGGGAGAGGAGAGAGACGGTTATGCCCCGCTGGCTTGGTGGGGGTGGGGGAGGCGGTTGTGAAATGGCTTGGCCCTGTCGGCCTCCTCTCCTCGTTGTACGTCGCGCCTGGTCATACGAACATAAGAAATAGCCATGCTGGGTCAGACCCTCAAGTCCAGCAGCCTGTTCACACGGTGGCCAGCCAGGTGCCTCTAAGGCCCACAAAGAAGGCGACTGCAGCAGCGTTATCCTGCCTGCTCCTGGAGAGAGGAGGTTTGCATCGTGACTAGTAGCCGTTTTAACTAGTAGCCGTGAACAGCCCTCTCCGTGAACGTGTCCACTCCCCTCTTAAAGCCTTAGAACATAAGAAAAGCCATGCTGGATCAGACAGACCAAGGCCCGTCAAGCCCATCAGTCTGTTCACACGGTGGCCAACTAGGTGCCTCTAGGAAGCCCCCAAACAAGACGACTGCAGCAGCATTGTCCTGCCTGTGTTTTACAGCACCTAATATAATAGGCATGCTCTTCTGACACTAGAATAAATAGATACGCATCATGACTAGGATCCATTTTGACTAGTAGCCATGAATACCCCTCTCCTCTATGAACATGCCCCAGCCAACACAGGCAGATCCTGGGCCCCAAAGAGGGCAGCGGAGGGTGACGGTTGTGGCTGAGCAAGGAAAGCGGGCAGATGCAGTTGACGCACGTTCTCCACTCATTCCTGCCTTTGGGGGCAATTAAGCCTGAAACCATGTAAACAAGGGAGGTTTTGAGGGCTTGAACTGAGTGAGGATCGCAGTGCCGTCTACCTGTTGGAGGAGTTGCTGTTTTCCTGCCTCTCTGACCCCCCCCCCACCATTTCAGTGGCTGGTGGGGAGCTCAGGGGCAAGGCTAGAATGCATTCTCATTTGCCCTTTCTTCCAGCAACTTGTGTTGTTGGAGCATCCAAGTTCTGTTAAAGTTGTCATGTTTAATGTGCAAGATTGCCAAGTCATGGATATCTTCCTTTCCTGAAAATCTGGTTGGGCACACCCATTAAGCACAGAAACCCTCGAATGCTGGGATAAGCAGATACGAAGGAAGACAAGACTTCCGTATTCCTCAAGTGGAACAAGGAGTTTTGGCTGATGCAGCTGACTATACGAGAATGTCAAAAGCTTTGCCTGCTGACATTTTGTCTTTCCTTTTACCATAAAGATACATGATTCCCCTCCTCTTTTGGTGCTTCCTGCTGCTGCTCCCCCTACCAGCCCTGGCCGGACACACCCTTATGACTTGCAGACAGTTGTGAAATTAGGTTCATGTGAGATCACTAGATGATCAATACGTTGGTTTCGGCTGCCAAAGTGAAAACTCATAATGTCCTTAGAGTTAATATGGACAGACTTCAAAGAAACTGTTCCAGTGCAGGTTGTAATATGAGTTGCCCAATAAAAGCTGTAATAACATGGCCACATTCAGCACTCAATGCCAGTTTTCTCCCTCTGGTGCTTAACACACTTCCTCTCTCCATGTAACTTTATCCTGAGGCTAATCAGCCGGGTTCAAACATCACAAACTAGCTGTAGTTGTTGCCAACCTTCTCCGTGGCGGAGAGGCTTCCTGCCACAGCTCTTATATCCTATCAATCCTGTTGCCATTTGATGGTCCTGAATTGTATGGTAGGTGCATATGCAAGCGGCTTCAGAGAACCAGAGCGGCTCCAGATGGTGCTTCATCATCATTATTATGTATTTGATTTCTATCCCACCCTTTCCCAACAAAGACAAACTCAGGGTGGTTAACAACATATTTGTATAATGTATATAAAACAATTATAAAACTATATATCAAAATTTACATAGTTAAAAAACTAACTGGCTAAGATGGTGGACAGATAATATAAATTATCTCTTAAGAACATTAGAAAAGCCATGCTGGATTAGACCATGGCACATCAAGTCCTGCAGTCTGTTCACTCAGTGCCTCTGTTCACCAGGTGTCTCTAGGAAGCCCACAAGCAAGACGACTGCAGCAGCATCCTGCCTGTGTTCCACAGCAACTAATATAATAGGCATGCTCCTCTGATACTAGAGGGAATAGGTATGCATCATGACTAGTATTCATTTTGACCAGTATCCATGGATAGCCCTATCCTCCATGAACATGTCCATCCCCTCTTAAAGCCTTCCAAGTTGGCAGCCATCACCACATTCTGAGGCAGGGAGTTCCACAATTTATATTGTTATTCACCATAGGGGGGTCATCCTCCCATGGGTAAAGTTCTTAAGACTAAGTACTATCAGCAGGGGACATGCACCTCTAATAGGGTCCAGCAGGGGAGAACAATTGATGTAGAACCAATTCAACTTTGAAAACCTTTCATTATTCCACACTGATCTGTCTCACAGTGTGGTGGTAGAAAGGGCTGTCAAGGCACAACCAACTGTAGTTTGATGTATGGGAATCAGGTTGCAGATGCAGTGCGGAGTTGGCCCCATGGAGGAATGGGCTTTGCCAGAAATTGGGCTGTGTTGTATTGTTTGAACTGGACCTGGGTATATAGCAGTTAATTTTCTGCATCTTAGTTTGGCTCGAGAAATCTTATTTGTAAACCGTTTGTTATCATCCTCTGCAGCCTCTCTTCCTCTCTTCTTATCAAAAAGGGCAAGAGTCCAGTAGCACCTTAAAGACTAACAAAAATATTTTCTGGTAGGGTATGAGCTTTCGTGAGCCACAGCTCACTTCTTCAGATACACAGCTCACTTCTTCAGGTATCTGAAGAAGTGAGCTGTGGCTCACGAAAGCTCATACCCTACCAGAAAATATAGTCTTTAAGGTGCTACTGGACTCTTGCCCTTTTTGACTACTGCAAACAGACTAACACGGCTACCCACTGTGAATTCTCTTCTTATCAGTTTGAGAAGCAGTGATTTAAAGCAGAGTTTGAGAACTTTTACAGAGTAACCTAAAGTGATGCCTGAGCTCGGCCATCAGTCTGGTTCCCTTTCTTCCTTGGTACACTATAGTATCTTAAGATGAATAGGTATAGTGATGCAAGTTGGGTTAGCTATACCATGAGAAGTGTAACAAATATGTTGTGCTTGGAGTGAGAGCAGAGATGACACGAGGTTTTATACTGGATTGCAAAAAAAAATACTGCTTGTAATGTTGCTGAGAGCTGGAGCATGATGACTAGAGGAGAGGGGGTTAGTTTGCATACAGGATGCACTCTAAAGTACCAGATTTTATTACGTGTTTGATTAAATGTTGTGTTCTATGTAATGGATGGGCAAACCTTGAAATAGAGGAGTTGACTGTCACACTTTGTAGTATCTGCTAGAATACACATCACATCATGGCTGATGAAGTTGACTTCAACACTGGAGATGCTGGTGCTTCTGCCACCTACCCGATGCAGTGTTCTGCACTTCGCAAGAATGGATTTGTGGTGCTCAAGGGACGTCCCTGCAAGATTGTGGAAATGTCAACTTCGAAGACTGGCAAGCATGGTCATGCCAAGGTAATATCTTGGTATAGCTTTCTTTCAGTGCTTTTCAAAAATCCTGGCACACCGCTGCTGCCCTTCTCTTATGAATATTAGCTTGCTAATGCTAAACCTTCAGCAGCAACTGTGCGAAGTACAGATCCAGACTTAAATGACGTTTGCCTACCCTCCTTGCATGCCAACTGTAATTGGCTGCCTTCTTATGTACTGTTGCTGGCTGGGTCCTTTGCATGAAAGAAGAGCATGGCAGAGAGGTGTCCCAATGTTGGACACAAAATTGACCAGCAAGCTTGGAATCTGATGGTTGCCTCAAGTGCTCTTTGTGTGCCCTTGCCTGTATACTGTACCAAATCAAAGAGCCATAGTTGCTTGATTTACATATAATGGCTGGTGATGGTTTTGCTACTATGTGAACAATTGAAAGGGCTTCTTGAGCCAGGTCTTCCCCAAAATTAGATGTTTCTGGGTTTGTAGCAAACCATCGTTCAGAGTTGCATCCGAACTGGCAAATTGGGACTCCTCATTTGCACAGATTCTATGCCGATTCAGATTAATTGAGAGCCAGTGTGGTGTAGTGGATAGAGTGGCAGACTAGGACTCTAAGTGACCTGGGTTCAAATCACCACTTCTGTCATGGAAACTCACTCAGTGACCTTGAGCCCATCTCAAACTCTCAGCCAGGCCTACCCCAGAGGTTTTTGTTGTGAAAAAATGGAGGAGGGGAGACCAATGTTTTAAGCTGCTTTGAGTCCCAACTGGGGGAGAAAAGCGGGGTATAAATAAATGCAAATAAAGTGCATTAATGACAAACTGGATGGCCCAGGTTTGCCTGATCTTGTCAGATCTCAGAAGCTAAGCAGGGTCAGCCCTGGTTAGTATTTGGATGGGAGACCACTAAGGAATACCAGGGTTGCTGTGCAGAGGAAGGCACTGGCAAACCACCTCTGTTAGTCTCTTGCCATGAAAACCCCAAAAGGGGTCGCCATAAGTCGGCTGTGACTTGAAGGCACTTTACACAATGACAAACTGTAGCTTGCCACAAACCCAGAGGTATCTAACTGTATGACTGCACACAAGGACACTAGGGAGCTCATGAGATGGAGCAGTGATCCCCAGTGTGGTCCCTGCCAATGGGTTGCTGGTACTCACCTCCTTTCCCAAAGCGGAGAGCATATCCTAGCTTTTCTTCCTCTGAATCAAAGCATGAGCATTTAAACATGACACATTAAGTGATGCAGAAACTGCCTAGTAGGAGCATACCTACAGCAGCAGACAAAACTGAATAATTCAGTTTTGCATAGTTTGTGGAATCCAGGAGAGTGGGAGCCTTCCTAACTTCACAAGGCAGGCCATTACGTAAGATGGCGGCCAAAGCAGAAAATGCACGTGTACAGGCAGTTGTTGATTTTGCCCATTTGTAGGGCGTCGCTCGCAGAAGGCCCTGTTCAGACAAGCTAAGCTGTTGTGGCAGAGTGTAGGGAACGAGCCAATCTTGCACACATAAGGGACCAAGACTGTGATAGTATGTGATAGCCAGTGCCTTGATTGAGTCCAGTAAGTGATGGGTAGCCAATGGAGTGACTGCAGAAGGGAAATGATATGCATTCTCTGCCTAGTTCCCTGTAAAAACCTAGCTGTGGTGTTTTGCACCAGCTGGAGTCTCTGAATTGACTTCAAGGAGAGACTAACTCTGTGCTGCCATGGAAGCTTGCTGGGTGACTAAGGAAACTCTTCTAAGAAGGAACTGATAATCAGTACATACCCTCATATTTGTGTGTGTGTGTGTGTGCACGCGCGCCATCAAGTCACAGCTGACTTATGGTGACCCTGTAGGGTTTTCAAGGCAAGAGATGTTCGGAGGTGGTTTGCCATTGCCTGCCTCCGCGTTGGCTGAGAGTTCTGAGAGAATTGTGACTGGCCCAAGGTCACCCAGCAGGCTTCATGTGGAAGAGTGGGGAATTGAACCTGGTTCTCCAGATTAGAGTCTACTGCTCTTAACTACTACTCCTTGCTGGTTCCCGTATTTATAGTTTTCAAAATCATGTTCCACGATAGCTTGCTGACAGGATTCACATTCTTGGCAAACTAATGATTTTATAACTTGAGACACCATACAAAGTTCTTTGTATTTATATATCATCTAAAAATGTAAGTTCTATGTAAACACATTCTTATTACTATTAACCATAACCAAGAAGATAAAAAACAGTGATTACAGTTTTCTCATACATATAATTTATTTGTTGGATCCCAGCCCTCACACCCCATCTTTGAACTATATCTTAACTTCTAAATTTAGTTGGACATTCTTGCTGTTCTCAGACGTTTCTTGCACCTGGCTGAGCCCCAGCACATATATCTATTGGTATTAATTGCACTGTTTCTAATCTGCTAGCAGCTATATTAGACTGTTACTCCTTTGTTCTCGTTCTGAGAGACAAGGGCATCTTCAGCTCAGGTTATTGTGCTTGCTTGTCTTCAAGGAGCCTTCACGGTAAGTAATCAAGGCTCGTTCTTTACTTTCACTAGGGCTGTTCTATTGTGGGAACCTGAACTCCCTATTTGTCATATTTAGCTGCAAGCCCAGCCCTGATTCTAGCTTGCAGAAGGATTGTCCATTATGTTTTTAGTCAAGACCAGCAACTGCTTCCCCATATTTCTGACTATGTCTGCAAACGTACGTTTTGTGCTTTTCATAATCAAGTCTGAATTTGTAATATTCTTCTTAGGTCCATCTAGTTGGCATTGATGTTTTCACTGGCAAAAAATATGAAGATATATGCCCTTCCACTCACAACATGGATGTTCCAAATATCAAGAGGAATGACTATCAAGTAAGCGCACATTTTGAATCTAGGCCATGAGGTTTTTTGTTCTCTAGGAATAATGTGATGCCATACAACAAGTTGCTGTTCTTTAACTTGTAAAATTCTCTTCCTTGATTTACTTTGACTAGCCTATGGTTCATCAGCGCAGCTAGCTGCATCAGGTTTCCCATGCAGTCTTGGGAAAGCTTCGCTGTTTTCCTACTTATTTTGTTTGGCATTGGTTACATTCATCAATAGTGCCTTACCCTTGTGTAACAGTCCCTTGCAATAATGAAATAATGGTATAGCCAAACTGATGATTTAGGCTGGTTTTAACATTGGTTCTAACAATTTCAGTCTTATGTACTACAATATTAATAACATCTCTGTTCTAACAAGCATCAGCTGTTTTTAAGATTTTTTTGATAGGTTCTATTCTCTGCAAGATTTGGTGCATGTCAACACACAGATTTAGATTTAAGTGGACTTAGCAACTTAGGCACATCTTATTGTAGGATCAGGCTATAAGAGCGCTACATTATTTTTGCTAAAACTGAAGAAAATGTTCTGTAATGCATAAATATAGATTGGTAAGCGAACAGCTACTGATATTTTGCAATATTCTGAAATGACTCTGCCTGTTCAAATGTGGCAGCGGTCTTCTGTGTTTGCTGACCAAAAGTGGCGAAGTAGAATCATAGAATTGTAGTTGGAAGGGGCCATACAGGCCATCTACTCCAGCCCCCTGCTTAATGCAGGATCAGCCTAGACTCGAGCATCCCTGACAAGTGTTTGTCCCGCCTCTGCCTAAAGACTGCCAGTCAGGGGGAGCTCACCACCTCCCTAGATAGCTGATTCCGCTGTTGAACAGCTTACTGTAAAAAATATCCAGCCGGTACCTTTGTGCCTGCAATTTAAACCCATTATTGCAACTCCTATCCTCTGCTGCCAACAGGAACAGCTCCCTGCCCTCTTCTGTCAGCCCTTCAAATATTTGAAGAGAGCAATCATGTCCCCCCTCAACCTCCTCCAGACAACATTCCCAACTCCCTCAGCCTTTCCTCGTAGGGCTTGGTCTCCAGGCCCCTGATTGTTCTCTTCTCCTCTGCACCCACTCCATTTTGTCCTCATACTTTTTGAAGTGAGGTCTCCAGAGGTTTGTGAGGATTACTTAAATATTCAGAAACTTTGTTTTGAATGACATCGCAAGCCCATGGCTGGAGTTTTACAAATAGCATCAGCAGTATTTATAGGCTGATATAAAACTACTTGGCTTTTGTAGATCATCCTGTTAAGGATTTCTCAATTTCTCTAGGAAATCTGTTTTGGCTCAAAGGCACTGCCAAAAGCAGGTGTGTAGCTTCACTGCATTCTCTGCTAAGCTGAAAGCTCTTAGCACTTAAAAAGGTTACACCCAGGTTGTGTGTGCTGAAAGGAAGCTCCCTTGTCTCAATCGCAAGGTAAAGAAGTCCAGAAAGCAAAACACAAATGGCTTATGCTCAGCTGAATGCAACCACTGCTGTTCAACATAGCCTGTTGTCCTGAGGTTAATGTATAGTCTCATCAGCAAAGTAAGTCAAAATTAAATAAAGGTTGTCTTCTAAAAAATTTCTTTCAGCTAATCTGTATTCAGGATGGTTACCTCTCTTTGCTGACAGAAAGTGGTGAAGTTCGTGAGGATCTGAAGGTGCCTGAAGGTGAACTGGGCAAAGAAATAGAAGGGAAATACAATGCAGGCGAGGACTTCCAGGTAAAAACATAAAAGGACTGAATTAATCTGAGGCGATGGGAGAAGGTGGCCAGATGGACCTTTGAATATCCTGAGCCTCTGGGATACATTGGAGGTGTACCGGGTGCTATCTTTGATTGCCTGAAAGAACTATTGCAAATAACATTTCTCTGGTTCTTCAATTCCCCATCCTTTATCAGAAGGGGGCACAAATACCCAAGTTAGTACCTGTTCCTAAAGGCAAGAGAAACATTTTAGAGTGGTTAACTTGCCTTCTAGTACTGTAATATTTATGTTTTGACAAAAATAGCCTATCAAGATAAAAAATTTAGTATGTTTTTTAGCATTTGTTAGGAAGTAACTTTGCTGTGTCCTCTTGTGTACTGACAGAACATTCCATCTTGTTCTAAATATTGACTTGTGTTCTCTGTATAACATCTTTTAAATTAGTTCATTAAAAACTGCTTTGGGAACTATTTGCTAAAAAATGGATTTGAATATGAGAAATCCCGGTCCAAGACAAGTAGCACTGACATCAGTTGCCTTAGCTATATCTGTTGTAAATATAATCTGTTTGTTTTTTCCCTCTGTAGGTGTCGGTCATGTGTGCAATGAGTGAAGAATGTGCCGTAGCCATAAAACCTTGCAAATAGGACCACCAGGATGGGAGCAGTTGCTTAAGTCCCAGCAACTGCAGATCTTGTATTTTAGTTCTGATAATCACCAAAGCTATAACCTTCACTAGCAACCTCGTGTCTTTGTTTGAAAATAGTGCTGACTAATGTTGCAAGCCATTTGGCAATATTAAAATTGCTGAAGCTCAAGTGCTTACAGGAATGGCAAGGCAGTCAAAACTGTCATTTTAGATCATGAGGTATTACAACTAGTTTGCTTTGCTCAAGTGAGACTTTGTGAAGCAGTGCCAATACCAAGGTAGTACAAAGTTTGGATTTAAGGAAGTATTCAAGTACAACCATTTTAAAACAAAGTGAAAATAACCATTTTTATCTTAAATATGCTGAGTTGTGGCTTGCACTAAAACGTGAATGGCAAGTGAGCTTGAGATATGGGAACTCGTGATCAAAATGCCAGTGCTGAAGGCCGTGTACAATAAACTGTATCTGTAGTCTTGTTGGTTCACTCTTAACACAAGTCACCATTTGCCTGTGATGCAAACATCCAAAATGTTGGGTGCTTTCATACTCTGGTTAATAGTGCACAAAAGTGTGGTGCGGGGTGGGGGGGAAGATTCACTAGAGGCCTTTGATTTCAACATGCAGTTCAGTCGCTCTTCTGCTAGTATAACAGAAGGGAATGCCTCAAGTGTTTCAGTATAAAACATAAATGGGTTTTAGCTCTGTTTAGTTTTGTAGCACAAGTAGACTTCTCTTTTGGTTTGAGTAGAACTTGGAGCAAAAGTGCACATACTGACTTGTATGGAGGCTAAATGTGAACCCGTTTTGCCCAGCTGAATATAGGCCAAGAGCTTGTCAAACCTAGTAAAGAATTATATATGAGTGCTTTATAAATGTAGGCGCTTTGGGGCTTAGGATGTAAGAGGTAACTTTAAATCTACTTGTGCAAGACTTAATTACGCTGAACAAACAAATGCCTAATATAATTGAATCACTAATAACTAGACATACAAGTCTATATGATCTTCCATATGCAAGATCATGCTTCTGCTTGGTGTTTTGGGGGAAGAGCCTAATTACTTAAATTTGCCTTAATTGTTGGTAGCAACTGACTAACTTGAACTAATGACTTTGGGTTGTTATAACATGCCTAATTCATTATTGGCAGCTTTCTTTTTGGCAGGATTTTGAGGTTCAGTTAGGAAAGCTGTTGACCTTAATCAGTGAAGTTGGACTAGAGGTGATCAATAAACTGCACTGGGGTCTCTCAGTAAGCTGTCAAGAAAGTATCTATGCAGAGATGGGGCACAAGATAGCTTGATATGGCAATAAACACTCTGGAATTAAGCACAGTCTTGACATAGTAGTAAATTTTTACTACGTGTTTCATGATCTAGGGCTACTAGAAAGCTGAAGGATTTTAGGGTATTGCTAGAATCTAATCATGTGATCATTTCTAAATAGTTGATCTCCACTTTCAGAGTAGAAATGGAAAGTCCCAACTTGAAACGTGAACTCCATTAGCTAGTCACATTGATCATGATCTCATGTACATTACTACTACAGCTATCTGCCAAGCATGAACAGCTGAGAGAAGTAAACTGATGTCATAAGAATGGAAGAGTTCTGTTAGCATCCTACTGCTTGCATCACCTTAACATGCACAACTAATAGTCTGAAGGTTTCTGGCTTAAATGTATTCTTAACATGTCCTTCCCTTTTTGTTTTTAGAGGGGGGGAAAGATGGTGTCTTATAATTTCAATTTTTTTTTTTAGCAATCTGGCATCATAGGTAATCTAGGCTAGATGGAATCTGCTGGGTACCCAGCGTCTGCTGGATAGAGTATATGTAGGTCACTGTTCCATATACAGCTGTGCAATTATCATTGCTTCAGTCAAACTACAGTATTTACAAGCCTATAGCAAAGCCATTTCACTTGTAAAGGGCAATCTGTCTACAGACCCACCAGGTTTACAGTAAACTAACTTTGTTAATAAAAGCTTGAAATGCTGTGTCTTTCAGGTACTTTCAGCTATTTCAGGGTGATCGCGTTTCTCTGAATTCTGAATGGTTCTTACTTTGTAGTTTAAAAGTGAATGCGGTTTGTTCCAAGAGCAGGCTCAAACTCTTCTAACATGCTGTTGGCCAAAAATGAAGGCTGAACAACTCATTCCTGCTGTTAATTTGTGGTGATGGCCCAAGGTTTCTTTTTTCGGGGTCCATTTATGTCTTATGGTTTTTCCTTAATGTGCTGTAGGTGTTCTTGCCTCAAGTGTTAGGGAATTATTTTTTTTAAAGAAACCCAAACTTACCTCTTTGTCTCTTTGTGTTCAACAAAACGACTGCTAGTTGAGCCATGACTTGAATACACTCTTCTCAGGGCTGCTCTTGTGAAGAATTGAAAGAGCTTAAGTTGATTATTTTAACAAAGCTGCTTGAAAGTCTTACAGGGTTTTGTATTCCATAAATGTATAGCATGCTTATGATGCAAGTAGAGTTCTAGTATATCGAACCTTAGTCTAAAGGAGTCAAACATTGTGACCAGGCTACTCCAGTGACTAGATTACATGTTTGACTGCAGTAAGCTTTAAGTGTTGGAATGTCGGCTGTGTCTGGGAATATAGAAAAAGTCGTGCTTAAATATTTCATAAAGTATGAAACTCATACATTATATTATAATCAACATTTTCCACAGTATGGCTCAGACACTGGTCCCTGTAGCTTTTCTCTGCATTGTGGTGTCTAGGCCTTCTAGAACTCTGAATGCTTGTGATCAGTGACTGTTACATTTAAAAACTGGAAATGTTAAAGTGTGCAGACATAGGGTTTTTGTATTTGTGACACACGTCCGTTCAGACAAGTATGCAATATACATTCTGGCTAGTGAATGGATACATTGTTCATTATAGAAAAGTGACTTTAAAAGCAAAACTTGAAAGGTTTGTACTTTTCTGCATTTCTGTAATAGTGAAGTATTCATGTGTTAAGAGTTTTTGGCTTTTAACAATTGTTTTATTGAAATGTTTGAATTATGACTTGGGTCACAGCAAGAAGAATAAAGTTTAAATAAACCTGAAGAAGTATGCTTTGGTTTTTACAATCAGATGTTTTATGGGTACTTCACGTTAGCTGTTTTAAACAGTTATTCTAGTAAGAGAGCTGAAGACTGCAGGCATCAACAGGAGAGTAGTTGGTGTACCTCACTGTGCTGATATGGCCCCTTTCCCAATGTTCCATTACCCATTGCTTAACACATCCAGTAGACTTAACTGTTCTGATAGCCTTGCCAAAGAACAACTATTTCAAGGGGGCTTATGTAGCTGGATGAGGTAGGCCCAGAGGTAAACATCTGCATGATGAGAATGGAATGGTCCTTTATCTTGCAAGTATCTTCTATTACCCTGCTGGCTTCTGCTTGGAAATAGCAGGACCTGGCAGCTGCTGCTTCACACAGGCAATTTACTCTGGTGGTGGGAGGTTTTAGTATTCCTTTTGGAGAAACAGGAGTTGCAGCCTCTCATGATGGCATAATCTGTTGTGGTTGGGAGCCAACTTTATGGGATGCATAAAATGGTCACCTAAGGGGAGTTTATACCCTCAGAAAAAGAAATCTTGCCTTTACATTATTTTTGCTGTGTCAGTCCAAAAGAGAGTGCAACTGAAGAGATAAGTGTGCCGTACTGTTTCATAGAATACAAGACCCAATCAGTGAGTGTGAACTGTTCCTGAACAGATATCACATGCGATGGATTAGCATAGCAAGATGAATACCTAAAGAGGGCAGCTCCTTTCTGTACTATGCTGAACTCATGTCTATTGAGTTCAGAATTGCAGTGTTAAATTCTACCTCTGCTGCTTCAACATTTAAGTCTTGTTCCCTAAGATCACTTAGGAGGGAATAAGTCCTATTGAACCCAGTGGGATTTACTTCTGAGCATACATGCTTTGGATTGCAGTCTGAATCTTCTATTGAGCGCATGGTGACTAAGGTGTGTTACAGTGTCCTGGTGAACAAATGCTCTTCCACTGGTTTCTGGATTACCATTTTACTCCTATCTTGCGCAGGCCTTTTTTTGGCATATTGTGTATATACGGGTGGGTCCCATGAGAGTATTTGGGGAGCCACGAGGTACAATCTTACACATTTGAGCTTTACATAGAAATGGCACGGACTGCCCTCTTGCATTTTGTTTATGTTTCAGACAAGTTTTATGTTTCCAAAACTGCTCAAGCATGGGTGGGGGGACTCAAGAGAGCACCATGGTAGAAACTGGCTGAGGAATACACCGCTCATACAATGTAACTTCTTTGCTGGGAATACTGTCACTGTCATTATATCATAAAACCGAGTAGTTACAGCTAAATAGTAAAATTTCCAAAGCTGAACATGCAAGATCATGGGTGGATAGCCATTGTCTTTCATGTCCACACTTCAGATGTTTGCATACAGGAAAAAATGGAAAGTAGTTAGAAATTCTTTCCCATGTTCTGGTTTTCAAAATTCTGGTTGGTTTCAAGGAGAAAAGTTCAACAGCCAGCAAGTGTGAACGGAAGAAAATGGCAGAGAAGTGAAAAGCTCGGTTGGATCCTGTCGTCTTTGGTTAGTCTCATCCAATTCCCCTTGTTAAGCCCCTATCCCATGCAGCTTTTGTCCATGCAGGTATCATGAACTTAGAGTTGCCAACCTCCCAGTGGTGGTCTGGAGTTCTGGAATTACAACTGATACTCTGAGGTTAGTTTTCCTGGGGAAATGGCAGCTTTGGGGGCTGGTCTGTATGGTATCATGTCCCTACTTCTCTCCAGGCTCTGCTGCCAAATCTCCAGGAATATCTTGGAGCTGGCAACCCTACACCCCATTGAAGCATTTTTTTTTTGGAGGGGGGGTCATAATGAATGTTTAGTTTCAAATGGAGAAACATCCCATGTCTTTTAAAGACTGGATAAAAGGCAGAAAAGCGGTCAGTACAACAGTTCTCATTGCTATCTTACCATTTGTGTTGGATTTGTCTGTTCTGCAGCCTTTTAAATCACGAATTCTGCGCAAAAATGGGTTTTCAACTTTCAGAATGCCTCTAGAATTGGTCTTTGAAACGCCTTCTCATTGGGAAAGTGTGCAATACCTGTGCTTTTTAAGTTCTAAATGATACATCGATAGGGTTGCCAACCTCCAGGTAGTAGCTGGAGATCTGCTATTACAACTGATCTCCAGCCGATAAGAGTTCAGTTCACCTGGAGAAAATGGCCACTTTGGCAATTGGACTCTATGGCATTGAAGTCCTTCCCTAAACACCGGCTTCCTCAGGCTCAGCCCTAAAAACATTGGCATCTGTTGTCCGATATCCCAGGGTGCGCTGTACCTCCCAAAATAGGCTATAAAAAAACTAATTCATTGAAAGACAGGCTAGTACATTCTGATATATATAAGGAGACCAAAAGACAGTCTGTTGTGGGACATTTTAAGTGCCATCAGTGTCTCGCATGCAATTTGGCGTTGGAGGTAAAAGAATTTAAAAGAACTGACTCGGATTTTAATTTTAAACTATGCTCATTTTCTAATTGCAATACCAAATATTGTATTTATTGCCTCATTTGTCCCTGCCAACTTATTTATGTTGGCTCTAGTGTGCGGCCAATAAAAGCACGTATTTTAGAACATAGGTCTAGGATTAGGGCAGGGATAACTACAGCTCCGGTGGTCGACCATTTTTTAAAGCTGAAACAATGAAAATGATTTAAGATTCTTTGTAATTTGGCATCTGCAGTCCAATAGATTTAACAGGAGTGATAATGAAAGAATTCTTAGATGCAAGGAAGCATACTTTATACATGTTCTGAATACCATGGCCCCTCATGGTCTAAATTTAGAGAACGACCTGTCCTGTTTCCTGTAATGGTTGCTGTAAATAGTGACTGTCACTTTAAGAATCTGGCTCAGTTGTAATGTACATCAGCTGTAGTAAGGAGTTGACACTAGAGAGCTATTTAGGTAACTAGATTACACTGTTGTAATAATGCCACTAGGATCCTTACCTGTAAGGGATGGTATCCTTCTACTTACCTCTGTTGGGGAAGTATAGTATATTCATTAATGGGTTATTCGGTTGAAACCTGAGACTATGGATGATGATGAATAATTGCACGCAATATAATCTTGTAAGTATATGATGGACTTTTGTATATATTTATTACCAACTATGTTAGGAGTAGTATTCGTTGTGGTTTGATATGAAATGGGTTTTAAAGATATTTGTGACTATGAAAGAGTTTTATTTATTGTATTACATAGGAAGAACTGAGGAAGAATTGGGCTGTGTGCCTTGAAACGATCGTCTTCTGCAATTAATCAACTGCTGCAAAGAAAAGAAGTACATCTTTAAAGACATTTCAATTGACTTTATTCCATACTTACCTTACATAGGAATTGTTGTGAACTTGTGCTTTGGGGAAATTTTACATGGAAAAGAAATAAATACATATGCTTGTTGGGAATATATGTCATTGGTGGGTATATTACCACGTACTGTGAATATATAGCCAGAATATTGTTGGCATTGCTCATAGCTATTCCTATACTGAACCTCCAGGTAGTAGCTGGAGATCTGCTATTACAACTGATCTCCAGCCGATAAGAGTTCAGTTCACCTGGAGAAAATGGCCACTTTGGCAATTGGACTCTATGGCATTGAAGTCCTTCCCTAAACACCACCTTCCTCAGGCTCAGCCCTAAACACCTCCCGCCAGTGGCGAAGAAGGACCTGGCAACCCTATATGTCGAAGCAAGGGATCCTTCGTCTTTACTGGTTGAATTTCTGCCTACTGCCAGGATTTTAAGGTTCAGTCCTTGATTACTTGTTTTAACAGTTGGAATGATTATTTCAAAGCATTGCAACGGAAGTGTGCTTTATGCCTTTCTCTCTTTTTTTTTAATTTGGATTTTTACATGCGTTCCTATCTAGTCCCAGCATTCGTGCCGCACACGTGGACAAAAACCATTGAGACGAGTCCCTTGAGTAGAACAGACTCAATACTCGCTCTTTGCGCCCTTGCGCGGTCTACGGATACGGACGTGATGAGTTCCTCTCTAATTCCGGCTCATGCCAAAACCAGGCTGCTCTTTGCTCCCGTAGAGGAATAGGTCTTTTGTTCGTAGACCCAAATCCCCGGTTATTTTGGCTGCCACCTCTTTGAGTGATAAAAATAAAAAGCTACTCGTACGATGCAAATTTCGAAGGGGTGTATATCGTGTTAGCTGGTTGCGGGGGGGGGGGACGGCATCTTGCAGCAGCTTGAAAACTTATGAATGAATGAATGAAAAACCTTTAATGGCATAAGTAATGTTACAATTGTTACAGAAGGTACATAAAATATGCAGTCATTAAGATAAAAACATAGGCCAGTAAATTCCAAAAATAGAAATTACAAACTTTGGGCTTTTTGAACTTTCATCACATCCACTAGAAAATTGGCAACATCTACAGTAACCTCCAGTAGCACCTTAAAGACTAACACAAATGTTTTCTGGCAGGGTATGAGCTTTCGTGAGCCACAGCTCACTTCTTCCGATCTGCAGTAGTAGAAAAGGGCAAGAGTCCAGTAGCACCTTAAAGACTAACAAAAATATTTTCTGGCAGGGTAGGAGCTTTCGTGAGCCACGAAAGCTCATACCCTACCAGAAAATATTTTTGTTAGTCTTTAAGATGCTGCTGGACTCTTCCATAGAAACTCATCGTACTCATACAGGAGGTCGAAGGGATTCCTGAATATTACTAGGCAAGGCATGTCAGTCTACCTCTATGCGCGCTCCGTCACCGGCGTGCCGTGCGTCATCGCGTCACGGAGCAGAAGTCTATAAAAGCCGGCTCTCGAGGCCGGCTCTGCCTCTTGAGAGGATGGCGAAGATGGCGCCGGTGAGTCTCTTTGCCAACGGTCGTCGAGGGGGTGGGGGGAAGGGAGGCGGAGAGGCGGAGTGGGTCGTTCCTTCCTCCACCCGTCCGTTTCTTCCGTGCTGACGGGGAAACAGGGCTGTGTCGCCTTTCCCCGGCAATCGGGGTCGCTCTCGGGGTGGTGGGGGAGGGAGGGATCGCGGCCTGCAACCGACCTCGAGTGGCCTTGCGGACCTGCAGCTGTCAGTTCCTCCTAGGCCGTTTCCGCAGGGTCGGTTTTGATGCTGGCTCAAAGCTCTTTTTTTTTTATTTAAATTAAATGCGACTTTAAAGATGCCTTTTCACGAATAAACCTTCAATTCGTGACTGGAAACTATGGATGTCTGTGAGGATGGCCAAATTAACAGGATTCCTACATGGAAAAGGCGTGGAAGAAATTAAAAGAAAAAAATTGGGCAAAGGCCGTCACATATTGGGATAAACGGGCAAAAATGGATTTTACTATTTCAGTTAGTTACAGAAACAAGTTTATTTACTTTTTTATTATTATTATTAACAATGTTCAAAACTGTTTAGACACTTCTGCGGAATGGGTCACTTTTTGGTGGGTGGAGGGTCAAAAGGGTATTTTTGTTTTGTTGAACTTTATAACTTTGTATAGTTACAACTGATACTCTTTTGTATTTTCTTTTTATTTTTTGTTATTATTGTATTTATTTTGTTTTATATTATAAAAATAAAAAAAATGCCTTTTCACGGTCCCGACGCAAAAGGAGACGTTCCACCACCACCACCTCCGCTTGTCTGCTCCTTTGTTCCTGTTTCCAGAGCCGTTAGCATGTGCATAGCAAATGCGCCTCTGTTGTTTTGCATTGTTCCTTGAGGGAGATTCTTCGTGGCAAACACCAAAGGTCGCGTTAAACGGGCTCTTTAGTAATGTGAAGCAGTATGCGGGTCACGGTTCAGCATGCAAAATTTTTAAAAATATGTGGGGCCATTCAGCCTGGAGCGCGCTGCTAATTACCAAAGAAAAATGGCCCTAGTCTCTCGATAGGAGGCCATGTTTGTCATATCCTTTATTGGCATAAAAGCACTGTACATACGGTAGCATGTAAAATATAAATATTTGAGATATAACCTTACAAAACCTTTAAAAGACACTTGCATAAGATAGTGTTGTGCGCTAACACATCTGTCTGTTTAAATAATTTGCGGCATTCTATCGCAATCTTTAAAAATCTTGCTACCTTCTCCAGAACATAGGGCAAACAATTATTCAATTGAAAGGAAGGTTAGTCTGTCAATAGCAGTAGAAAAGAGCAAGAGTCCAGCAGCACCTTAAAGACTAACAAAATTTCTGGCTGGGTGTGAGCTTTCGTGAGGCACAGCTCGCTGCTTCTTCCTGTATCTGAAGAAGTGAGCTGTGGCTCACGAAAGCTCATATGCCAGAAATTTAGTTAGTCTTTAAGGTGCTGCTGGACTCTTGTTCTTTTCTTCTAGTCTTTGTGATACACTATAGGAGAAATCTAAGTCCTACAGAATCCATTCTTTGTAGCCACGCTAAGGCTTAAATTTCTCCTGCGCTCTAATGCCAGCGGGGAAACTGGTCTTTATTTATTTATTGTTGGTCTTTTATCCTGGGTGAGTGATCTTACTGTCTTAGGATACTTAAGAGCTTCAAGTTGAAATATATGGGTGTTTAAGGATATCAGCGTCTGCTCGAGCATACTGTTGTAAAACAAATGTTATCGCTAATGGTACATCTGGATTTATTTATTTTTTAGAAAAAAGATAAAAAGCTGAAAAAATCAACTTGCAAATATAACCTTGATCTCACCCATCCAGTAGAAGATGGAATATTTGATTCAGGGAATTTTGTAAGTAGTTCCGTCCTTCACATGTGTCTCATCTGGGTTAAGTGGTAGGAAAATGGCAGCATGTATCAAACCTCAGTGATGTTAACGCAGTCTGATCCTTTTTAAAGGAAAGGAAGCGTGTATATAAAGTTTGTTCTTGAATTCCTAATGAAATATTTATCTGTTGGGCAAGCCTGCCTGGGGGATAAGAACAGAAATCTTGCCATTGTACGTCCACTCAATTCCCTGCCTCCGCCAATCTTAACTTCACCAACTAGCTTCAGTTTCTGTTGTTAGGACAATGGGCCTGGTAGATTACAAGCCCTAATAATTATTTGCCCTGGCTGAGCAAATCACTATATACATATTTCTTCTTTTCTGAATGAGGGGATAACATATGGGGTTGGTGTGGTTTATCCCTCCTACATACAGAGATCGTACATAACCAGCCTTACACTGAGTCAGACTGTCTATCAAGCTTGAGAGCCAGCGTGTTGTAGTGGTTAAGAGCGGTGGTTTGGAGCAGTGGCCTCTGTCTGGAGAACCGGCTTTGATTCCTCACTCCTCCACATGAGTGGTGGATGCTAATCTGGTGAACCGGGTTGGTTTTCCCGCTCCTACACACAAAGCCAGCTGGGTGACCCTGGGCTAGTCACAGCTCTCTTAGAGCTCTCTCAGCCCCACCTACCTCACAAGGTGTCTGTTGTGGAGAAGGGAAGGTGATTGTAAGCAGGTTTGATTCTTCCTTAAGTGGTAGAGGAAGTTGGCATATAAAAACCAACTCTTCTGTTTACTCGGATGGGCAGTGTTGTTCTTAAGTTATCAGATCTTTTGCAGAGCGACGTGGGTTTCCCCTAAAAAATATGAACCAAAACGGTTTCCGGTACTCTAAATAAAATGGGCATATTTATTTTGATTTCTGTTTATTAAACAAAATTTTACCCCATGTTAACTTTATGTCCTGATAGCAGTTCATACTTGAAATATTTGATTAGGGGGAAAGTGAATCAAATGTGGTTTAAATGTTATATTAAAATAAGCGGTATGTGCAAAATATTTTTATTGAAATAATCATTGTACAAATTTCAAGTATAGTATAGCATGTACTTCATAGAATCATAGTTGGAAGGGACCACCAGGGCCATCTAGTCCAACCTCCTGCACAATGCAGGAAACCCACAACCACCTCCCCCCTACACCCCCAGTTCCCCCCTACACCCCCAGTGACCCCCACTCCATGTCCAGAAGATGCCCTTCCTCTCATGAACTGCCTAAGGTCATAGAATCAGCATTGCTGACAGATAACATCTAACTGCTTCTTAAAAACCTCCAGTGAAGGAGCACTCACCACCTCCTGAAGAAGCCTGTTCCACTGAGGAACTGCTCTAACGGTTAGAAAATTCTTCCTAATGTCTAGATTATATTGTTTTAAGTGTAAGGGGAAAAACCCTAAGGCACAGAAAACTTGTGATACACAAAATTTAACTTACCCAAAGAATGTCCATGATATGTTCTGGATGTGGTTGCCCACTCATCTATAAACATTAATTACAAACTTGTGACGGCCAAGTTTGCCTAATATTGTATTGGCAGTGGCATCCATTCATTGTTATTAATTTTATAAAGCCCTCTTCAGAACCTTCCATTCCAAATCCCTGCTTTCGCATTACTGTCTGTCTTGTTCTTTGACTGGAAATGCTGGCGCTCCATCAGTGAACCAGCCGCCTGTGTATACAGCTTACAAGTATTGTGAATACCGTAAAGGCCATATATAGATATTGGGGCATATTGTGTCTTCTGTAATTCGTAAATATCCTGGCTTGGGCTGTATTTATGATCGCTCCAGTTCAACTACTTGGCTCTTGTGTGATGCAATTAAATTGTGTGACTATAATAACAATGACTGTTGGGCTAGGGTCCCTTCCCTAGTTCCACACCTAGGGCACCATTCCCTAGTGTTGCATTTTTGTTCTTTGTTGAATTAGGAGCAGTTCCTGAAGGAAAAAGTTAAAGTGAATGGAAAAACAGGAAACCTGGGAAATGTAGTTCACATTGAACGCTTTAAGAACAAGATCACTGTGACATCTGAGAGGCAGTTGTCGAAAAGGTGAGCTTTTAAAAATTCCAGGTGGCATTTTCTCGCTCTAAGGGGGAAGGACATCTTGATCTTGGGTGACTCCCACCGGATGCTCAGGGAGCCAGATTCATAGGGGAAAATGACTGTTGAATTTCCTGCATTGTGCAGGGGGTTGGACTAGATGACCCTGGCAGTCCCTTCCAACTCTATAATTCTATAAATAGGGGGGTGTCTCAGTACACGATTCAGTTTCTTAGCCAACCTGCTAGCCCTTGCTGTAATTATTCTTATCCTTTTATTAGTCTAGGTCAGTGATTCCTAGCCTTTTTTTAAATTTTTTTGAGGCTGCAACACCTTTGGAATTTTAAGGGGAGGGGTGAGTGCCACTCCAAGCTGTCTGTCACAGGAGGCGGAGCCAAACCCAAAATGGCTGCCTCCAGAGTTGGAGCCAAGCGGAATAACTCCTTCCTCACACCTCCTGGGAAGAAGAAAATCCTGGAGGAGGAATGAAACTACGCATTGTCTACAGAAAGCCCAGTTGCTCCTCCAGTAGAAAACTCTTTTTATTTGAATGAGGGAAGCTAATAACAAGCCCTGGCTTACAATGACCCCACCCACTTTCTGAGAAGCTCGTGGGTGCCAAGGGAAGTACTGGTGGGTGCCATACCACCCATGGGCACCATAAGAACATAAGAAAGGCCCTGCTGGATCAGACCAAGGCCCATCAAGTCCAGCAGTCTGTTCACACAGTGGTCAACCAGGTGCCTCTAGGAAGCCACAAACAAGACTACTGCAGCAGCACCATCCTGCCTGTGTTCCACCGCTCCCAAAATAATAGGCATGCTCCTCTGATACTAGAGAGAATAGGTATGCAGCATGACTAGTATCCATTCTAACTAATGGCCATGAATACCCCTTTCCTCCATGAATATGTCCACTCCCCTCTTAAAGCCCTCAAACGTGCAGCCATCACCACATCCTGGGGCAGGGAGTTCCACAATTTAACTATGCGCTGTGTGAAAAAATACTTTTATCTGTTTTGAATCACCTCCAGCTTCACCAGATGACCCCGTGTTCTAGTATGGGAGAGGGAGAAAAACCTCTCCCTGTCTACTCTCTCCAAGCCATGCATAATTTTATAGACCTCTATCATGTCTCCCCTTAGCCGCCTTCTTCCCAAGCTAATGTTTGAGAACCCTGGTAGTTGTACTTGCAGTAGGCTTTTACCATCTTTAGGAATGATCTTCTAGGGCAGTGATGGCGAACCTTTTAGAGACCGAGTGCCCAAACTGCAACCCAAAACCCACTTATTTATTGCCGAGGGCCAATGCGGCAATTTAACCTGAATACCAGGGAGCCCAGAGGGAGAGGCTAGGGTTGCCAAGTTCCTCTTTGCCATGAGTGGGAGGTTTTTGGGGTGGTGCCTGAGAAGGGCGGGGTTTGGGGGAGGACTTCAGTGCATAGAGTCCAATTGCCAAAGTGGCAATTTTTTCCAGGGGAACTGATCTCTATTGGTTGGAGATCACTTGTAATAGCAGGAGATCTTCAGCTAGTACCTGGAGATTGGCAACTAGTTCCTTAGTGTTTTCTCTCTACATATCAAGACAAATGGAAAGGTGTTTGGAGGATAGCTTTGTGGGCACTTCAAAGGTGGAATAGGAACTGCACGCCCCTCTGCCCGCACAGACCCAGAGGGCGCCGGAGAAGCCGCTGGAGGGAAAGAAGGAAGAAAGGGAGGGAGGAAGGGAAGGGAGGGAGAAAGGGAAGGAAGGGAGGGAGAGAAAGAAAGAAAAAGAGAAAGGGAGAAAGAAATGAAGCGAGGGAGAGAAAGAAAAGTAGGGAAAGGACGGAGGGAGACAGAGAAAGAAAGAGGCCATTTATGCATGGGAGGTTTTGCCTTGGATTTGCCACTCTCCAGATGCACATTTTCCCCATCCGGGTTCTCAAAACTCTGCATGGGGACTTACTGATGAATTTTGAGAATTTGGATGGGGAAAATGTGCATCTACAGAACAGCAAATCCAAGGCAAAACCTCCCATGCTTGAGTGGGCCAGAGACAGAAAAGCCTTCGCGCGCTCTCTCTCTCTCTCTCTCTCTCTCCTCTCTCTCTCTCTCTCTCTCTCTCTCTCCTCTCTCTCTCCTCTCTCTCTCTCTCCTCTCTCTCTCTCTCTCTCTCTCTCTCTCTCTCTCTCTCTCTCTCTCTCTCTCTCTCTCTCTCTCTCCTCTCTCTCTCTCTCTCTCTCTCTCTCTCTCTCTCTCTCTCTCTCTCTCTCTCTCTCTCTCTCTCTCTCTCTCTCTCTCTCTCTCTCTCTCTCTCTCTCTCTCTCTCTCTCTCTCTCTCTCTCTCTCTCTCTCACACACACACACACACACACACACACAGCCCCCGCCTCCTCCCTCAGCAGAGAAGTGGGGGGCACGCACGCAGAACAGCCCGCAGTGCACGGGGCGCCGAGAGACCCTACCCTTCCCGCGGAGGCTCGGTGTCCTGCCCCGCACCTACACACCATGGAGGGCTGTGGCAGGTCCTGGGTGAGGGAGAAGGAGCTGGGAGAGGAAGGGTGAAGGGGCAGGAGAGGCAGAGCAGCCCAAGGAAGGCCAACAATGCGGCGGTGTGGCTCAGGCTCACCAGCCAGCTGGGTGGTGCGCAGGAAGGCATGCAAGGGGAGAAGGGGGGAAAGGGGGGAATGGACAAGGGCCCAGAAGCCTTTCCCAATCAGGCACCAGCTGCGAAGGGGGACAAGAAGGAAAAAAGAAAAAAAAAACTGCCCCGCTGACTGCTGCCCCCACCCAGCCGGACCCGCCACCAGCAGGGGAGGGGAGGGAGGCGCCCCAGAGCCTCCGCCTGACTTCCCACCCTGTGGCTCACCAGCCACCAGCCCTGCCGCCACGCCCTTTGCCTATGGACGGGGCTGGGTCGCCGCCTCCCACATGCCAGGGGCGAGCAGCAGCAGGAGGAGGATCCCCCGCCCAGCTGGGCCTCGCCGCCACCGCCTCCACCCACCCCTTTCAGAGTGGAGCTCCGGCAGAAAGGAGGCCCGTCTGGCATGGAGGGAGGGAAGGAGGGAGGGAGCCCAGCCTAGCTCAGCGCCCCTCTCTGTCTGCCTGGCTTGCCCAGGCCCCTAAGCCCCCCGCCCGGAGGGGATCTCCCACCCGGCCGGCCTGCCCCGAGGGGGGGATGCGGCGGTGGGGTGCGGCGGCGGCAGGCTTGTGAGAGGCGAGCGGGGTGGGGCAGAGGCCGCCTCCTCCGCACCCACCAGCCAGCCCCTCCCCTCCCCCCACACAGGCCCAGAGGGCGCCGGAGAAGCCGCCGGCCATGCCGAGTGTGGGCGCTCGGCTTCTGTTCCCCGCTCTCCCACCTGGCCGGCCACACACGCTCCAGTGGCGGCAATGGCGGCGGCTTCTGTGGAAGAGTCCGGGGGCCACCGCCAATTATTTCCCCACCCCTGGGCTACAGCCTCCCCCATCCGGGGCAGGGCAGAGCCAGAAAGGCCAGCGGCTTGGAGGAACCGCGCGTGCCGGCAGAGAGGGCTACGCGTGCCGGAAGTGGGACGCGTGCCATAGGTTCGCCAACACGGTTCTAGGGCGTCTTTGAAAAAAGCTTAATGTTCAGATTACATCCTTCAGTTAAATCTCTGGGGTTGTGTTAAAGGTACCTGAAGTATCTCACTAAGAAGTACCTCAAGAAGAATAATCTACGTGACTGGCTGCGTGTGGTTGCATCTGACAAGGAGACCTACGAACTGCGATATTTCCAGATCAGTCATGATGATGAAGAGTCCGAAGCTGAGGAATGAGCAATGAGCTTTTGTGTGGGAGTTTTTTCCCTTGACAAGCAGAGTGTACAAATAAACAGTCTGTTTATAAGAACGTGTTAACTAATTAACAAATAATGGGTACCCTGAATTAAACCTGAAATCCCTGAGGGCTTCTGGGGTTCCTTGCATTTCAGAAGTTTTATTAAAAGGCCACCCTGATGATCTTTAATTTGTCCGTCTTTTCAGTCAAGGTCTCTACGGAACTGAGAGGAGGTGTGCGTCTCATCTGCCTTCACATAATAAAGAACCGAAAAAACAATAACCGTGCTGTACAATGAAGTCAATGAAAAAATCACAGCAGCAATGGCCAATACAATACTCACTACTACAAATGTGCATATGCAAAAAACTACCAACAATTGACAAAAAAAAGACTAAATCAAAGAGAGACCAAGCAATAAGAATAAATCCTTCATTTTATCCTCACAACAACCCTATGAGGTAGATCAGACAGAGTGTGTAACTGACTCAAGGTCACCCAGTAAACTCGTGACAGAGTAGGCATTTGAACCTGGGACTTGCAGATCATAGACATTCTAACCAGTACACCATGCTCACACTCTGAGCCTTGTACAACTTGAACAGCTGATGCATATGTGTTATGTGCTGTCCAGCCTACTCTGACTTACAGTGCCCCTATTGATTAATGACCTCCAAAACATTAACACCCTTGCTCAGGTCTTGCAAACTGAGAGTCATGGCTTCCTTGACTGAGTCAAGCCATCTCATGTTGGGTAGCTAATATGCATAACTAAGCTGCTCTTGAATTTTGTTTTTTTTAGAGTGCAGATCAAAAGCTTCAACTTGAACAAGGGTTTCTTTTTGTTTTAATTTGGTCCAAACACTCTCTGAAGTGAAGCTCACAGCATTTTCAATAGCTAGCCTACTAATCATTGCTTTCAAACAGAACAGAACCAAAGCCTGAATTGCTGTTGGGAAATGGTTATGGTGCTTGGGTTAATGGTAGTTTGAAAAGGTTAAAGTCTGCTGCATTAAATAATACCATGGAATTGCTTCTTTGGTATATGTTCTGAATAGAAGGTTGGTTTTATGTCCTGCTTTTCTTTACCATAAGGAGTCTCAAAGTGGCATACAATCGCCTTGCCCTCTTCACAACAGGCACCTTAGGCAGATCATGAGGGGGAGGGCATCTTGGCCATCTGGGCGTGGAGTAGGGGTCACGGGGTGTGGGGCAGGAGGTAGTTGTGAATTTTCTGCATTGTGTAGGGACTACACCTTAAACTGCTTTAGCTCTGAGGGGTTCCTAGCTTCTCTGAAGCATGACCCTTTTTAATCATGGCAAAAAATCTTAGATGAGAAACTGTCGTTGGGCTTCTCGCAGGATATGTTATTAGATCTTAAAAAATGAAGCTTTTACAAAAATTAAAAAGCGCATTAAAGAGCTCGATTATAACAGCACTACTTTTCGTGCTCATCGTGTCTGTTCATCCCAGTTCTTCGGAATACCCCTCCACGTGGTCTGCCTGCCTATACATATTATCTGACAACAACTCGTCTTTGTAGAGCTTTTTGCTTGGCTAGATTGAATGCTAACCCTTCTATGGTAATGCAGGGCAGAATTCTGAATATACCATACTCAGACAGGATCTGCCCTTGCTCTTCTGGCTCTATTGACTCATTAGCCCATGCCCTTTTGGAATGCCGCTTTTACGAGGAACCTTGATTGCACTATATTTCCCCCCTTTTAACATACAAATCCAGTGCCTCTGTGACTGACATAATGCCTTTTTTACTACGATAGGGACCCCAAGGCTACATTGTCAGTGGCAAGATTTGTTTCAGTCCTTATATCCCTCCAACACTAGATATATGCTGCTCAAGATCAATTATCAAGGAGCTTCTAAGGGAGAAAAGGAAAGGCATTGTGTAGGGGGTTGGACTAGATAACCCTGATAGTCCCTTCCAACTCTGATTCTATGAGGTAGGTGGGGTTGAGAGTTCTGAGAGAACTGTGACTGGCCCAACCAAGGTTACCCAGCAAGCTTCATGTGGAGGAGTGGGAAAACCTAGTTGACCCGATTAGAGTCCACAGCTCTTAACCACTACACAATGCTGGCCCTCAAATAGTTGGTTTACAGATGGTTGCGGGCAACCTGGTGATCCTGAGAAGTTTATTTGTGGTTTGTCCTTGAGAAGATTATGAATATTTTGGCATTTCCTAGGAAGATTGTTGCCTGTCTCTGCCAGTCTTCCTCTACGCTGTGTAGCCACGGCGTGAATGGGTTTGGTGTGTGTATGTGGGGGGGGGGGGGTTCTAGGCCGTGTTATGTCCATTTGGGGGCATAGTAAGGGTGGTCCATTGTAAACTGTATTCCCCTTAATGTCTCAGGAATCCTATAGTGTGCATGGGTTGCGTGGTGAGGCAGGCAATGGCAAACCACCTGTGGCCGTCTCTTGCCTTGAAAAACAGGGCCACCATAAATCATATGTGACTTGATGGGGGAAAAAATCTACTGTAGGTCCCCTCCCCTTATCTTTAGAATAACAAAACCAGCCCTGGGCCTCCTAGGAACGTAAGTTGCTACAAAGGCAAACGGGACTGACTGAACATAAGAACAGCTGAACAGCTTCATGATGCTACCTGGCAGTGTGTGTACGTATGGGGGGATTGCTCCTGCCAGGAAATCTGGGGGGTGGGGGTTGAGCCCTGCTGTACTCCCCACACCCCCTGGTAGTTTATGCTCTTGGCTGGAAGGGAATATTAAGTGAATTGTCCATTTAGGTGGAGAGGGGGGTCTGCTCTTTTTGGATAATTTTGTGTGGGGAGGGAGGGGAATCCCCCAAATAACTTGATCCTCTCCCAGAGATCTGTCTGTGGCTTCTGGAAAATAACAGTTCAATCCGGGGGGTGGGGTAGTCATATAGGTCTGTTACTACAAAATTGAAAAGGAGTCCTGTGGTACCTCAATGACTAATTTAAGCTTGCATCTAATGTCATGGGCTCTAGTTTTGGAAAATATTATGCTGGGATAAAATCTTGTGAATTGTTGAAATGCCACTAGACTCCTGTTTAGTTTATCTTAATCCTCGAGAATAAAAGAACTGGATGCTACATTAGGGACTTCTATCTCTTTGAAGGTGATATAATAGAGTCGAAATAGATAAATCTTGCATTGAGTTTATATTTTGTTTAAACAGTTCAATAGGATGTAAGCGACTTCTTGCCCACTAGTTGACAGTATTGCACCATAGTAGTTATCCAAATAGCACGGAAGGCAGACCTCAGGAGGGAATAGTGGTCCTAAATCAACATCTCATATGTGCAATTCTCTGAATTCAGATGTAGGTGTGTGTGTTTTTCTTTTTAAAAAAGCATTTGCATTCAGATACTGCTAAACCTGACTTCTGCATAGTGGTTAGGTAATAGTGAGTCACTTTACACACAATCTATTTGTAGAGGGAGATCACCAGCTCATCACTTCTGGAGCCCTTGCCCTTCTAGGATGTCTAGGTTAGCACAATGGTTCTTATCCTTTCATCTATGACAGCCTACCAGGTATGGGAAGGGCTGTGGCTCAGCAGTAGAGCTTCCGCTTGGCATGCAGAAGGTCCCAGGTTCAGTTCCCGGCATCTCCAGTTAAGGATCTGATGTGAAAGACCTCAGCCAGAGACCTGGGAGAGCCGCTGCAAGAGTAGACAATACTGACTTGGACAGACCAAGGGTCTGATTCAGTATAAAGGCAGCTTCATGTGTTGTCAAATGCCCCACCAAGCCACAAGTAAAAACACAGGACATAAGCACAGCACTTCAGATTAGTGAAGAATAAGAATGTGCAGTTGAGTCGCAACTAATTCATGGCAACCCCAACCATGGGGCATTCAAGGCAAGAGATGTTCAGAGGTGGTCTGCCATTGCCTTCCTTTGCATAGCAACCTCAGTCTTCTGTGGTGCTGTCCCATCCAAGTACTAATCATGACTGTGCGTGCTTAGCTTCTGAACTCTAATGAGCTTGAGATAAGCTGGGCTAGCCACACTGGCATTCCAGACAAGGCAATTGTATAAAAGTGTATTTATTATGTAGGCAATATGATAGATACATAGATCTCAGCCATACACTGAGATCCTCGTTCCTCATGGCCATTAGCCAATTCCATGTTAAGTCTGATTCCCCCCCCCCCCCCCCATGTTTTAACAGCCTCTGGGAGAAATCTCCGATTTTATTTTTAGAGTATGTTGAGCAGTATAAAACAATGCTCCTTTGCTTGCTGTCATTGCAAATGGGGAGTAGGGACTGCCTAAAATCCTGAATGTCCATCACTTCCCCCCCCCCAATACCTGCTGGCTCCCCAAGGTCCCCCGAGATGCAAAAAAAGAGGGACTAAATTCTACAAAGGAGAGACCAGAAAATAGGGACTGGCCCTGATAAATAGGGGCAGTTGGAGCCTATGAATGCTCAGAAGTTAAGCCTTGCCTTCATTAACAGTTGCCAGAACTGAGCCCTGGTATCAGTTAGTGCCTAGCCTCTGCCTAGATTCTACCACTGCTCTTTAGAACCCCAAAACATAGAACCATAATAAAAATCTAAATTGCAAAAAAAAAGGAGAAGAACGCCACATGCTTTGAGGCCGGCACTCAAGGGAGAAGTCAAAGTGCCTTTATCTGTCATGGTTAGTGCAGAGAGATGCAGTCCTACTGTTCAGCAGATGAGGGTTAAACTGGACATTCGCTCATTGCGGGCAGTTGCTGGCTTTCCTTGTTGACACTTTTCTCCATTGGAATTTGATAGGGTGTTTACGGAAGTCACCTGCAGAGCTGCTGGCAGGGTCTGGGAAAAAACACACACGCTTTTGATTCTTGTTGTATTTGGCTGGTGCAGAGCTGTAGTAATTTGGACAGTTACAAGAGGGTTGGCAAAAAGCTGTGTTTCCTGCACACCTGTTGTTCGTCCTTCTGTAGTATCTTGCTTGAACGAAAGCTGTTTACCCAAAGTGGTCAGCCACTGTATGAACAGAATGCTGGATTTGTTGGGCCCTTTGGTCTGATCCAGCATGGCTCTTAGGTTCTTAGTCTCTGGGCTCTGGAAAACAGCAGGCAGCAGGGGGGGGATAGGCGCACCCTCCCCACCATGGTCCTGATGAGGATTGATGATGGAGAAGAAGAGTTGGTTTTTATATGCCAACTTTCTCTACCTTTTAAGGAGAATCTAACCGGCTTACAATCTCCTTCCCTTCCCCTCCCCACAGCAGGCACCTTATGAGGTAGGTGGGGCCGAGAGAGCTCTAAGGGAGCTGTGACTAGCCTAAGGTCACCCAGCTGGCTTCATATGGAGGAGTTGGGAAAACAAATCCAGTTCACCAGATTAGAGTTCGCTCTTCTTGTGGAGGAGTGGGGAATCAAACCCAGATCTCTAGATTAGAGTCCACCACTCTTAACCACTACACTGCTCTTAACCACTACACCATGGTGCCCCCCCCCCATGGCTTTTGTTAAATGAGGGAATTTCATCCCTCAAATGGCAGAGGCATCTCTGTGATGGACTTGGGGATGCTGTCACGTCTCAGTTTGGCTCTTAGCCTGGAAGCTCCCTGGGTGAGCCTGTGCTAGTCAGCCTCATCCCACCTGCCCGATGGGACTGTGGGGAGGAAAAAAATGGATGGAGAACTGAGCATGGTCATGAGCTCTTTGCGGGGGGAGGGAAGAAAGAAAAATGTGGGAGGGCCTCTTTCAAATACCTTAAATTTCCTAAATAACAGTTGGTACGAGATCCCACAGGCCTGTTCTGTGCACTTTGATGCTTTCCTTGGGTATAAGAAAGAGCTGCATTTGTGGAAGGGAGGGGTGCTTTTGCCCTAGGGTTGCCAGGTCCCTCTTCGCCACCGGCAGGAGGCTATTGGGGCGGAGCCTAAGGAGGGCAGGGTTTGGGGAGGGGAGGGACTTCAATGCCATCGATCTCAATGGCCCCAAAGTGGCCATTTTCTCCAGGTGAACTGATCTCTATCGGCTGGAGATCAGTTGCAATAGCAGGAGATCTCCAGCTAGTACCTGGAGATTTGGTAGTCTTAACAGCTTTTTTTTATGCCATCAGTGCTCAATTTTTTGATTTCACAGTACCTGGAGGTTGGCAACCCTATTTTGCCCATTTCCCACTCCTCTCTGCCATTCAGGCATCACTGTTGCATGTTGCTGAGGGAAGGAGAACTCGAGGGAATTGTTCTGCCGGTGGTTGATTGGACAGAAGCTGCCCATTACATTTGGACGGTAATTCATAATACGGGGTGGTGGGTGCAACTACAAAATGGTTGTCACTGGAGGCAGGCCCGATCTCTGGCATCTCCAGTCAAAAGGATCAGGGCGTGGGTGATGTGAAAGTCCTCTACCCTGGAGAGCTGCTGTCAGTCAGAGTAGACCGGGGTCCCCAACCTTTTTGAGCCTCCGGCACCTTTAGAATTCAGACACAGGCAACGGCTTTCCTTCTGGCCAGAGAAGGATTCTGGAATACACTTTCATGACTTTTCACGGAGGGCACAGAGGACCAAGAAAAATCTCCGGACAGGAGGCAGAGCTGAGGTCACTTCTGTTTGGAGTCAGTCCTGATAAGCTGTTGGATCCAGTCAGCTTTTTTGCTCAGTGTTAAGTCGGAGTGGGGAGGACACACGAGGTCGAGACGGAGTTCCAACACAACGCGTTTGTTGAAGTACAGAACAGAACTAAAGAACACAGTGAAAACGGCCCTGCTTATATGCCCCCCTGGCCACCCGCGGCCACTCCCCCTGATCCGTGATAGGGGGGAACAACCCCGGGTCGCCAATGGTTCATGCCAGCTTAGGGCCAATGGCGCTTGCAGGCTTGGGCCACTAGCGTATGCAGGGTTTAGGATCCTTTATCAGGGACTCAGGCTCCTACGTTTCCCCCTGCATATCCGCCAACTATGTACATACATAACACTCAGTCCCACCCAATTCCTCTCCTTACTACAGCCCCCCTCCCATCCCTACACTGCTTTTGTCCATGCAGATCCTATGATCCTCCCCGTTTCTTTTTTCACCATCGGAGAAGTTACTTGGAATGAAACCAAGAAAAAAAGCAGAAGGAAGAAAAGGATTGGCAGCTGAGGGAGAATGGAACTCATTTGCTTATGCAAAAAAAAAAAGCAAAAACTAAATCCACTTGGTGGTTTTCGGTGCTTGTGATTAGGTTCTTGTTAAAGATGCCATTGAACGCCAGCTGTTGATCCTGTTACTAGGTTTCGCCCGGTGCAAAGCTGACCCAGATGTCAAGGCCGTGGAAGAGACGCAGGGTACTTTTGAAAAGTTCCACTCTGTTATCAGCCAAAGCGCAGACCGGAGGCTGAGGGAAACAAGTGAAGCTGCCATTAAAGTAGCCATTTGGGAATCATCAGGTCAACACAGAGGCTCATTGGCAGTTTGCAACTGGGTCCTATCAGTAGCAGCGGTGTGCCGGCGAAGACTGTACGCCTCTTGTTTTCGGAGCTTTGGAGTTGAGATAAATTGTGTTACGTGTGGGCTAAACAAATGTTGCCCGATTAGCAAGTGATACTCTTGAAAACAAAGAGCCTGTTGTCCCCTCGATACAGGGATGTGAGACTTAACCAGAATGGTTGTGTTGGCTTGCTTTCCCCAACTCAGTGCTGCAAATAAAATAAAATCTGGGAGGAGGAACAGAAGATTAAAAAGAATACCTAATGTTTATTTTTTTTCTTAATAATGCACTGAGGGGAAAACCCCCCAGCATGTTTTATCAGCTTCCACTAATGTTCTGTTTGCTTCTGCATTTTTGCCCCTACATGCATTCAATATAATTTCAGGAGTCTAGATAGGGTTAGCCAACCTCCAGGTACTAGCTGGAGATCTCCTGCTATTACAGCTGATCTCCAGCTGATAGAGATCAGTTCACCTGGAGAAAATGCCCGCATGGGCAATTGGACTCTACGGCATTGGCCCCTCCCTTCCCCAGACCCCACCCTCTTCCCCATCTGGACCCGGCAACCCTAAGTCTAGACTTGTTCATAGAGCCCCGTGGCGCAGAGTGGTAAACTGCAGTACTGCAGTCAAAAGCTCGGCTCATGACCTGAGTTCGATCCCGACGGAAGTCGGTTTCAGGTAGCCGACTCGAGGTCGACTCCGCCTTCCATCCTTCCGAGGTTGGTAAAATGAGTACCCAGCTTGCTGGGGGTAAAGTGTAGACGACTGGGGAAGGCACTGGCAAACCCCGCAAACAAAAAGTCCGCCCAGTAAACGTCGTGATGTGACGTCACCCCATGGGTCAGTAATGACCCGGTGCTTGCACAGGGGACTATCTTTACCTTTACCTTTAAGTCCAATACACATAATGAACTCTGAATAGCCAGCCACAGCCTACACTAGTACACACTTGGATTCACAAGTGATATCAGGTCATGAGCAGAGCTTTTGACTGCAGTACTGCAGCTTACCACTCTGCGCCATGGGGCAGTTTACCACTCTGCGCCATACCGCCCTTATTAATATGGGAATAAAAAAACCTGGCCTACCTGAGAGGGCTGTTGGTTGAATTGCGGTAGGTGAGAAGCTGTTGGGATACATGCAAATTCCAGCATTGAATCAATCAGCATTTCTCTGGCTTTTCTGGATCCGTAAATCACCATGGCGGCAGGGGGGCTTAAGCCTCCTCTGCTAGGGTTGCCAGGTCCCCCCAAGGCCTCCGGCTAGGGATGGAGGGGGAGTAAGGTTGCCAGATCCAGTTTAGGAAACTCCTGGAGACTTGGGGATGGAGCCTGGGGAGGACAGGGACCTCAGCGGGGTACAATGCCGTAGAGTCCACTCTCCAAAGCATCCATTTCCCCCAGGGGAACTGATCTCTGTAATCTGGAGATGGGCTTTTAATTCCAGGGGGTCCTCAGGTCCCACCTGGAGGCTGGCATCCCTGCCCCTCTCCCTGTGTCCCAGTATGAATTGGGGGCCCCCACATGCCCAACCATTATGTTTAATACAGCAGTCCCAGCACACTTCTGGTTTTGACAGGCCCTGGGACAGACCAAGGAATTCTGTTGCATGCAGTTGGGCCTATATATTAGAAGCAGCTGTCCCGAGTGAAGAAAACAGCTGGAAATTAACCAGGTAGGACTTCAGCTCTCTGTTTACACATTAAAATAGAAAAACAAAAAGGTGTTTTGTGGGCCCCTGAAAGACTAACTGAGAGCCAGCGTGGTGTAGTGGTTAAGAGCGATGGTTTGGAGCAGCCAATTCTGATCTGGAGAACCGGGTTTGATTCCCCACTCCTCCATGTGAGCGGCGGAGGCTAATCCGGTGAACTGGATTTATTTCCCCACTCCTCCACGTGAAGCCAACTGGGTGTCCTTGGGCTAGTCATGCTGTCTAAGCCCCACCTACCTCACAGGGTGTCTGTTGTGGGGAGGGGGAGGGAAGGTGATTGTAAGCCGGTTTGATTCTCCCTTAAGTGGTAGAGAAAGTCGGCATATAAAAACCAACTCTTCTTCTGAGATTATCATGGCAGACATTTTTTTGAACAGGAACCTGCTTCATCCACAGAAGCTAGCCCCTAGGGTTGCTAACTCTGGGTTGGGAAATTCCTGGTGATTTTTTTTTGGGGGGGGGGACTTGGGGAAGGCAGGGTTTGGAGAGGCAAGGAACCTCAGTGAGTATAATGCCATAGTCCACCCGCCAAAGCAGCTATTTTCCCCCAGGGAACACTATTGTCTGGAGTTAGTTGTAATGCCCAAAGATCTCCAGGCCTCACCTGGAGGTTGGTAACTCCCCTTGTGCCACAATAGATCTCCTTTTAAGTTGCTTTTTCTATAACTGACTGACAGGGCTCCCCCACTGGAATTTGTCACAATAGAAAAATAGAAGGAAAGTGATTTCCCAGTAGGTGGAGCATTGCCTCTAAGATGTAGAGGAAATCTTTTTGTATGCTGCTGAAGTTTTCTGTGACTCCCACCTCGAATGGAAAAGATAAGAACTGGTTTATTGCATAGAATCAATTTCTGATTGCTGTGTCGTAATCCCCCCACCCCAGCATTTCTAAGTCTCTTTGCACGAGGAACTTTTTCTTTGCCAACAATTTCATTTCTGAAAGCTATCAGAGTCATCACTGTCACTCATGGGGGCACATGCTTCCATTCTGCAAGGAACACACTGTGTAGGCATCTGATGCTGTACATGAGAAGTAGGAGGCATTGTTTCTACAAGAGAGACCTGTCGAGACATGTGACTTCATGAAAAGCCATGTGGAGAAAGGGGAGAGCTACAGACACTCAGAGAGAGGAGGGGTCAGAGGGCAGCTCCCAGGTTAAGACAAAGAGAAGGACATTCCATTCAAGCAGATAACACTTATGCACACTTAGAGTGATGCAGCAACCCCTTCCCCCCACCCAATGTCTCGGCATGCTGAGTTGCTCACTCCAACACATTTGTGCCTGGCCTTTGGTCATGCCTTGGTTTCCAAAAGACAGCAATGGAAAGGGCTGAGGTGGGCCATTAGAGAGGGCTGGACTGCGACCCACTTTCAGAAGCTTCACAATCCAT
The DNA here is from genome assembly GCF_029931775.1 of Euleptes europaea. Lineage (NCBI taxonomy): Eukaryota > Metazoa > Chordata > Lepidosauria > Squamata > Sphaerodactylidae > Euleptes > Euleptes europaea. The sequence continues at coordinate 19,725,444 of NC_079316.1, forward strand.
TTTTAGGTCCCAACCCACAAGTTGGAAAACACTGCTTAGATAACTATCAGGGATTGTTAATACAAGATGACCTAACACATCATTTGCCAAAGATTAGGGTTGCCAAACTCCATGTACTAGCTGGAGATCTTTTGCTATTACAACTGATCTCCAGCCTATAGAGATCAGTTCCCCAGGAGAAAATGGCCACTTTGGCAATTGGACTCTATGACATGGAAGTCCCCTCCCCTCCTCAAACCCCACCCTTCTCAGGCTCTGCCAGTGATGAAGGGGGACCTGGCAACCCTACTAAAGATGTTTGATTCTCTTTGACTTACCTTCACAAATTACTCATAATGACATGTTTATTATGTGGACAATTTTTCTCCTGACTGAAAACATGATCCTCAGGCTGCTGGGAGCCCGTTTCTAGAGCAAGTTACAATCTCATGGGCTAGAGGTCAAGAATTCTATTACCAGCAATTCATCGCTTTCAATTGTTTAAAATGGCAAACGTTTATGATGAAAAAGAAAATGAACATAATTCAGACCTCTGTTGGGATGGTAAACCTTTGATCTGCACCAGCGCGCATTGGTTATCCATTTTTTAGTATGGAAAGAATAATATGATTTGTTCAAAATCCTTTGTGTTCACTTCTGGAGAGGGGCTGGCCGGCTACCTACAAAACATAGTCCATGGTGATCTCCAAAATCATATTTGCATTCACTGCATTCTTACAGGGGTTGCCAGGTGCCAAAGATAACATCTGGATCAGCAATTTCTCATAAGTGACAGGAATACAGAAAGGCAAGGAGAATCAGAAGAAGCTGGGGATCCAAAAATAAATTCAAGGTGCACAAACAACACAATTGAAACCAGATGAGAAATCGAGTCTTTGTTTTGGTACAGAAGGCAGAGAAACGCTTTCTTCTTTGGGCTGAGCGAGCCGTGATGCATTCATGTGCTTCCAGTCTGTCAATATCCTTGCAAAGCCAGCAACATACCTAGGAGTTGGTTTTGGAATATTAACCTGGCTTATCAAGCACGCCAAGCCCGATTAGCAAAATTAGTAGTGTTTACATTAGTTAAAGTTCATCCTTTCCGGCGTCAAGCGAGGGCTGGGGATAATTGTGTTTATTTTATTTCTGCAAGTACTATTGACAACATAATATATACAATTATGTTGCCAGCAATTAGGCTCGCAAGAAAAGCAAACTGCGGCACGGGAAGCCAGTGGAGTTCGGAATCGAGTCAAGGGTTGGAAAATAGCATTGGTTGCAGAAGTTTATGAACTCTGAAGAGGAGATGGTGACTGGCCTGTCCGTTGACATTTCTCTACTGTAGCGCAAGTTCTTTTGGCATGAGAGCTGGAGGAATCTGTTGACTGCAAGATCTCCCCTTCATTTGTGTCAAGGCCAGACCAGGGCCATGGGTGGCCATATCTGTGTCCCTACCTGGAGGTAGGGTTGCCAACCTCCAGGTGGTTATTCAACCAAAGAGCAACCACTATGGCAATATTCACAACAGGTTATACACAAAAAAATGAGCCAATGATATTATACATAATTCCTGTATTTTTTCATTCAGTCATAAAGACAACTGTTTTAACCTAAACTGTATTCCAAGACCAACAATTCAACAAATCAAGACAGAATTCTTGAAAGGACTTTTTCCTTTCAATTGTATTGAAGAAGGTGATGCTCACAGGCAATTGAATAAAACTGAAAGGAAAAAGTACCTGAAAAGGAAAAGAAATAGAAGATTATTGCTTTTGGACAATACTTACCCTTATATGGACTACAATAATTTTCAACTGAGGAAAGTTGTGAAACAGAATGAATACCGGAATTCTGTCTTGATTTGTTGAATTGTTGGTCTTGGAATACAGTTTAGGTTAAAACAGTTGTCTTTATGACTGAATGAAAAAATACAGGAATTATATATAATATCATTGGCTCATTTTTTGTGTATAACCTGTTGTGAATATTGCCATAGTGGTTGCTCTTTGGTTGAATAACTTCATATTGCGATCCAACCTCCAGGTGGTGGCAGGAGATATCCTGCTATTACAACTGATCTCCAGCCTATAAAGATCAGTTCCCCTGGAGAAAAGGGCTGCTTTGGCAATTGGACTCTATGGCATTGAAGTCCTTCCCCTCCCCAAGCCATGCCCTCCTCAGGCTCTGCCCCAAAAACCTCCCACCGGTGGTGAAGAGAGACCTGGCAACCCTACCTGGAGGGCGTCTTTCCAATTCAGCCTCTGAAGGATTGGCAACACGTTATGTTTCCCTCACATCTGGCCTGGGTCTTGCCCATCAGACGTGTCTCATGAGTTTTGAACCCAGAACTCAATTCCTAGGTATTATGTATCGTGGATAACACAAAGAGGCCAGAGGTGCAGTTAACAGCTAACTACAAGTATGTGAATGTCCTCATCTGCTGGCTGGCTAGGCAAAGGCAGGAGGCCAGGCTTGTAATATTTATACAAGGCCTGATCAATTCAGAAGCTTAGTACTATCTACAGGGGAAAGCATTGTACATCTGGATGGATGAACACTTGTCAGGGATGCTTTAGGCTAATCCTACATTCAGCAGGGGGTTGGACTAGACGGCCTGTATGGCCCCTTCTGTCAGGGTCTTCACTGAACACAAGATCCTAACAGGCTCTTGACATGAGTTCAGGCCAAGTTCTCGCCACAAGTCAAGTCCTTGGTTCCCAGGGCTTGGAAGCTCCTGTGTATAATTTGTTAGTGCCTGTTATCACAGCTGTGCCGTGTTGTGTCTTCATTCATGGGAAATGCCTATCTCACTGTTGCCTAGCAATGTTTATCTTACTCTCTTGTCCTAATGTTTTTATGCAGGTAGCCTGTACTTTACACACACACACAGCCTGTACTTGCTCTCCATTACTAACCTTGCCTGCCTGCGTGCAGTTAGTTTTTTTAATTTGCTTTTTAGTTCCTAATAAAGTTTTACTGCTTCAGATCCACCTGTCTGGATGAGTATGCTTGAGGGATGCTAGAGGCAAACGCCCGAGACTGACACCTTCCAACGCTATGATTCTATGAACTGATAGTCTTAAAAAAGACTATCTCTTGGTCAACCTGAGAAATCAGCAGTGGCTGAACATGGACTGACCCAAACAGGAAACAGGGTCTTATTCCAAGACACTGAAATACTGGACAATTCTACCAACTATTTTGTCAGATTGCACAGAGAAGCCATTGAAATTCATAAACATCAGCACAATTTTAACAGAAAAGAAGAGAGTTTAAGAATGAATAAGGCTTGGCTTCCTGTCCTGAAAACCTCTAGACTAACAAAGACTACAGTCCACAATAGCCATGCGGATTAGCCTTGGATTCCACATGTTAACAGATCACTTCAAGATACAATGGTTCCACATTAACATACCACACCCTCATTAGCACATTATCTTGATTCTTACAGGACAATGATTTGCACATTAACTTTAATACTTTGCAAGACAATGACTCAGCTCAAACCCAACCCCCTTCTGACTATATATTACTCTTCCTACACACTTGACACTGAGAGACACTGTCCTTCAGTGTTACTCATCTGAAGATGCCTGCCACAGCTGCTGGCGAAACATCAGGAAAGAAAATACCAAGACCACGGTTACACAGCCCGGATAACCTACAAGAACCAATTAAAAAAGAGTAATTGTGAAGAATCTGATAAAATGAAGAAAAGGCTTGTATTCTGTTCTGAGGTCCTTAGAGGAAGTCCAATTATGCAGTTATGCGTAATGAAGATGATGATGATGATAATGCCAGAAATCCAAAACTCTAAGGCTGTTGAATTAAAAAAAATTCGGTATAGTTCGGATTCGGCTGAATTCGTCCCGTTTAGATTCGGGATATGCCGAAGTCCGAACTCCCCCACTTCGGGTCTGTGTAATTCGGCGGGAATTCAAAGTTCGGGGAAAAAATTCGGCCGAATAAAGCCATTAAAAACACAACCGCGCCTTTCCGCGGCTCTGGGGGGGGCATTTTTGAGGGTAGAGATCCCAAACTTTCAGAGGAGCTTCAAAGGACCCTTCTTGCCAGACCCCCAAGTTTTGTAAAGATTGGGTCAGGGGGGGCTGAGATAGGGGCCCCGAAAGGGGTCCCCCCACCCTTAATGTGCATCTCTGAGCAGAGCTTGCCGCCCCGCACAAAGCTCCCAGCCCCGACAAACAGCTGATGAGAGCAAGGGCGGGGCAGCTGCTAAGAACTTTGCAAAGCAATACAACTGCAAAGCAACACCTTTGCAAACATGCAAAGGGCGGGGCAGGTGTGAAGAGTTTTGCAAAACAATACAACTGCAAAGCAACACAAGCACGCAATGCAACACCTTTGCAACAGTGCAAAGCAACACCTGACACCTGGGAGTTTGCAAACCATGGAAAGGGACAGAGGCAGCTAGCTATGCATAATGAGCAGGAGGGGGTGGAATTTCTCCTTTTGCATTGGACTTGGGACCAGGAAGATGCATTCTTTAAGTCACCATTTGAAAACCAGTTTTGAGCAAGCATCAAAATAACCTAACTGATCTTATGAATGAGGGAAAACCTGAAGACATAAAAATGAAGCCCCCCCTCAAACCAGGGAGAGAGAGACTGGAGGGGGAACACACACCCCAGGCAGAACCGGCAAAAGCCCCCTTTGGCTTCCCCCCCCACCCACAGAAACTGCTCCCTCCCCACACACACACAGACTCTGCTTCCCCCCCCACACACACACACAGAAAAGAAAAATTACAGATTAAAGCCCCCAAAGGGGTCTTACTGTGGCTGTCTTCTGTTCCATCAGGAGGGGCTGGGAGGCTGGGTAATCCAATATGATTCCATTTGTATCCAATATGAGATCCATATGTATGCATCTCTCGAGGGTGATCCATTCATCTCAATAGGAAAAAGGGGAAAGCCCATATCTTGGGGGCCCCTGACCCAATGTTTACAAAACTTGGGTGGTCTCTTAAGAAGCCTTGTCTGAAGCTTCGCTGAAAGCTTGGGGTCGGCACACCCAAAAATGCGCCCCCTGCAGCCACGGAAAGAGAAAGAGCCGATATTTCTGCCCCCACTGAACCCATCTTTACAAAACTTGGATGGTCTCTTAAGAAGGATTGTCTGAAGCTATGATAAAAGTTTGGGGGCTGCACCCCCAAAAAAGCACCCCCTGCAGCCACGGAAATGGAAAAGGGGGGAGAGGAAAAAAAGGTGGAACCCATATCTCGGGACCCCCTGACCCAATGTTTACAAAACTTGGGGGGTCTCTTAAGAAGCCTTGTCTGATGCTCCGTTGAAAGTTTGGGGTCGGCACACCCAAAAATGCGCCCCCTGCAGCCATGGAAAGAAAAAGGGGGGAGCCCATATCTCGGGACTCCCTGACCCAATGTTTACAAAACTTTGGTGGTCTCTTAAGAAGGGTTATCTGAATATCCCCTGAAAGTTTGGGGGTTGTACCCCAAAAAATGCACCCCCTGCAGCCACGGAAAGGAGCGAATGTGCACAAGCACCCCCACACACACACACAAGGATTTCCCTCTCTCTCTCTCTCCCCAGCCGGGCCGCACATCAGCTGATTCCTCCAGTACTCAATCCTGACTGATTGGCTAGAAGAAGACCCAGCTTGGCCACCGATTGGCCGGGGGAGGAGAATGCTGCTTACTGAAGGTTATGCTGCTTACTGACGGCCCCGAATTGGCCGGATTTATTCGTGAACTCCCGAACTCGCTGAATTCGGCTCCCCGGTTTTCTGCCATTTTTGAGTTCGGTTCGTCCCGAATTAAAAACCACCGAATCAAGGGAAATTCGGCTGATTTTCAGTTCGGGCCGAACCGAATCAACAGCCCTACAAAACTCTTGCTCTTCATAGTGCCATGAAGTACAGAGATTCCAGTCACCACAAATCTTTTACATGTACATTTGGCATTGTAAACATTCTGTAGATTTTTATTTTGGGATGGAAGCCATGAGCCATTCCAGAGGTTGTTTATAATGATGATTTTGGGAGGGTAAAGCTGTCTGGAAAACATGTATGTGCCTCTTTCTTCTTCCTGCCATTGGTTTGAAATGAGATACTCCATTCAAGACAGTTCCCGTCTTCCATATGAGGGCCTGAACCCAATAAAATATCTGAACATCTGACAGAAGTCTGCAAACAATATGGGATGAAAAACCTACCATTTTTGATGCAGTTGCCAGAACAGGAGGTGTTTGTAGTTTTGTTTCATTTCTGTGCCACCTTTTATGTTTTCTGAGTTTTTGCTCAGAAGCTAACTTGTAATATAACCTTATAAAAAAAGCAACTTGTAATATAACCGTATAAAATCTTGTAACAGATCTTTCTGGAGCAGCAGTTTCAAACTTGCAGCTTTTCAGGAAGCCATTTACTAACTTGTCTAGATACCTGTTGCAAAATACAAAGGACTCTGGGAAGAAGGGGCATATTCTAAGTGTTCACAGCTAACGTGTGGCCGGTTTGGTAGTAGGGTTGCCAACCTCCTGCTATTACAACTGATCTCCAGGTGACAGAGATCAGTTCCCCTGGAGAAAATGGCCGCTTTGACCATTGGACTCTATTTAGGGTTGCCAACCTCCAGATACTAGCTGGAGATCTCCTGCTATTACAACTGATCTCCAGCCGATACAGATCAGTTCACCTGGAGTAAATGGCCGCATTGGCAATTGGACTCTATGGGATTGAAGTCTCTCCTGTCCCCAGACCCCGCCATCCTTAGGCTCTGCCCCAAAAATCTCCAGGTATTTCCCAACCCAGAGCTGGCCACCCTACCTCTATGGCATTGAAGTCCCTCCCCTCTGCAAACCTCACCCTCCTCAGGCTCCACCCCCAAAATCTCCAGGTAATTCCAACCTGGAGTTCCCGACCCTATTTGGTAGGCCTCACTGATGTGCTGTGTGAATGGAGACCGTGCTCAGAATGCAACAGTTCTCACCTCTGGCTGGGTGTTTTGGAGAAGGATCAATAGTTGGTTGTTTTTCAGGGGAAATTATCCACCATTTCTGATCTTTGGCCAAATAATCCTTGACAACCCTCAGAGAAAGCCCAAACTTCCTCAGAAAACAGCTGGAAAATCTTTATGTTTTAGGCCATTAAGGCCTAAAATCTTAAAGTGTGGTTTAGGATGCTGTTAGGGTTCACTGATGTTGGCACACTGAGGGCAATCCACGTCTGCTCTTTTCCAGATGTTTTTCTTTTGTTCTGGTCCCATACTGCTTTGGTTTATCCTCCGATTTTCACATGAATTTTTCTGCCTTTAGTTTAAACTTAATTTTTTTGCTCCTGACACCAGGGCAGCGGTGTGTGTGTGTGTGTGTGTGTGTGTGTGTTTGAGACCACTTTAACCACAATATTTTTATGGAAGCCATTTTTTTTGCTAATGTTTCTATCTGTTTTCTTTGTCCCACCCACCTCTAGCCCACTTTTCAATGATTGGCCTGTCGTCACATCACCATTAAACCACTCCCTCCCCCCCAAAGACAAGTTATTTCAGTTTTTTAAGGGCCCCCTTTTGTGCTCTGACACCACTATTAACGACACCGATGACAACAGCACCCTCCCTTGAAAATCCTCATTATTTAAACCATGTGGGGCAGAAAATGTTGACTCTACAACTGTAAAAATGCACAGGGAGGGCAGACGTGCAGAAGAACCCTGCCGAAACTGTCGTGCGGAAGAACCCGGCCCAAACTGACTCCCAAGAAAATCAGGAGTAACTCAAGAGAGCGAAAAAGGCCTAGGTTAGAAGACGAACAGGGGGCGAAAACGCATGGTCACTTTAGCCTCCTTTATTCCCTGTTTCAGCCAGGATTCAGCCAGGATCTAACACACTTTCGGCGAAAACGCATGCGTTCGATCCTGGCTGAAACAGGGAATAAAGGAGGCTGAAGCGACCATGCGTTTTCGCCCAGGGAGTTCGGCAGGGAAGTGATGCCATAGGGTCCACCCTCCAAATCTGCCATCTCTCCAAGGGAACAGTTGTAATTTCAGGAGAACTCCAGCCTTCCGCCCAACCTGGAGGTTGGCAGTGTGGTTGGCAACTCCGGATTAGGAAATTCCTGGAAATTTGGTGCAGAGCTTGGAGATATCTGTAGCCAGAGAAGGGGGCAACTAGCACCCCCCAGCCATTTATGCTGGTGAAAATGGCATGAGAGGGAAGCCAGAAGTCCTTCCTGACTTCTTGCAGTGCTCCAGAGCCAAATGGAACAACCTAGCACTGTTAAAGATACCCTGTTCTTCTGTGGGTCAGCGACTTGGGAGAGGTACCTGTGTCCTGACATGTGTAAGTTGTAACATGTAGTTTGAACCTGAGTAGTGTTTGAAAACGTTCGTCTAGGTTTCAAAGTACTTTGCATTCACTATCTCACGAGTCCTTCTGACAGCCCTGCAAAGTAGGCCATCTTTTTATCATGTTGCAGAGGTGGGGCTGAGGCATAGTGAGGGCTTAAGTATTCTAGCAAATTCATGGGTAAAGTAAGATTTGAACCAGGAATGACTTTCAAAAACTTTCAACTGGCAAATATCCTTTTTGGACCTTTTATCCATCAAGTATTGCATACAATCCCTCTTCTTCAGAAAAAAAGGGGCATTCTAAGTGTTTAGATCACCATGCCAATTTAAGCATAGGATATCTCACAGAAAAAACTCAGTGATAACAGGTCTTGAAAATGAAAAAAAAAGCCTAAAAATTTAAACCAAACTAGACCACATCAAAGATACTAATGGGAGCTTTGCTCTGAAAAGAACAACCTGTTCCAAAGAGAATCCTGCTTTCCTTCAACAGTTTCAAAATAATCTCAGTAATTATGTTTTGAGGTTTAGGGGAGAAAATTATATGTGGTGGTCATTTGAAGGCAGGGATTGTTGTCCTTTCTTGTAACCCGATGCCCTGTTAGTTTCACAAAATAAAATAACAAGAGAATGATCAGAAAAAGAAGAATTATAGTCCATGTAAACTTCTGCCCCAATAAATCAGTTAGGGTTGAATAATTTCTGAGTGTACAAGTGGGATTTTTCATGGATTCCCCCCCCCCCCGCACACACACACACACACATCACATAGCAGACCTGAGTGCCCCAGGAGCAGTGCTTCAGGGGGGCTTTTGGTCCGCAGCAGGAGGGGGTGGACAAGTCATACTCTGCTCATGGAAATCCTTCCATCTGCAGAGGGTTTTGGCAGGCTCCGAGGCAGGGTTGCCAACCTCCAGGTGGTGGCTGGAGATCCCCTGGGGTTACAACTGATTTCCTGGGGTTACAACTGATCTCCAGGCAACAGTGATCAGTCCACCAGCAGAGAATGACCACTTTGGAAGGTGGACTCTAAGGCATTATATCCCACTGAAGCCCCTCCTTTCCCCAAACCCCACTCTCCTTAGGTTCCACCACCCAAATCTCCAGGTATTTCCCAACCTGGGGGTGGCATCCCTACCAAGGCTTAGTCTTTAACATGCTACAAGACTCTAATTCGTTTTACAGTAAAAGACTCTCACAAAATTTCTCCCATTGGAAATGGCTCCTACGTGTTCTGTAAGGACGAAAGGCAGGCATAGAATTCCCTCCCCCTTTTTGCCCTTAAGTTGCAGCCAAGTCAAGGCAAGGGATGGTCAGGAGTGGTCTCCCACTGCCTGCCTCTGCATACCAACCCTAACTTCCTTTGTGGCTTCCCATCCAAGTGCTAAACAGGTCCATCCCTGCTTAGCTTCTGAAAGGTAAATTTTCCCTACAGAGGATAAAAGCAGCTGGTGCAGAACACTTCTGATTAGGGAAATGGCTTGGGGGAGTGAAAGACAGCCCTTCCTCAGTACCATCTCCCCCCCCAAAAAAAAACAGCTAGGGTTCCCAGCTCTGGGTTGGGAAATACCTGGAGATTTTTGGGGCAGAGCCTGAGGAGGGAGGGGTTTGGGGAGGAGAGGGACTTCAATGCAATAGAACCCAATTGCCAAAGCAGCCATTTTCTCCAGGGGAACTGATCTCTGTCGCCTAGCGATCAGTTGTCATAGCGGGAGATCTCCAGCCACCACCTGGAGGTTAATGGTCAAGCTTTTCCTTTAGCTTGACTATTGTAGTATATGTGCAATTTCTGCTCCAACCACCTGGAGGTTGGCAACCCTACCCACAGCTGCTTTCTAGGATCAGTGGTGCAATCCTAAGCACAGTTACACCCTGCTAAGTCAGTATAACTCTGCTTAAGATCGCGTTGTATCCTACACATCTGGAATTCCAACTGCAGACTTCCCACACCACATACAGCGTTGCCCCTAATAACCCGAGTTCTGTCCTTTGGCCGTCCGTTGCTCCCAGCTATTTAATTACACATTCTGACTTGGATGGTCACCATATTAAAAAGGATCTGCAGATTTTAAGGATCAGTCCACACATACCAAAGTATATTGCAGAGTAAGATATTTTAATTCACAGGCTCAACAAGGTTGGGAACCTCCTTCTCTAGGCAAAATCCCATTAATAATTTGGTGGTGTGAGGAGCATCAGAAAGTTATTTTCGGCAACAGCATAATGTGCAGTGGAGGAAACTCGGGAAAAACAGTTGAGACCTATGTACAGGAAATCTTTGCAAATAATTTAGATAGAGCAATGTTTTCAAGTTTTTCTTTAAAGCATTAGAAGGGGATAATTATGGGCTTGGGAGGACCCTCCTTTCCTGTTTCCAAACTAACTTCCTCCCAGGAAAAGGTTCAGCAAATATGTGTGATTTCTTTTTTTATGCATACATCGAAACTTTTTATCCATACATCAAAAAGCCAGCGTGGTGTCGTGGTTAAGAGCGGTGGTTTGGAGCGGTGAACTCTGATCTGGAGAGCCGGGTTTGATTCCCTACTCCTCTGAATGAGCGGCGGAGGCTAATCTAGTGAACTGGATTTGTTTCCCCTCTCCTCCACATGAAGCCAGCGGGGTGACCTTGGGCTAGTCACAGCTCTGTTAGAGCTCTCTCAGCCCCACCTACCTCACAGGGTGTCTGTGGTGGGGAGGGGGAGGGAAGGTGATTGTAAGCTGGTTTGAGTTTCCCTTAAGTGGTAGAGAAAGTCAGCATATAAAAACCAACTCCTCCTCGTTCTTGTCCTCTTCTTCTTCCTCTTCTTCTTCTTCTTCATATCACCAAGGCCTCAAGATAGGTGCTAGTATGGTGGGGGGGAATAGATTGCCTGAATGTTCCCTGTATTTGTCTTTCTTTGGAGCCAATACCAGCTCCAGAATGCCTTTTGAGTCGGGAAAATGACAGGGGAGAAGAGCTAACTCTTAGTGGTGCAGCCCCAGTCTGGATTGGGGCCCATCCACATCTGCGAATGAGTCTTTTTTAAAAGGGCTCGAGATTGGATCACCAATACACCGGTCTTGTTTTACCGTGACTTGGGTTGCCAACCTCCAGGTACTAGCTGGAGATCTCCTGCTATTACAACAGTTCCCCTGGAGAAAATGGCTGCTTTGGCAATTGGACTCTATGGTATTGAAGTCCCTCCCCTCCCCAAACCCCACCCTACTCAGGCTCCGCCCCAAAATCCTCCTGCCGGTGGAAAAGAGGGACCTGGCAACCCTAACCGTGACCCATCTTGAGCAGCGCTCATTTGACTTCTGCCCTCATCCTACTCTGGGATATCTGTACAGGGAGACGGCTCAGCACTCTGTCAATGCAGATTTCTCACCTATGCATTGCTTTTCCAGTTTTTTCTTCACTGATGTGGTTTTTTATGGACTGAAAGAAACCAGTTTTTTCCCCTCCCCTTGAGGGAAGTTTGCACACTCAAGCCCGTAATTAGAATATTCCTGGAAGGAACCCATTAAAGTTGGTTGTACACAGCTGGATGATTTTCAGGCGCTACCGCCCTTGTTTTGCGAAAAACATTCTGCAACTTAATTTAGTGGTAATTAAAAAAGAAGCAGAGGAAGGAGGATAAAATGGGGGGGGGAGAGAGTTAATTGTCCAGCTGCTTCCCAGATGTGAATGAGAGAGCTTTGTAGGTGAAATATTTTCCAGAAACAAGTGTATATTTTCCTGGCTGTTTGCCTTGACAATGCAAAGGAGAGGTAGGTGTGCCTGCGCGCACGTGCTCACAGCCATAAACCTTTAAAAATTTCCACAGTGTTTTCTGTTGATCAGTCTGTATAACAGGCCTTCTTGCTGCATCCGCAGAAAAAACCAGGCACAAATCTGAATCTGATCTGGACCACATTTGACCCCATTTACACATTAAGTCACAGTTTGAGTAGTAGTGTTGCCAACCTCCAGGTAGCTACAGCCAAGTAGACACAGAAACAAGCTCTTATAGAAATGTAAGAAATTCTATGTTATACCCCAACAATTCTAAACATACTACAAGCTTACAAAAATACAAATACAAAATACAATTTTCCAAAGTCCAATATGGTATACAACCAACACATGCAATATTCCGATATCCACAAAGGTATGTACTTTTTCTTTCAGTGCTAACAGGTAAGTATCATCTGTATTTTACATGTTCCATTTTATAATTTCTTTTCTTCCACAGGTGTCTGGTAGAAAAGGACTACGATCGTTTCAGTTCTTTCCTCAGTTCCTTCTCAAACCCTTAAACTGCAAGTTGGTATATCCTCTCAGATAATTTCACATAGCTCCCATGGGTAGCATTAATTTCATATTATCTGCCAGCAAGTGGCTAGTATACTTCCATATATTATTAGGTTCCCTCCTGGGATACCTCCAGGTAGTAGCTGGAGATCTCCTACTATTACAGCTGATCTCCAACCGATAAAGATCCGTTCACCTGGAGAAAATGGCTACTTTGGCAATTGGACTCCATGGCATTGAAGTCCCTCCCCTCCTCAGGATTCGCCCCAAAAATCTCCAGGTATTTCCCAACACAGAGCTGGCAACCCTATGGGAGCCAGCATGGAGTAGTGGTTAAGAGCGGTGGTTTGGAGCGGTGGAGTCTGATCTGGACTCTAATCTTGTGAACCAGGTTGGTTTCCCCACTCCTCCACAAGAAGCCAGCTGGGTGACCTTGGGCAAGTCACACTCTCTCAGCCCCACCCACCTCACAGGGTGTCTGTTGTGGGGAGGGGAAGGGAAGGTGATTGTAAGGGTTTGAATCTCCCTTAAGTGGTAGAGAAAGTCGGTATATAAAAACCAACTCTTCTTCTTCTTTTAAGTAGCTAGTGACTTTGGCTCCCCTCTGCTCACACCAGGCAGGTTTGTGTCCCTTCTGAATTATCATCTTCCAGAAATGGCTTGTGGGTCCAGAGAGGTGTTGACCAGGAGCCAAACCCCCACTTATGCCGTCACGTCATGGTTGACTTCTGGCCACCCCCATAGGGCTTTCAAGACCTGAAATGTTCTGAGATGGTTTGCCATAGCCTGCCTCTGGGTAGCAACTCTGGACTTCCTTGGTGGTCTCCCATCCAAACAGTAACCAGGATCAACCCTGCTTAGCTTCTGAGAGCTAATGAGACCAGGCTAGCCTGGGCTATCCAGGTCAGGGTGGCCAAGCCCTCCCCCGGTGGCATATAAGAAGACACTGATGGGTTTCCCTCTTAGCCCTTCAGAATAATCTCCGTGTTTCTCAGAACATTGCAGCTAAGAACTTAACTCGTCAAGGATGCTAACATCCCCTGCAGAGTTGACAGACTGAACAATCTGCTTCTGATCTTATAAGGACAAGGTAGGAAATGATGGTGAATGAAAATATTTAAATGTCCAGTATGGAGCCGGACGTCGCTGGTATAACATCTCATCTACAGAGGAGCTCTTCAGAAAAGTTTCAGGGTCCCAGTAAGGTCTCCAGGCTTTTTATTTTAGACCTCTCTGCTTGTCTGCTCCTGACCAGGTACCTTCACCTCCTCACTCCTAGCTGGGTTCTTAGATCCTAACAGAAAAGCCACAGGGCTTCTTTTTTCTCACAATGGGCAGAAAAGTCAATTTTCTGTATGATCCCTTCTTCCCCCGCTATATCTTCTTTGTCCAGTAAGTCATATGGGGTGAACAAACTCTGGATTTAATATGCTGTGAACAAACTCTGATACACCATTCTTGGTGTACACTACAGCATGTGCAAAGAATACTCAGATCCATCCATCCCCCCTTCCTCTAGGGAGCTCAGGACAATATTCATGGTGCACATCTGTACAGTAGAACAGGACCCTTTCCAACAGGATACTCATCATTCATGCTCATGCTGCCATGCCCAACCAGCCCCATAAAATTTCATTTTGCAAACAATCTCTTTTTGTTCATCCCCATGTAGCAAAGCTCCATCCATTATATGGGGATCAAATATTGTGCTATCAAGTAAGGATTCAAGATAAGAAGAAGAGTTGGTTTTTATATGCCGACTTTCTCTACCTTTCAAGGAGAATCAAACAGGCTTATAATCTCCTTCCCTTCCTCTCCCCACAACAGATACCTTGTGAGGTAGGTGGGGCTGAGAGAGCTTTAAGAGAACTGTGACTAGCCCAAGGTCACCCAGCTGGCTTCATGTGTAGGAGTGAGGAAACCAACCAAGTTAACAAGATTACAGTCCACCACTCTTAACCACTACACCACGCTGACTCTATACATTATATATTCAACCTAGCTCATTTGGATTCTTCTGTTTTGCAAATGTTATATTTTTTAACAGAAAAATTCACTTTTTAAACTCTGTTTTTGTGGATAAGGCAGGATGGTTAGGAGGCTCTTAATAAATGTTCAAGAATCTTGAGCACGTGCTTTCATGTGACCGAAAGAAATCCAAAAGTGGAGACAGAAGGAAATTTTATGACCGCCCTCCCAATTGATTTGCAACCATCTTCTAAGGCAGATTGTTTCAATTGGTATTCTATCTGCATTCACGTCTTGCTAGAAAATGGGAAGAAGCTTGGATGCTTCAACAGCTGCAAAAGGAAAGGTTCCTGGAATAAAATATGTTGGTGAGAGCATGTGGTTACTGGTTGCTAGGCAACGCCATATCCCCTTTCTTCCCCTTTCTTTCCCTTGAGGACCATCAGGTCTTCCAGCGACTCAGTAATCTGAAAGTTGCAGCTATAAATTAAAGCCAAGCTCTTTGATAGCAGACACAAGTATCAGGAGATGCTGCTACCAGAAATGGAGCATCACAGAATCAGTTAGTTGAAACGGACATGGTGGAAATAAGAGTAATCGCATAAGAACTGTCTTGATGAATCCAACTGTGTTCCACCTAGAGGCCAGCATTGTGCCTTAAACAGCCTTTTGGGATTCACATGGGAATGAAGCCTTTTTCTGTGAACCCCCAACATCTGGAATTCACTGCTTCCGAAGCTGGAGGTTCTGTTGAACTGTAATGGGTAACAGCAATTCATACTTACGTAATACCTTTCATTCTGCTCTTTCCGCAGCAAGCTCAGGGTGGCTTACTTGGGCCTCCATTCTGAATTTATGACAACAGAAGGTTGACGATGACAAAGCTGCCTGACATACAACAGAACAAGAGTGCACAAGAACACATGAAGTTGCCTCATCCTGAATCAGACCACTGGTCTATGGAAGTCAGCATTATCTACTGTAACTGGTATCAGCTCTCCAGAGTCTGTCACATATTACTGGATCCTTTTAATTGGACATGCCGGGGCTTGAACCTGGGACTTTTTGCATGCAAAGCAGATGCTCTGCCTCTGAGCCACAGCCCCACCCCAGGTTGAAGGTCTGAGGAAAAGAAGACTGAAAAAGGAAATCCTGAGGCAGCTGCTTAAGAAGATGGAAGTAGTTTAGGAAATGAGGACTGGGACATCAGAGTAGCCTGGAGGAGAGAAGGGAAGGTTAAAAGGCCATAGGGAGTCATGAAAGGAACACTGTGTGCGTGAAGAGACAGAGAGACCAACAGCACATGGTGAGTTGCTGCTGAGAATAACTGCCCGGTGCTTTGGCTGAAGGTTTCTACTATAGATTCTGAGAATTTTCCACTGAGCGTACCATTTTTGACAGCTGCAATCACTCGGGAAGGGAACTTCTGAATCCCAATGTCAGGAGGCAACATCAGGACAAGGCCTCTGCCTCTATGCCCTGTTTTGGGACCTCCAGAGGAACTGGTTGGTCATGAGACAGGATGCTGGACTAGATGGACTAGTGGTCTGATCCAGCAGGGCTCTTCTTATGTCCTTATGTTCTTAAAATCAGGTTCATGGGGGGAGAGGCATTTGGGCATTTGCAGGGGTGTCGATAGGGTTGCCAGGTCTCTCTTTGCCACTGGCGGAAGGTTTTGGGGGCAGAGCCTTAGGAGGGCAGGCTTTGGGGAGGGGAGGAACTTCAATGCCATAGAGTCCAATGGCCAAAGCAGCCATTTTCTCCAGGGGAGCTGATCTCTATTGTCTGGAGAACAGTTGCAATAGCGGGAGATCTCCAGCTAGTACCTGGAGGTTGGCAACCCTAGGTGTCAAACTCATTTGTTATGAGGGCTGGATATGACACAAATGTCACTTGGTTGGGCCAGGCCATGTGTAGCATAAAATTTAAGGCTAGGTACCGGAGATACAAACTTTATAGCAGACACAGGTAAAGCCAATTAATGACATTATTTATAACGTTATTTTTTTACACACAAAAAACAATCATGCTTAAAACAACAACACTTTTATATTATTTAACAGTCTTTGATCATTGACACCTCAGGACTCTGGGAGAGGCAGCTGCCTTGGCTGGCTCGTGGGCTGGATAAGAGCTCACAAGGGGCCAGATCCGACCCCCAGGCCTTATGTTTGACCCCCCTGGCCTATTAGGTTGTGCAAAAATCTGCCTAAATGAAATGTTGCTAATTGCACTGTACAGTACTGTTTGAATATGAGGAAAGGAGTTCTCCATGGTCTTCGGCAGAAAAAGGTGTTTCCCAACTTCTGCCAACTGAGATCCTTGATAGGAGAGACGACAGGGAGCCCACTTCGGACCTTCTGAATGCAAAGTAGACACTCTATCACTGAGCTATGGCCCCCTTCTCTAGCATGTTGCCCTCACTGCAGCTGTTCCCCCCTTTGAAACAAGACTCTTCATGCACCAAGCACACCCGAAGAAAATTTCCCATTCCCTTGTTAGCCTCCAAATTGCCTTTGATGACTGAGTGGCCATATTGAAGTCTGGTCGGGAAGAAGAAAATTAAAGCAATCCTTTTCGTTCCTAGTGGGAACAATTTTCTCTCCAAAACAACAGGGAAATTTCCCCATCGAGATTTCCCCAGTTTCATTATCTTGAAATTCATGTTGTGTAGTTGTATTTCTGCTTTCGCCATTTACTGTTGGGCTCACTTCCACTTTTATCACTATACAGATGAAGTCAAAGTCGAAGGTTCTAAATCAGGAAGTGGTAGTTGCTAAAAAAATCCCGATACTGATGGACGCACACCAAATTTTGAAGTGTGAATTGTATTTGCTGACAGTGCTAGAGACCATGTGAGACCCTAATGCCCCACCAGGGGGCCTCAATGGGACTCATCAGTTGCCCCCTACAGATGTTACACTTGCTAAAGATCTCTCAAATATCATCCGATTTGGCTCTGGAATTCTTATTTTTTTTTCTCTAATAGAGTTCCTCATTCATTATCATTCACATGACAAGAAGAAGCTCAAATGAAGCAGCTTTCTCTTGCAGTGTGATACCGAAACTGCTCTTTGACTGGGGAAATTAGCATGAGCAGCGGCACTAATTTATTTATATAGCGGAATCACCCAATGTATATCAGGGTTGTTTTCAGTGAATCTCAGAATAACGACAGACCAAGGATTTCCAGATTAAAAGTGTTTATATATTCATTCAGTGTTGCAAATACATACATACAAGAAACTAAGAATAAAAAAGGAGGTAGGACTAGAGACGTTTTCCAAGTGAGAGGATGTCGTTGATTGGGTAATACATTACCGATCTAGAAGTGGAGATGTCCAAAATCCGTGGCTTATAGGTACAAAATAAAATATAGCGGGGGATGGGAGAGGGATGTACCGGAGCCTTGAGCCAGCCAAGTCACCGGAGGAGGGGGGGTGGAGCTCCGCAAAACTCAACACACACGGTAAAAGGAGGGAGAGGTAGGACAGAACCACACGGCCTTGTCAGGGAGGGCAAAATATACCCTTCTCTGGGGGTGGGGGGTTGAGATTCCCCAGATGGCTCCTATCTAAAACAATAGGGATCAAAGACTTCGGCTACAGAGATCGGGCAGAGTGACAACTTGTAAACTAAGCTGGCACCAATGATTTGCACATCCCGGGGATGGCTTGACTCGATCTTCTCATGTTCCCAGTACCTCAGGAAGGTGTGAATCTCTACAGGGATGCGGCAGAGGAGTCCTTTCTAGCTATTAATGCAGATTGCGGCGGATATTTTTCTCACAGGATACTGGGGGGGGGGACAGCAGGAGAGGACGACGTGATGCTCTTGCTTCGGTGTTATGGCTTCCCTTTGGATCAGGAGACAATCAGGATCATGGCTTCCCTTTGGCTGGTTGTGCAGGGGTGACCCGGTCTCTTGTCCTGGACAGCCTGGTAACACAGCGGAGCGCTAGCCCAGAGCGGCGGGCTATTAACGCTTAGACAGTACAGTGAGTCTCTGAGGTAGTTGCCAAGACCAGGGCGGGAGGTCAGGCAGCGCATGTGGCAACAATTGATAGGGTAGTCTTCACATGTTACATTTCTGCCTACCATGGCAATGTTCCTTGCCAAGAAAAGAAGATGGCCACTTTGATTTAAAACAGAAGTTTTAAAGACTAGTGGCATTTATTTCATGAGTCATAATTCACTTCCTCAGCTGTGATTCATGAAAGGTCATAGTGAAATAAATGTTGTTAGTTTTTAAGGTGCCACTGGACTTTATTTTTTCTAAAACAGACCAACACGGCTACTCCTTTGCAATCACTTTGATTTAATTTTTCAGATCTTTATCTCAATGTAGATTCTAGGTGGTGTATATGTGTAATTACATAAACAAGCGCATCATGTCTCATGAGAAAGTGTGGGTCCCTAAAAGAATGGAAACCAAGATACTGTTCATGCAGATCTGGATGGTTTTCATTACATTGGTTTTATTCTTTGCCATCTTCCTTTCTCCACCACCATGTTTTTATTTACAGTGCAGCTTCCATGCAGGCCAACATTCATACTGCCTGTTGTTTGGGGGAGAAAATTGTTCCCACTAGGAATGAAAAGGATTGCTTTAATTTCCTTCTTCCAGACCAGACTTCAATATGGCCACTCAGTCATCAAAAGCAATTTGGAGGCTAACAAGGGGGTGCCAGTTTTCATTTTATAATGAACAGTCCTCCATTCCTCATAATGACAAACCTAATTTTGGGCAAGTAGTTTCTGCCAAAAGATCTGACATTAGAGAGGTTTTGATCAGGGATTCTAAGAAGGAGGACTTTATGTGAGAATAGCATATATTCCAATCAAACCTAAACTATTTTTTCTGCTTTAACAACATAAAATGCATCATTTATAACTTACCAAGCATATAAAATTGCAACATTTGACATATATATGGAATTTAGAAGTTATAAATGCCTTTGATTTGAGCAAGTAAAATTGCAAATATACCCAATACTTGAGAGAAAACTGTAAACGGATGCACACTATGCTATCTTAGCACATGTAACTTAGTTTTTGCTATCAGGCTAAAGAGAGCGAAGTTCTCAATGAAACTTTCCGTTTTACTCTGAGGTTTTGGGGCAATTTCTGCCCCCCCGCCTTCTGATCTCTTTTATCCCTCCCACAAGGTAGGACAATAAGCTATGTTTTACCCAGTCTGTGGGTAAATATGTCACAGTGGTTTGAGGAAGAGGTGAAAAGGTCAACCATGTCAAGTCAAAAGGACAACTTTTGTCCTTTTGTCAAAAGGACAACAGAAGGCATTCAACTGTTGAGAAGCAATGAGAGCCCCGCATGCTCCCCTCATGAAGACTAGGTTTCCTTCTAGGTGCAGAAATGCATATTGGATTTTAAGAGCTGTCTATGTCTAGAAGAACCTCTGTCAAAAGGATCTTAGGTAACAGAACTAGAAATTATCCCTGCCTGAAGCTCTGGGGAGTCACTGTCAGTCAGAAGTGGGGTTGCCAACCTCCAGGTACTAGCTGGAGATCTCCTGCTATTACAATTGATCTCCAGCCATTAGAGATCAGTTCCCCTGGAGAAAATAGCCACTTGGGCAATTGGACTCTATGGCATTGAAGTCCCTCCCCTCTCCAAACCCCGTCCTCTTCAGGCTCCACCCCAAAAACCTCCTGCTGGTGGCAAAGAGGGACCTGGCAACCCTAGTCAGAAGAGACAATAGTAGACTAGATGGATCCATGGTCTGATTCTGTATGAGGCTGATTCTGCTCGTGTTAAGTTTGCTGAAAATCATAGCTACCAACCATCCAGTACATAAGACCCATTTGCAATCCTTATCACTATTTTCTGGATTTCTGTTGGTTAGCCTTGTGATGAGGTTGTAATGACTGATATCCAACCACATTCCAAAATCTTAAAGGCACTTAAGTTTTCTTAAGAGGGGGCAGTGATCCCTGTTGATTCCCCCTCCCACTGCTGACCCCACAGTGTTGTCCTGAGGGTTTGCTGACCCAAGAATCAAAATTTCAGGGGGTTCAGTGGGATGTGGCAGGAGGGGAAATCGATGGAAATTGGTGGAAAACTGAAGTGCCTAACAGTGTCATCGGAAGAAGAGTTAACATCTTTCTAAGCCTTTCAATGCTTTTTTACTTCAGCCCACCGTTCAGCAACTTGCAACGTTCCATTCTATCTAGAATCCTATCTGCATGCCAGAGATCCGTCAGTGATAAATCCACAGCAGATTTCAACACCATTACTTTTGAGGCACATTAAAGACTGGTGTCTGGGTCATTGCTTAAGACTGGAAACTTGTAAATATGCTGGCGGAGAGCAATCTTTCCCATCCTCGTCCTCGAAGATGGAATGTGCAAAGCCATCCTGCCTTCCAGGAGCTTATTCTACACTTTACCCTTGATGGACTTATGGCCCCCATGAGCAAAAGATGAAACAAATGCCTTGCATGTTGATGGATTAATATTGGAGATTTGACCTTTGCCTGGTAAGAGGGAATATCCAGCACCATTTTCTAGTGGCCAGCTTCTCAGGGTATCTAATGCCTCTCCCTATCAATGGAGGTAAATTGTTTGGGAGGCCTATCTTTTTTTGACCAGTGAATTAATGGCTGTGGTTGGGATCAAAGGCACAGTTCTGATGTTGGAATGCATTTTTGTCGATGGAAGAGGGGAGGGTGGTTTTTTGTTTGTTTGTTTGTTTGTTTTGCCAATTCTCCTCTCCATTGCAGACCCACCATTTTGTTCCCCATGTGGCTCCTGGTGGTCCTCTGATCCTCAGGAGCAGAACTTTTGGGGGGAGGTATCAGTGCACTGTAGTATCCCTAATAGTCCAGACTAGCACTATCTCATCAGAGCTCAGAAGCTAAGCAGGGTCAGTACTTGGAAGGGAGACCAGCAAGGAAAACCAGGGCTGTTATGCAGAGGAAGGCAATGGCAGACCATCTCTGCTCATCTCTTGCCTTGAAAACCCTGTGAGGGGGAACTTCACAGGGTCACCATGAGTTGATGAGACTGTGCGGTGTAGTGGTTAAGAGGGGTGGACTCTAATCTGGAGAACCGGGTTTGATTCCCCACTCCTCCACGTGAGCGGCGGACTCTAATCTAGAGAACCGGGTTTGATTCTCCACTCCTCCACATGAAGCCTGCTGGGTGACCTTGGGATAGTCACAGTTCTCTCCGAACTGTTTCAGCCCCACCTACCCGTCAAGGTGTCTGTTGTGGGGAGAGGAAGGGAAGGAGATTGTAAGCCAGTTTGGTTCTCCTTAAAAGGTAGAGACAGTTGGCATATAAAAAAACAACTCTTCTTCTTCTTCGATTGTATCTTGGCAACGCTTTACCTTTTTATGAGTACACTGCATCAGGTGGAGGAAGTCTCACTCTGCCAGCTTCATTCCACTGGTGGTGGTTTGAGATTCAATCCAAGGTTTGTATCCTAACCTCCTCCTATTTATTTATTTAGAAAATTTATATACTGCCTCTCCAGAGAGCTGCTGGAGGCACTTCTTAAGGAACTCTGGGAGAGGCGTGTGGCTTCGTCACAGTTTATCTTTACAACAGACCCATGTGGTAAGTTAAGCTGGGGACCCCAAGCTACATATAATAAACACTGGGAGTTCCATGAATGGAACTTTAGAAATGTATTTTGGGCATGGAAAGCAGTCATAGGTGGATTAATGATCTGGACTTTAGGGAAGGGGCAGTCTCCCCTGACTGAAAAATGCCATCAATCGGGGCTGCTCCAGTAGAGAAAAAAGACAGGCGCTATCTGGGTAACTGTCTTATTTCCTTCCCAGGGTAAATGAAGTTGGGAAGAGCATTTCTGGGCCCAGTGGCTGCTTATTAGGCTCAAATTACACATCTGGAGTTCCAGTCTGAAGTTAGGCTTTGAAAGAGGGTTGCAGAGCCAAGATCACCCGGTGACCTTTCATCACTAAGGTTTACCTGGAGATTTTGGGGGTAGAACCTGGGGAGGGGTTGGGGAGGGGAGGGATCTCAGAAAGCTACAACGTCACAGAGTCCGCCCTCTAAAACAGCCTTTTTTCTCCAGAGGAACTGATTTCTATTGTCTGGAGATCCGTTGTAATAGCAGGAGATCTCCAGCCACCACCTGGAGATTGGCATCCCTATTTATCACAGAGATAGGAAGATCTGGCCCACATCCAACAGATCCACCACCTGCAGCAAGACTGAGCAAGTATGGTGGAACTTCTGTGGGAAATGTCCACCATTTTCACTGCCTTGTTATGATATGCAGTTACTTTATTGCGTTGTTCTCTAGTTTTGTAATAAAACTTCTTGCATTGTTTATGTGTTGTACTGTTTTAATTGTGCTAATTTCACTGCCCATCCTGTGATGCCGTCTTCCCAACTAGTATTGAAATGTCAGGTTTTGGCTATTCTCTCCCTCTATTGTAATTTTTTTTAACTTATAACCACACAGAGCTCCGTGGGAACCATGTACCTAAGCGCTGAATGGAACACTGCACAATCCAAGAGAAGGTTCTTTTTTAATTACTCTGAGCCCCTTTCCAAACCTTCTTTTTCTTTACCCCCCCCCCCAATAAAACTCTTCATGCAAGTCAAGGGGAGAGAATTCCAAACCCAAAGATAACACTGTTGCTATTGCCTTCCTTTTTTCTCATCAGAGAACCCGCAGATAGCAATAAAAAAAAAGACTCTCCTATGTAGGAGGTGCCCTGTTGATAGCAATTCGAGCTCCGGTTTCTTGTAACTGGACATTCCAACGTGGGGGCCCAACTGTTTTCCCCAGGAGTCAAGCTGAGTAAGCTGGTGGAGCTACATAGGTTTAGGGTTATTTTGTTACAGGCTGTGCAGCCCTTGTTAGATAAACAAGAAGAACCAAGGACATGGTTTACTGAGATGCCATTCAGAATAGAGAGCTTGGGGCGGGGAGCAACGGCAGACTTCAGGTAGTTGGGGAAGTTGCTTGAGTCAGGGACTTCAAGGGCACTGCAGTGAACCACCGGAAGAGGGAGCAATCTGTTGTGACATGTTCTGGGGCAATGGTATGATGTGCAGGGAGGAACTTTACTGGCTTTCTAGTTCAACTCCCTGTTAAGCCAGCATAGTGTAGTGGTTAAGAGCGGTGGTTTGGAGCACTGATCTGGAGAACCGGATTTGATTCCCAGCTCCTCCACATGAGAGGTGGAGGCTAATCTGGTGACCTGGATTTGTTTCCCCACTCCTACACATGAAGCCAGCTGGGTGACCTTGGGCTAGTCACACTCTCTCAGCCTCACCTACCTCACAGGACGTCTGTTGGGGGGGAGGGAAGGTGATTGTAAGCCGGTTAGATTCTCCCTTAAGTGGTAGAGCAAGTCGGCATATAAAAACCACTTCTTCTTCTTCTTCTTCTTCTTCTTCTTCTTCTTCTTCTTCTTCTTCTTCTTCTTCTTCTTCTTCTTCTTCTTCTTCTTCTTCTTCTTTACATGCCCATTAACTTGTGAATTCACTGCCAGTGGATGCAGGGATGCCACTGGCATTGATGGCTTTAAAAGGGGATTACAGAGTCTCATGGAGAACAGGTCCAACAATGGCTACTAGCCAGGATGATTAAAGAGAACCTCCACATCAGAATTAGTAAACTTTTGAATACCAGTGATAAGAGGCACCCCTGGAGATGGCTTTGACCTCTATGCCTTGTTTGATGACCCTGCAGGGCTGCTGGTTGGCCAATGTATGAAACAGAATGTTGGACCAGATGGATGGCTGGTCTGGTTCAGCACAGCGGCTCTTAGGTTCTTATTTCTGGGGCTAAATGTATATTGTGTTTTTCCTAATAAATTGCTCAGTTTGAGCCTTTTGTTAAGAAAACAATATGTCTGACGTTGTTCTAACCAAGTTAATATAATCACATTTCAGACTCATTTATTTATGGGAACATCTCTCTGCTGAGTCAGTGGGATTCTTTGTTGGGATCTACAGCTTATGAAGATCATAAAACCTGTACAAAAGATAAAACATATGCGTGTCAACTTTGGAGAGAAGAGGAATTATTTCTAGTGATCATCATACTTGGAAGGCTTGACCCAAAGTCAGAGCTTCGTCTGAACCCAAAGAGATTTGGATCATTGTTTCAACTAAACCTTTATTTAGAAATCTTTTAACTTTCACAGCTACATCGGGAATTCCTCAAACAGGAGTGGATTTGTGTTGAGTGATTCCTTGCAGGAGTTTCCCTGAAGGTGTGTATCTATAGGAGATCACTGTTCTGGATATTTATATAATCTGTATTGTGAGGATTGCTGGACTTTCTGGATGTGTGATCCAATGACTATCTACCTGTAAGGCTCTTAATGGTCAGTGGGCATAGAGCCCAATCACAGTAGCATTACTGTATGTAAACCACCCCAGTGCCAACTTTAATCAAGTCTGAGTAGGAAGACTTATGAACACATGAACACATGAAGCTGCCTTATACTGAATCAGACCCTTGGTCCATCAAAGTCAGTCTTGTCTACTTTGACTGGCAGCGGTTCTCCAGGGTCTCAGGCAGAGGTCCTTCATATCATCTACTTGCCTAGTCCCTTTAACTGGAAATGCCAGGGATTGAACCTGGGACCTTCTGCATGCCAAGGAGATGCTCTACTACTGAACCACAGCCCTTCCCCTCATGCCAAATTCTCTATGTCATTCAGCTGGATTTCGTCTTCTGCTGGCAATCAAGAAGAGCTGCCTGTTTTCATTTCTGTCTGCTTCCGTGTTGCTTCTTTCATCCTGCCTTCCTCCCAGTTTCACGGCAGCCTTTAACCCTTCTGGTACTATGCTAAATGGGATGCCAGTTGCATTGGCTAATGAGAAGGCATTCAGGACTTTCATCATAGAGTTGCAGGGCTAGAGTGATACCCCTCTGTCAATGGATCATATCCCAAAGGTGTTTTTGATTTCACACCATAGATTCAGGCTGTGTAGAGTGTAACATTTTCTTATGTCTCTCTCACACATGACTAGCCCTGATCTTCTAAGCTGCGTTAAAGTTTCTGGCTGCAGTCTTGTGCCAAATGAATAAAACCTTGCCCTTGATCCTGCCATAGGTAATGGCTATATATTTACTTCTCTATGTTACCTTCAAAGAAGAACCCACAGAATAACCTTAGAAAATACATTGGTAGTATCAGAATAAACCATGTTTTCTCTCTGAAGGGTAGCCAGCTGATTGGCAGCTTGTTTTCCTATGGGATCTGAATATTGACGAGTAAATCATTATTTCCTGTTGACACAAAGGCCACCAGCCAGCTCCTTTTGGAGAAGAACATTAAATCTTGGCACTCTTTTTTTGGATGAATTCTCTGAGTAGCCTACCAAGCCAGCTTTTCCCAGGAAGGCTCTTATTCGCGATCACTCCTCACTTCACACAGTCAGCACTAATGATCAAGCTAGACTTAATATTATTTTCACTCTTTCAGATCTTCCCACATGCAGCTCCTGTCACATCTGTTGCTGGGAATCTGCCAGTCGTGGTGATTTAAAGGCATCGGTCAGAGGCCACCGTCTCTGTGAGTCAGTCTGTTCGATGCTTCCAGAAAATTCTCCCAGTGATTGTTTCAAAGCCACTGGGAAGCTCTTTGGAATGTTCCTGGGGCTTTATGACATCATGTTCAATAAATATCACGCAAGCCCTCTATTTTCAAAAGGGAATTTCTGGATTACTATACAAACATATTGAGCATTTTGAGAACATTGTTCTTTTTAACTGACATCTTCCCCCTCTTTTCCCCCCAGTAAAAAGTTTGTCTGAATATTACAAACTCCTAACTTCGAAAAACACCTTTTCTGTGAGTACCTGCTGTGAAATTTTCTGTGTTGCAGACAATTCTGAGGTATTGTTAGGGTTGCCAACCTCCAGGGACTAAACGGACAACACAATAGTGTAACAAAGTGTATCAAAGTGTATCAAGTGTACAAAATAACATATAACAAACACACAATATTACACAAAACCCTTTCAAAGTTCAAGGTACACAATGCTAGTTTAAGAGCCAAGCATCAAGAAATTCTTCATGTAGAAGTTGCTAGGAAGACTATCGTTTCTGTATTCTTCATCAGTTCCATTTCTATACATGAAAAGATACTTACATAATTTACTTTTTAAAAAGATTTATATGATAATAACATAATAAATGTTACTTAAGGTTTCTCTTATATGCACATAAGGTTATCCAAATTAAATTCAGTCTCTTTCTCAAACTGATAGGAAATCAAGCTGTGTATGATCTTTCGGATTAGGGTTCCAATACAGGATACAACATTGTCAATACACAGTTGTACAGACAGATTTAACATTTCAACTGTTCCCAATGGGATACTGCAAGTAACTACCTCAGCTTTGTGGCTGAGGTAGTTACTTGCAGTATCCTGTTGGGAACAGTTGAAACGTTAAATCTGTCTGTACAACTGTGTATTGACAATGTTGTATCCTGTATTGGAACCCTAATCCGAAAGATCATACACAGCTTGATTTCCTATCAGTTTGAGAAAGAGACTGAATTTAATTTGGATAACCTTATGTGCATATAAGAGAAACCTTAACTGTAAGTAACATTTATTATGTTATTATATATAAAAAAATTTTTAAAAAGTAAATTATATGTATCTTTTCATGTATAGAAATGGAACTGATGAAGAATACAGAAACGATAGTCTTCCTAGCAACTTCTACATGAAGAATTTCTTGATGATTGGCTCTTAAACTAGCATTGTGTACCTTGGACTTTGAAAGAGTTTTGTATAATATTGTGTGTTTGTTATATGTTATTTTGTACACTTGATACACTTTGATACACTTTGTTACACTATTGTGTTGTCCGTTTATTTCCAGCATTTCCTGCACTTTTTTCCTTACCTGTGGTATTAGTGCAGTGGTGTTTATTTTGGTTGCTCAACCTCCAGGGACTAGCTGGAAAAAATGACCACTTTGGCCATTGGACTCTATGGCATTGAAATCCCTCCCCTCCCCAAACCCCGCCCTCCTCAGGCTCCGCCCCAAAACCCTCCCGCTGGTGGCGAAGAGGGACCTGGCAACCCTAGGCAGAGGACTTGCTCTTTTTCCTGGTTTCCACATAGGGACAGGCTTGTATGGTTTTCCTGTTGCTGCTGTGGTTGTTGATACAGCGCGGCAACAACAACATGGTTGACAACTTTGGGCTGGGAATTTCCTGGAGATTTTGGGGTGGAGCTTGGGGGAAGGGTTGGGGAAGGGACCTCAGTGGGGTATAATACTATAGAATTCACCTCCAAAACAGCCATTTTCTTCCAGGGTACTGATCTCTGTAATCCGGAAATTGCCACACCCCACCTGGAGGTTGGCGACCACAGGTAATGGAACTTCCTCATGGCAAATTCCCTTGCAGTTTTGCTGCCCCAGTTCACAGTCAACGACCAACCCAGGTGGAAATAGCCCTATTGGGGATTGAACCTAGCAAGTTGCACATGCACACTGAGGGTTTTACCACCAAGTTATGACTCTTCACAGGTGTTGCCTGCTCAGTAACCGAGTCAATGAGAGAGGAGAAATAGGGGTATACAATTCTGGGGGCCTGGATCATACCGGCGGGCCAGGACTCTAAGCAAGATGCTGTCAGGAGATAATAGCAGCAAGCCTGTCTGTCGATCAAGCCTCATGTCTGTGTTCTTCTGAATGTGGAAGACCCAAATGTGGTGAATCCTGGTTTGGGGACCCAAAGTCGCTCTTGGCAGTCCTGCTCAATAATATTGGCAGTCGTTGATGCACTAAGGCAGTGTGATGAAACTAAAGACCTGTGGAATTGAGCTTGGAGGAGCCCTTTCGTTTAGTAGAGCTTAGTCTGACCTTTTCCATACATAGCAGTGATTCAGAGTACTTGTCCTCTGAGAAAAGATTTGACACCCAGACACATCAGAACAGAGATAAAGGTGTAGGATGACACCTCTCTTCTTTGCCCCTGCTTGATCAGGTTAAGGAAACGGTCTATGGCAGGCAGTTTCCACACACACTTTCTGTAAAGTTCTCAGCCTCGGTTTGCTCCTCCTCAGCTCAGAATTAGCTTATCCTTTGAGCTCTGACTCATCCTTTTTTTACGTTTCTTGATGACGATTTCTCCACTAGAGTTGCATTTCCTGGCATTATTTTTAAGACAACAGGCTGCTCTCTGAGTCAGAATCCAATATCGCAGGTCTGTTTGCTAGGCAGAACTCTTGAGCACCACTCTGAGCCCCCTGTTTAGTTCATCCATGTTAAAATCGCAGGCCTGTTTCTCGGATGATGAGTGTGGGGCTTTCAGTCAGAAATAAAATATAACCGAGACCGAGAATCAGTACGTCTGTGTTGTTTACGCTAATTTGCCATTACAATTTCGATCCAGAAACTCACAGAAGGCAAATTGTATGTGGGTTGACGTGCGTGGGAAGAGTCCAGGAGCTCTGTAAAATAGCAATGTGATCACTATAGGCAGCAATGCTCTGCACACACCACAGCTTTTAAGCCCCAATGAAAACAGTAGGGGTTAATTCTGGGCAAGTACGCCCCAGGATCAGCAGGACCAATTCACTGCTCTGGTGACCCCAGGGGGTCCCTAACCACTGAGAGATTCAAAACAGATAAAAGGAAGTATTTCATCACACAACACATAGTTAAATTGTGGAACTCCCTGCCCCAGGATGTGGTGATGGCTGCCAACTTGGAAGGCTTCAAGAGGGGAGTGGCCATGTTCATGGAGGAGAGGGCTATTCACACTACTAGTAAAAATGGATACTAGTCATGATGCATAACTATTCTCTCCAGGATCAGAGGAGTATGCCTATTATATTAGGTGCTGTGGAACACAGGCAGGATAATGCTGTTGCAGTTGTCTTGTTTGGGGGCTTCCTAGAGGCACCTGGTTGACCTCTGTGTGAACAGACTGCTGGACTTGATGGACCTTGGTCTGATTCAGCATGGCCTTTCTTATGTTCTCAGTGAAGGGGAGATGGTGAGGGAGGAGGCAACAGGTGTGGTTTGCATTTCTCAGTCCCTCTGGTGCCATTGCTGCATGGGGCCCACCTGGGCTTCTTCTGTAGCTGGCCTTGGCCCCTGCCGTGGGCTGCTTCCGCTGGGTGAGGACGCTCCAGTCTGTTCTCATTGCCACTGCAAATGGAGAGGCATTCACAGTCACAACACAACCACCGCACAGGGATATTCTTTACACTTTCTCCTTGCATCCACCATCTCCTTCCCCACTCCCATCACCGGGCAGCCAGCTTTCAAAAATACAGCAGCAGGTATATCACTGTGCTGTTAGACCACTGTAGCTGAATATCTGCTACTGATTTTTTTAAAAACTTGCACAAAGCCTTCTATGGTGGGAGACAAAAGTGGCAGGTGTGAGGGGGAAAGAGAGAGGGTGTGTCACCGGGTGGGGGAGATACATAAATCCACACCTTCCCATCCATACTTATACCCAATGCACCTGGATTAACATTTGTTCAAAAAGATCATACCAAAGCAGGTTTGGGGGAAGAGATAACTCAACCAGAGGAAATCTACAGGGTGGATGTCTGCACCATTGTTAGGGTTGCCAACCTCCAGGTGGTGGCTGGAGTCTCCCACTATTACAACTGATCTCCAGGTGACGGGGATCAGTTCACCTAGAGAAAATGGTTGCTTTGGAAGGTGGTCTCTATGGCATCCTACCCTATTGAAGCCCCTCCCCAAACCCTGCCCTCCTCAGGCTCCACCTCCAAAATCACCAGGTATTTCCCATCTTGGAGCTGGCAATCCTAACCATTGTGCAGAAGATCTCCATGTGGAAGCAACTGTGGTACACAAGAAGCTGCCTTATACTGAATCAGATCAACTGTCCATCAAGGTCAGTATGGTCTACTCTGCCTGGCAATGGCTCTCCAGGGTCTCAGGCAGAAGTCTTTCTCATCACCTACTGCCTGTTCCTTTTAACTGGAGATGCCAGGGGTTGAAAACTGGGACCTTCGGCAAGTTAAGCAGATGCTCTACCACTGAACCACAGCCCCTCTCCAGTGGTAGCAAGAACAGGGGATACTTGGGGTGGCTCAGTGGCTTGGCCTGTCCCTGAGTACCAGGCTGCTGGCATTCATCCAAGTTCTGACTTTTTTGAGGGGCCATTATATCCAGCGACTGCTAGTAAAAAGGATGTGTGAGTGTGTGTGTGTGTGGGGGGGGGAGAGAGCTGAGAGTGAATAGTTGCCTAAAGCCATTGAGCAGGTAGCAGAGGCGAAATTTGAACCAGCGGCCACCTAGGTCACAGGTCATGTTTTTAGCCAGGAGGCTGTGTCCCGTGAACACATGACACTACCTTGCTCGGTCACAAGTTAAAGGAATGCACTTCAATCCATGTACACTTGATTGCTCTTTGTATGTCTGTTGATTAATTCTCATGTTACAATCAATGTATGTACAGCTGAAAGTGTCATGCAAATCCCATCTTTATCCAGGTGCTGGTCTTTGGTCTTATTTGTAAAGTGAACGCATGCTGGTTCTTTCTTGCAGACAGATAAACAGGCAAGTTGTGCATGTTCACTGATGTATAGGTACATGTTCGCTGTAACGTATGAACTGAGTCAGACTGCTAAGCTATCATAGTCAGTATAGTCTACTGTGACTGGCAGCAGCTCTAGTGTTCCGGGTAGAGTTCTGTCACATCACTGACTATTTAATACTTTTAACTGGAGACAACTAGAGGGATTGAACCCAGGACCTTCTGCTTGCAAAGCAGATGCTCTACCACTGAACCACAGCCCCTCCCTAGCTACACCAGAGCCACTGTGGTGTAGTGGTTAAGAGCAGATTATTCTAATCTGGAGAACTGGGTTTGATACCCCACTCCTCCACATGAGTGGCGGACTCGAATCTGGTGAACCAGGTTGGTTTCCCCGCTCCTCCACATGAAGCCAGGCTGGGTGACTTTGGGCTAGTCTCACTCATCTCCAAACTGTCTCAGCCCCACCTACCTGTCAGGTATCTGTTGTGGGGAGAGGAAAAGAAGGAGATTGTAAGCCGGTTTGATTCTCATTAAAAGGTAGAGAAAGTCAGCATATAAAAACCAATTACTACTCCTCCAACTCCTCCTCCTCTTCTTCTTCTTCCTGCCCGTTATGACCCCAGTTCAAATTGGCCCTGAATGCACCCAGGAAGTGCATTTCAAGCAGGGTACACATCTAATAGCACCCTGCATATGAACTGGCCTCTTGATGATGAAGTCTGCTTCTGTTTGTGGATCTCCCTTCCAGGAGTGTGACATTTTTAAAAAACCCAAACCTTACTATGCTAATAAAGGTGTCTGAATATGAAAACCCAAACCCATATATAATCTCCAATTATTTGGATGGAATGCAAAAATCACCACAACTGTAAAAATTGCTAGTTATTTTATGCTGTCAGTCCCACTGTGGTTGCGACTGCCTCAGGAATGTTGCAAGCTTTTGTTTTTGGTTTCACCTTAATGCATTCAGACATTTGAGTGACGTTGAGCCACAATGTTTGGAGGTGAGATTGCTGCAACGACTTCATGTTGACTGACGTATTGAGGCATGGCCTATCACTCATTAAGAGACCTAGAGCAAAATGTGATGGCTGAGGCGAGATGATGGGTTGGCGATAAACAAGGTCTTGAAGGGCCCCTGCGTAAAATCTGTTAGATGCAGATATCAAGAATGTCACACTTCTTATCTGTGGCTTTGGGTAGGTAAGAGCACTTTCTCTTTACTTCTTTCTTTTTTCTCACAAAGGATCAGTGCACATGAAGCATTTGAAGAAGAAGAGATGGGTTTTATACCCTGTTTTTCTCTACCTTTAAGGAATCTCAAAGCGGCTTACAATTCCCTTCCTCTCTCCACAACAGACACCTTGTGAGGTAGGTGGGGCTGAGAGAGTTCTGAGAGAACTGTGACTGGCCCACGGTCACCCAGCTAGCTTCATGTGGAAGAGTGAGGAAACCAACCCGGTTCACCAGATTTGTGTCCGCCACTCATGTGGAGGAGTGGGGAATCAAACCCGGTTCTCCAGATTAGAGTCCACCGCTCCTACCTACTGCTCTTAACCATTACACCAAGCTGGCTCTCACTTCATTCAATGTGGCTTATTCCCAGGTAATTTGTGTCTCATCTGTATTTAATTCATAGTGCACTTGAGTATTCTGGCTAGGTCCCTTGGCTGGGAAGTTTTTCTCTGATAATGCTTTAGAGCTGTGACTCCCCACTGGGGGCATGAGATTGCCCCTGCTTCTAGCAGCGGCAGGAGAGAAACATACAAAAAATAAAAATAAAAAATGGCAGTTCGGTCAATGGCATGAAGTTAGTTCTGGGGAAAACCTGGAAGTGATGTCAGTCCTCTCTAGGAATTACCAGACATTCAAAAGTAAAACTATACAGTTTTCAGAGGATCCTAGAGGGGACTGATATCACTTCCAGGTTTTCCCAGTTTCCATACAGAGATTTTTCTATACAGTTTCCAGTCGTTCCTAAACAGGCATGAAGTCACTTCTGGGTTTTCCCCAGAAGTGATATCACACTGCCAGGCATCCCTAACCCCCACACTTATAGTGGCTCTTTGGCATGGCCATGGAG
Source organism: Euleptes europaea (assembly GCF_029931775.1). NCBI lineage: Eukaryota > Metazoa > Chordata > Lepidosauria > Squamata > Sphaerodactylidae > Euleptes > Euleptes europaea. The sequence goes on from NC_079316.1 coordinate 19,758,569, forward strand.
GCAGACCCATTCCTTAGCACAAGAGCTCCAATGGCTACTTAGTAGGCTGTTTTCCAAAAAAAGTGGAGAGGAGTTCATGGAATGGGGCTTTCCCCCTGTGCTTCCCTTATCACCACAGTCCCCTGACCTCTCCCAAATCCTACTCCTGGGGTCCAGGGGACTTTTGCAGACAGCATGGGGGACCAAGGGGGAGCTTGCAGTGGGAAAAGGGAATTGCAAAAGAACATCTTCCCCGAACCCCGCCCTCCCAAATCTCCACCCCCAAGTCTCCAGAAATTTCTCAACTCAGAGTTGGCAACCCTAAGTACATGCCAAGTGTAGTTCCACCCTAACGTTTTACCAGGCATCCGTGGGGCTCATGTCTTGACAGTATTGACAGAATATCTGTTTTGCTGTGTCTTTTGCAAATAAATGGTGCTCGCTTGTTGACACCAAAGCAATTTGGTGAGAATCTCCGATACATAATTCAGATAGGAAATGAATAAAGATGGCGGTCATTCATCAAATGTTTACAAGGGTGTCATGGATAAATGGGTCTTCATCTGCGGCTGCAAGAAACTAGAAATATGACTGCGCTCAGTCTCACCCACAAGCTTAATGAAACACCATCCATCCTTCCCGAGGAAATAGGATGCAAAGCTTCCAGAAAGGATTTGTATAGGACAAATCAACTGCCAGGCTGGTAAAACACCTTCAAAGCCAGCAGAATACTTAAGGGGTCTTTGAGTTCTTTCTTGACAATGGCTTGATTGTCAGGGAGGAGAAAGTTCTTTTGTTCCAGATGCAAGCCTTGTAACCTTGGAACGCTCCCAGCAAAATATTAAAATCAATGTAGAGCAAATCCAATGTGGTTGCAATGCCTTGTCTATATAAGTCCAGAAATACAGATGAACACAGTAGCATGAAGGGTTTATTTCAATACATTTTTACATCCTGGACCCACCTGTTTTCTAAAAACCCTTGGCAGTAGGTTTACCAGCTTACAGGTGGGCCCTGGAGATCTCCCGGAATTGCAACTGATCTCCAGATGTCAGTTTCCGTAGTGTAGTGGTTATCACGTTCGCCTAACACGCAAAAGGTCCCCAATTTGAAACTGGGCGGAAATATTTATCCCCGGCATCTCCAGTTAAAGGGACTAGGTAAGTAGGGGATGTGAAAGACCCTGGAGAGTCTGAGTAGACAGTACTGATTTTGATGGACCAAGGGTCTGGTTCAGTATAAGGCAGCTTCATGTGTTCATGTGATGACAAAGATCAGTTCCTCTGGAGAAAAATGGCTGCTTGAGAAGGTGAACTCTATGCCATTGTACCCTGCTGAGGTCCTTCCCCTTCCCTCCCCCCCCCCACCCTCCCCAGACTACACCACCAATATCTCCAGGAATTTCCAAAGCCAGAGAAGGCAACCCTACTTAGTGGGCCCCAAAAAGGTGTCAACAGGTGCCATGGCGCCTACAGCTACCACATCGGGGACCCCAACCTTAGAGGAAGGATGGAGTATAAAATTAAGAAATAAAAATGAGATCTAAATGGACTTAGGTTGCCTGGACCATGTCCTCTTTTCCATGAGCACATTGCTACTTACTTGAGTGGTGATTCAAAAGAAAATTAACTATGCATTATAAACCAATTGTAGCAGGCACTCTCTTCCCTTTTCTCCCTCTCCCACTTCAAAAACATTACCAAAAAAATCCAGCAAAATTAGGGTTGCCAACCTGCTATTACAACTGATCTCCAGCTGATAGAGATCAGTTCACCTGGAGAAAATGGGCACTTTGGCCATTGGATTCTATAGCATTGAAGTTCCTCCCCTCCCCAAACCCCACCCTCCTCAGGCTCTGTCCCAAAAACCTCCTGGTGGCAAAGAGGTACCTGGCAACCCTAAGCATAATATGTCCAGAATTCCAAAAATAGTGACTCCATTATATCAATATCTATATCATTATATAATTCTCTCTCTCTCTCTCTCTCTCTCTCTCTCAACAGCAAGAGTGAGCACATATGAACTCCCTGTATTCTCAGCTATATCAATCATTACTCTCGAAAATTAGCTTTTTGTTCCGTAAACAGCTCATCTATAGGATGGTTTAGGACTAGGGTTGCCAGGTCCCTCTTCACCACTGGCAGGAGGTTTTTGGGGCGGAGCCTGAGAAGGGCAGGGTTTGGGGAGGGACTTCAGTGCCATAGAGTCCAATTCCCATAGAGTCCATTTTCTCCGGGGGAAGTGATCTCTATCGGCTGGAGATCAGTTGTAATAGCAGGAGATCTCCAGCTAGTACCTGGAGGTTGGCAACCCTATTTAGGACTAAAATGAGTGGCAGGCCTCTCTTAACTTCTGAGTTATTGGAGAAGTATTTGCTGATCTTTTTTTCTTGTTGTCTTCATTTCATTGGGTTTAACTACAGCTCCCTGCTCCAAGAAACAGCTAATTGGATAGAAAATGCTCTCCCTGGAAAAGTACATGGTGTGGAGCCGAAATGAATCCACACTAGGGGACACTTTTAATTAAGCCACATCAATAGAACATTCTCTTTGATGAAATGCCAGGGGTCAAAATGGCAGAGATGGAAGAGAGGACTTTAAGGTGAAAATTACACTGAGTGCTCAGTGGAAATTTATTTAATGAAATAAATAGCGCAAAGATAGTTCATCATGACGCAGAGAGAGAGAGAGAGAGAGAGAGAATAACCCACAATAGTTTTTAAAAAGAACCACAGCTGCAATGTTCCATCCATGTTTGTTTCTGCCACATCCATTGAAATGCATGAGGCTTCTGTTCTCATAACTGTGGGGTATGAATACAGCTCATGGCTGTCTTCATTTGATATTTTATATGCTCCCTTTGTAACCCAACTCTCTCAAAGTGGTTGGCACACAAATGTAAAAACAATGAAAGCACAAAGAGCAGTAACAGAGAGAGAAGAGGAAAGAAAGGCTCTCTCTTCGTGAATGGAGGTGGGTGCAGAGCTACATTGGAGAAGCAGCCAATTGTTCTCTGATGGTGGGGTTGCCAACCTCCAGGTACTAGCTGGAGATCTCCTGCTATTACAACTGATCAGCCGATAGAGGTCAGTTCACCTGGAGAAAATGGCCACTTTGGCAATTGGACTCTATGGCATTGAAGTCCTTCCTCTCCCCAAACCCTGCCCTCCTCAGGCTCTGCCCCAAAATCCTCCCACCAGTGGCAAAGAAGGACCTGGCAACCTTATCTGATGGCCTCAAGGAGGGTAGATAGCTTGATAGGGTAGATTGCACCACGAGAACCAGCATGGTGTAGTGGTTAAGAGTAGTGGTTTGGAGCAGTGAGTGGACTCTGATCTAAAGAACCGGGTTTGATTCCCCACTCCTCCACATGAGTGGCTGAGGCTAATCTGGTGAACTGGATTTGTTTCCCCACTCCTACACATAAAGCCAGCTGCGTGACCTTGGGCCAGTCACAGCTCTCTCAGCCCCACCTACCTCACAGGGTGTCTGTTGAGGTGAGAGGAGGGGAAGGTGATTGTAAGCAATTTTGAGACTTCCTTAAGTGGCAGAAAAAGTCAGCATATAAAAACCAATTCTTCTTCTTCTTTCTCACAAGCTCTCTCAGCTGAAGCTGGGTCCAGGCAGAATGGAAGGACATGTCTATTTGAAGCACTCAAAACACATTAGAACTGGGTCCCCATACATTTCTCTAAGGGAAAAATATCAGCAGAAATGTATTATGGCTTTCCAGGTGACCAGTTAGGTGTCTTCTGCCCTGGAGGGGACCCTTCCTTAGTTGCACCCAGCTAAGTCTGGGTTTTGTGGATTTGACCCAGTTCCGGCTGCACATGTTACATACTAAAGTGAATGGAGAGGTGCACACCAGTCCACATCAACCGATGCCTCCACTGAGTTCAGTGGGCCTGTATGAGCTCTGCAGCTACATGAACTGATCACCCTTGCTCGATCCGAATGTGAAGTCAGGGTATGTGGTGTTTCTAGGGTTGCCGGGTCCCTCTTCGCCACCAGCGGGAGGTTGTTGGGGCAGAGCCTGAGGTGGGCAGGGTTTGGGGAGGGACTTCAGTGCTATAGGGTCTGATTGCCACAGCGGCCATTTTCTCCAGGTGAACTGATCTCTATCAGCTGGAGATCAGTTGTAATAGTGGGAGATCTCCAGCTACCACCTGGAGGTTGGCAACCCTAGGTGTTTCAGCTCTACTCAATGACTTGTGGTAAGGATATGACTCTTTAGGATTGGGCCACTGCTGGTTTGGGAATGCACCATGTCAACCTTACCTCGGTTTAGGAGGTCCATGTTGCATCCTTGGCTACCCTACATTTTATCACACTGCTTGGGGTTCATTTAAATGTTACAGCTCAATCATGGAGGCTTCCAGTATATGATTCTCCATTGGCAGGACTCTATATAGTGTTAGGGTTGCCAACCTCCAGGTACTCAAACAAAGTAAAATACAACTGTAGTAAGGAAGTATATTCAAATATGACAGTTGTTGGCTATCACAAGGACAAAACAACCTTGTGCTAAATGAAATAAAGAGAGTATGAAATGAAGTCTCGTTTCAACATTATTTTTTAGTTTTAAGGTTGTTGTTGTCTTTCACTATAATGTGTACATATTCATTCATATGTTCATTACATAAGGGCGTGAAGTATCAAAAAAATAATACAATTTGCTATTTAGCATATATTGCAAAGAACAATAATATTTTTCTTAACAAGAAGGCTGAAGTCCGTTTGGTGGTGGTACAGGATGCCAGTAAGTGCCTGTTTCTTTTTTTCCTTTTTTAAAAAAGATATTTTACTTCATTAGCCACCCCAAATTCTTGTGAAAGCCTTTATGTGTCCCACGTCTGAGTTGAGAACTCTCAGTGCTCAGACCACCGGGTAATCAGTCAATCTTACAGCCCAGCAACTGAAAAGTATATTACAAGCAGGATATTATGTTATATCATTTAAAACTTAACAAGTATATACAACCTTATATAACAATCTTTCATACTCACTGTGAACGTTTAAAATGATTTCATATCATGAAAATATCAATTAATGACCCGACAGCGTCTTTTGGTCCTGATCACGCCCTATTGAAGGCAGTGTGTATACAGTTCACATATATACCATCACAAAATTTTAGAAGTCAATTAGCAGACATAATTATCTCACAGGAAGGAGGTGAGATCATTCATTGCATTTAACCCTTTCGGGGCAACTGAGTCAAATAGGTGAATGAAGCATGCCTCTTGTTGGCACAAAAGTTTCTCTATAATTTTTCTTTCCAATTTTTTTGGTGTTACTTGCCACACAGCAAAAAAAACCTAATGTCATCCTCAGAATGCCTGGTCCACGACTGGTGCGTCCAAAATATTATTTCTGATCCAAGACCTAGGTTCTCCAATCCTTAAGTTTAAAGGGAGTACTGTTTTACCAATATAAATTAAATTATAAGAGCAAATTAATGCGTAAATAACATTTACAGAATTACAATTAGTAAAGAAATGCAGTTTAAATTGAAAGCCGGTATCCTCGCGTGTAAAGCTTTTCACCGGCAGCGCAAAGTGACAAACTGCGCATGTGCCACAGCGATAGTGGCCGACTGCCCCAGTGGTGAGTGGAATATGTATGTACACATGTTATGGTGAAATACAACAACAACCTTAAAACTAAAAAATAATGTTGAAACGAGACTTCATTTCATACTCTCTTTATTTCATTTAGCACATGGTTGTTTTGTCCTTGTGATAGCCAACAACTGTCATATTTGAATAAACCTCCAGGTACTAGCTGGAGATCTCCCGCTATTACAACTGATCTCCAGCCAATAGAGATCAATTCTTCAGGAGAAAATAGCCGCTTTGGCAATTGGACTCTATGGCATTGAAGTCCCTCCCCTCCCAAAACCCCACCCTCCTCAGGCTCCACCCCAAAAACCTCCCGCTGGTTGCGAAAAGGGACCTAGCAACCCTATATAGTGTGCATAATGCAAGCGTTAAATAACTAGGGACCAGGGTGCTTAGGGCAGCCTATCCATCAAGATAACCAACAGAAGCCTAAATGTGAGTAGAGTTATTGAGGCAACATGGGTTGCTACTAGAGGCAGGGCCTTTCTGTTATGTGGGAACTCCCTCCCTGTGAGTATTCTTTTGGCATTGATCTTCTGACTTTTCATTGCCTGTCTTTTTTTTTTTTTTTAAAAAGCAAAACCTCCATTTTTTGTTGATTTTACTGCCCCTTTCCAGATCTCTCATTGAGCCTTGATTTTGTCTTTGCGCCCAGTCACTACTCAACCCCTGCACTAATTTTAATACTAGCTTCAAGGCTGCTTTTGAATATTTAAATATTTAACTATTGCTGATAGGCTAAGTGTGTGTGTGTGTGGGGGGGATCAATCAATCTATCAATCAATCAAATATGCTTCCTGGAACATAGTCTAGAATTATTTGCCAGATTGTAGGGGTGCCTCAGCAGAGAAGTCTATGTGGAACAAGTTCCCCGAAGGCAGAAAATTTAAAAAGCAGCATCTTAGGAGCAATCACAGTAGATCCATTCCCAATACTGATTCCACTACCAACACTAGATCAAGAGGTCAAAGGAGTTGCCAAGAAAACCCTGCTTTCTGTAGTGTTAATTAAACAAGCCTTTACTGACTCAGCAGAAACAAACTTGTTTAGCTATCTATTAATTAGCCAGCTCAACAGGGACTTGCTGCGGAAATAAACAGAGGCATGTAACCCTGGGCAGTGGGCTTCTTCTTTGCCTAATGGACCCTAGTCCTGAGTCAGCAAAATGTCAAGTTCCAGTCGATAAATTCTGGGGGCTGTGGAATCAATGTCCCTTGATTCTGCTTTTTCAAGCCCTGAAGATGTAACTCTGGAGACATCAAAATATTTTGGGGGGTAACCAAAGGATTCTTACACAGTCCATTTTGATGTCTGCAGTGGCTGGTTAGGTGTCTGCTTTGAATGAATCATTTAGGAATGATTCATTCAAAGGAATGGCAGCTTTATATGTTCCTGTGTTTGTGCCCTTTTCCTGGGGTGAGACTGGCCAATGGCAATCAGCACAGGAATTTCACTGCAACTGATATTTTAGTTATGATAATGATGCTTTGCTAAAGACCTGTTGATTGCATTGAAGCAGTTGAAACTATGGTTTCTAACTCTGGTCAGTGTACCAGGTGCAAATAATCAGTCCTGGTTCATACATAATCCTCAATTTGTCCATCCTCGCCTCTTCTTTCTCCTCCCAGCAGGGAGGATAGGCTCTCTATCTTTCCATGTTTGTGACCAGGCTGCCTGGAGGGGTGGTGCTACTCAACAAACCATGGTTTGTGGATTCGGATGTTACAACAATGTTCACTTAATAAAAACACATCAGCTACGAATTTCGCACATAGGTTTTATCTTAGTTTCCAAACCATGTTTTGGAGCATCCACACAACATCATGCTTTAATCATCTTCTTTCCAGGTTTTCCCCATCTTGACTATGCTCTTTCCAACACTGCTTTACTCTGATCATTTAGGAAAGAATGCAGTCCAGGTGTGTTTCACACTGTCTGCATGGGGAAGGCATGTATTTTGAAAAATTCTTCCCACATGGGCACCATTTTCCTTCTATAAGAACATAAGAAAAGCCATGCTGGATCAGACCAAGGCCCATCAAGTCCAGCAGTTTGTTCACACAGTGGCCAACCAGGTGCTTCTAGGAAGCCCACAAACAAGACAATTGCAGCAGCATCCTGCTTATGTGCCATACCACCTAATATAAGAGGCATGCTCCTCTGATACTAGAGAGAATAGGTATGCATCCATTTAAACTAACAGCCATGGATAGCCCTACCCTCCATGAACATGTCCACTCCCTTCTTAAAGCCTTCCAAGCTGGCAGCCAGCACCACATCCTGGGGCAGAGAGTTCCACAATTTAACTATGCATTGTGTGAAGAATTACTTCCTTTTATCTGTTTTGAATCTCTCACCCTCCAGCTTCAGCAGATGACCCCGCGTTCTAGTATTACGAGAGAGGGAGAAAAGCTTCTCCCTGTCCACTCTCTCCATACCATCCATAATTTTATAGACCTCTATCATGTCTCCCCTTAACCACCTCCCTGTGCCATCCCACCAGACGGGTTTTTGAGGATTACAGCAATTATTGATTGCTATTATTGGTGCCAAACAATAAACCACAGTTCATTGGACCAGCAGAACGCTGCTGCATTCTCACTTAACTTTACTATTTATTGAGAAACTTGCTGAAATGTCCTTGCTTAAGTACAACACAGCCTCTCTCTGCTTCCAGCGATAACATTTGCCACAATCTCTAAAAAGAACACAGTGTGTCCCTAGGGAACACAAGTGGTACTGGAACTCGCCCAAAAGAAAATCACTCCTCCTAAAAATTCATAGCATCACCTCACAATGGATGCATAATTGGGGGAATTGTTTCTCATAATGATGATTCACACTTTAATGCGGGAAAAGTTACACCAGAGACCCGCTGTTCTTTTAATCCAGAGTACAATACTGAAATACTACTTTTTATAACTTTTCTACTCAGGCACTCATTTACTTTTGGGCAAAAGAAGTAGCTGATCGTTTCTGTATGATACGTAGCGAGGAGCTAACCTTTTCTCTAGTCTCTTGTTTACCTCGCAGTGAAATGTGGTTCCTCACTAACCATTGATAGCTAGATACCTCTTCAATGGCTTTTGAAGACTGATAGCTATTAACTTCTTCCTATATCCCACCTGTTTGGGCAGACGCTAGAAAGAAACTGTTTGGGGTTGGAATATTGCTAGCCAAGGAGACAAATCTGTCCTTTTTTGCACATACGGAGTGTACTTCGATCCAGGGTCAATGGGTGGGGGAACTAGGGGGACAAAACGTCAGAGGCCATGAGCCCTCTGGGGGCCAAGTCTTGTGACTTGTTTTCATGCTGTGTTTTGGTTGGGACTTGATAATGGGAAGGAGGCCCAGAAGTGATTTTTGTCAGGGTGGATGGTTGAGACAGCTCTTAGTAGCCCTGCTTGAAGGGTATCAAGTTTATTAATACTGTCGACTGACCGTTCACGTGCCAACACATCAACATTTCAAGACACAATAGTTTTGCACCGCAGAATCACAGACTGCCTGTACATATAAAGGTGTAAGGTCAATAAAAGCAATCCCTGGTTAAAATTATCACATTAAAATTGATAAAAGTGTAAAATATTCTAGCAATCATTCTCTAATAAAGCTCTGCATATTTTAATAGCAACAGCGCAGAACTTGGCAGTTTGGACCGTAAGCTGAGGGTCTTCTCCTAATAGGAGCTTCTTTGTCAAAAGCTCAACTGACTCATCAGGGAATTTACCAAGTAGGGGGGAAATAAGCTTTGATCTAAATTTGTGGTAGAATGGACAACATATCAGTGCATGTTCGATGGTTTCAGTGTCCCCTGTTCCACTTGGACATAACCTCTCTGATCTAGGGATCTTCTTATATTTCCCTTCTAAAACAGCCAATGGTAGGGCCTGGCATCTGGCAAGGGTTGCTTCTTGGAGAGCTGGTGTTGCTTTGAAGATTAGTGCTCCCTTGCAGGGTTTTTGACTGCTTAATTGCACATTCGTAATTAAACAGAGCCAGTGTGGTGTAATGGTTAAGGTGTTGGACTAGAACCTGGAAAACACCAGGTTCGAATCCCCACTCGTGCCATGGAAGCTTGCTGGGTGACCTTGAGCCAGTCAAGCACTCTCAGCCCTGACCCTGGCTAGTATTTGGATGGGAGACCTCAGGAATACCAGGGGGTGATGAGGCAGGCAATGGCAAACCACCTCTGGATGTCTCTTGCCTCAAAAACCCTATGGTGTCTCCATAAGTTAACTGTAATTTGAAAGCAAAAAATTAAAATGAAATAGATATTGCAAAGACTGCCTTCAGTCCAATATTCTTTCCTCACAAGGAAATTGGCCGTTTGAGGAAGGAATTAAGGATCCACAAAACAAACAAACAACCCCCTGCTACTAACATATACCCTAGCACTCCCAGGCCACTAACTATAGTGGGAGACTTGCTGGCATTGATCCCTCCTCTTCCCCACTGCCACTTAATAGGCCACTGGGGGGGAAACAGGGGGGTTGCCAGTGGCGCACTAATGCATGAGGTCACTTCTGATACCAAACCAGAAGTAGGGTAGCCAACCTCCAGGTACTGGCAAAGATCCAAACAGCACACACAAGGTACTAGAAATAAGGTAATAATTTATAAAGGTGAGAATTTGTGCAAAAAAGTGAGCATATATACAAAATGAAATACAATAAGATACACATACAAAATTTCAATAGCAATCCAGCATAATATAAAGTTCAGTAGAGAATATGGATATCCCGTGAATCAGGTAAGTCAATGTATATTGTCCATAATAGACTTTTTTCCCTGTACTTATAGGCAGCTGGAAGGCAGATATCAACGGCAAGAGCCACAATAGAAAGATGTCAGAACGTGTCATCTAGATCAAGATCACATCTTGTCCACCTGGAGACCTATGTAGAAATCCTTTTGGTCGCGCTTGAGACTATACCTGTTTTGTGAACTTCTTTGGATACATATAGCTGATGAAGCCATATGCGAAACGTGATCTTGATCTAGACGACAAGTCCTGACATCTTTCTATTGTGGCTCTTGCCGTTGATATCTGCCTTCCAGCTGCCTATAAGTACAGAAAAAAAGTCTATTATGGACAATATATATTGACTTACCTGATTCACAGGATATCCATATTCTCTACTGAACTTTATATTAGGCTGGATTGCTATTGAAATTTTGTATGTGTATCTTATTGTATTTCATTTTGTATATATGCTCACTTTTTTGCACAAATTCTCACCTTTATAAATTATTACCTTATTTGTAGTACCTTGTGTGTGCTGTTTGGCAAATCTTTGCCATTATCCGTACAGCACTGAGCCTTTATTTTTTTTCAGGTTCAATCTCCAGGTACTAGCTGGAGATCTCCCGCTATTACAACTGATCTCCAGGCGATAGAGATCAGTTCCCCTGGAGAAAATGGCCGCTTTAGCAATTGGACTCTATGGCATTGAAGTCCCTCCTTTCCCCAAACACTGCCCTCCTCAGGCTCCACCCCAAAAACCTCTTACCAGTGGCAAAGAGGGACCTGGCAACCCTAACCAGAAGTGATGTTATTACATCAGGGCGGCACTCTAGGATTAGCCCCAAACTCTATCAGCCTGACATGATGATGTTACTTCTGGTTTTACAATGGAAATGACATCGCACATTGACATGACACTGGCATGATAGTCTCTGCCTTCCAGCATCTCTAAGGTTGCCAACCTCCAGGTAGTAGCTGGAGATCTCCCGCTGTTACAAATGATCTCCAGCTGATAGAGATCAGTTCCTCTGGAGAAAATGGCCACTTTGACAATTGGACTCTAAGGCATTGAAGTCCCTCCCCTCTGCAAACCCCTCCTCAGGCTCCTCCCCCCAAACCTCCTGCTGGTGGTGAAGAGGGACCTGGCAACCCTAAGCATCTCCCAGTGGGTTGCCAACTACACTCCACTGAGCAAAGTTTGAAGCTTTTCTATAGCCCAGTGATGGCGAACCTTTTAGAGACCGAGTGCCCAAACTGCAACCAAAAAACCCACTTATTTATCGCCGAGTGCCAATGCGGCAATTTAACCTGAATACCACCCCCAGAGGGGGCCCAGAGGGAGAGGCTAGGGTTGCCAAGTTCCTCTTCACCATGAGTGGGAGGTTTTTGGGGTGGTGCCTGAGGAGGGCGGGGTTTGGGGAAGGACTTCAGTGCCATAGAGTCCAATTGCCAAAGTGGCAATTTTTTCCAGGGGAACTGATCTCTATTGGTTGGAGATCACCTGTAATAGCAGATCTCCAGCTAGTACCTGGAGATTGGCAACTAGTTCCTTAGTGTTTTCTCTCTACATATCAAGACAAATGGAAAGGTGTTTGGAGGATGGCTTGTGGGCATTTCAAAGGTGGAATAGGACTGCACGCCCCTCCGCCCGCACAGACCCAGAGGGTGCCGGAGAAGCCGCTGGAGGGAAAGAAGGAAGGAAGGAAGGAAAGAAGGGAAGGGAGGGGGAAAGGGAAGGAAGGGAGGGAGAGAAAGAAAGAAAAAGAGAGAGAAAGGGAGAAAGAAATGGAGCAAGGGAGAGAAAGAAAAGGACAGAGGGAGACAGAAAAAGAAAGAGGCCATTTATGCATGGGAGGTTTTGCCTTGGATTTGCCACTCGGTGGGGCGCGGCGGCAGGCTTGTGAGAGGCGAGCAGGGTGGGGCAGAGGGCGCCTCCTTCGCACCCACCGACCAGCCATGCCCCTCCGCCCGCACAGGCCCAGAGGGCGCCGGAGAAGCTGCCGGCCATGCCGAGTGTGAGCGCTCGGCTTCTGTTCCCCGCTCTCCCACCCGCCTGGCTGGCCGCGCACGCTCCAGCGGCGGCAATGGCAGCAGCTTCTGTGGGAGAGTCCGGGGGCCACCGCCAATCATGTCGGAGGTTCCCCACCCCTGGGCTACAGCCTCCCCCATCCGGGGTGGGGCAGAGCCGGAAAGGCCAGCGGCTTGGAGGAACCGTGCGTGCCGGCAGAAAGGGCTACGCGTGCCGGAAGTGGCACCCGTGCCATAGGTTCGCCAACACGGCTATAGCCTAAAGAGCCTTCCACCAACTTAAGTAGCCCTTCCCTCAATGGAAGAAGTTGAAGTGATGGCTCTGTAGGCTTAAGACAGGCTCCTTGGGATGGAGAAACTTCTTCCAGCCTAAGACTGGATACATGCCACTATCTGTGGAGGAAGTATCGTATCTGTGGGAAGTGTCCCAAGTGCAAAATATTGTGTGTGGAGTACTCAGAAAATGTTATTTCCCCACAACAGAAGAGCAGCTTTGAGAGAAGATGAGCAGACTGTGCACCACAAATGAAGAACAAATGCAGATTTATTATGCAACAACCTGATTGTTTGGAAAGGCTTGCTGATATAGTTCCAAGATAGAATCTGTTGTGTTTAACAGCATTTTTCAGCAGTATGCTTTATGGCAATTTTGCAGTAATCCTTTTTTTTTTTTAATGTGTGTGGTAGTGCTGTGAGACCTCAAGATAACACCATGTTTCGGAGTAGCCACTTGCATGCAGTGCCAAGCCAGCTGTAGCAAGCTCTTCCTGCTGGAACCGGGGCGGATAGCATTGCCCTGTCCTCTGCCCTGGGAAAGGTGGGTAAATGTGTGCATCAGTAGCCTGGCACCCTTGCTGTGAGGAATAACCATGCTGCTGCTGGGAGTTGCCTGACAGGGATGGTCCCTCCTCAGGCCCCAACAAATACCCTGTTGGAAGAAATGAACGGTGCAGTGTCGCTTAACGCTACCACAGGCTTTGGAGGTACATCGGCAATAGAGAGTTAATACAGGGGTAGGTAGGATGCTCTCTGACCATTCCTTTGTCCACTCCTGCCACTGTCCCTTGGTTACACAGAATGCTTCTTTTAGGAGTTTGTTTAGGGTTGCCAACCTCCAGGTACTAGCCGGAGATCTGCTATTACAACTGATCTCCAGCCGATAGAGATCAGTTCCCCTGGAGAAAATGGCTGCTTTGGCAATTGGGCTCTATGGCATTGAAGTCCCTTCCCTCTCCAAACCCCACCCCAAAAACCTCCCACTGGTGGCGAAGAGGGACTTGGCAACCCTAAGTTCCTTCCTCCCAATCATCCTCTTCTTTCTTTCTCCCTTTGGAGAGCCAACGTGGTGTAGTGGTTAGGAGTGGTGGTTTGGAGCAGTGGACTCTGATCTGGAGAATCGGGTTTGATTCCCCACTCCTCCACATGAGCGACAGAGGCTAATCTGGTGAACTGGATTTGTTTCCCCACTTCTACACATGAAGCCAGCTGGGTCACATGACTTTGGGCAAGTTACAGTTCTATTAAGAACTCTTTCAGCCCCACCTACCTCACAGGGTGTCTGTTGTGGGGAGGGGAAGGGAAGGTGCTTGTAAGCCAGTTTGAGTCTCCCTTAAGTGGTAGAGAAAGTCAGCATATAAAAGCCAACTCTTCTTCTTTGTCCACCATGAGGACTGGACTGTTCTACAATCTCTTTCCACTCTAGTTTAGATAGATAGCTAGAACCCTTTTTACTCTGCCTTTCCTATCCAGTATGGAGTTCTCTTACAACAAAGAGCTTCTATTTCTTTTCTAAGTAATAAGCCTATGTGTGAACTTATTCCTCAAGCAGCCAAACTATAGAATTGTGCTGTGCAGAGACTCAGCTCTGCTTTTGTGCCCAAAGTCCTGATCTCCTGAATACCTGAAGCTGCCTTATGCTGAATCAGAGCCTTACATTGAATCAGATCATTAGTCTAGGACTGTCAACTCAGACTGGCAGCAGCTCTCCAGAGTCTCAGGTACAGCAGTCTCTCACATCACTTACCGCCTGGTCCTTTTAACTGGAAGTGCCAGGGATCGAACCTGGGACTTTCTGCACGCCAAGCAGATGCTCTGCTATTGAGCCATGGTCCTGGTCCTTTCAACTGGAAATGCCAAGGATTGAACCTGGGACCTCCCCTGGAGAAAATGGCTGCTTTGGAGGGTGGATTCTACAGCATTGTACCCTGCTGAAGTCCCTCCCCTACTCAAGCCCTGCCCTTTTCAGGCTACACCCCCCAAATCTTCAAAAAGTTCCCATCCCAGAGTGGGCATAAGGACATAAGAACATAAGAAAAGCCCTGCTGGATCAGACCAAGGCCTAACAAGTCCAGCAGTCCGTTCACACAGTGGCCAACCAGATGCCTCTAGGAAGCCCACAAACAAGACGACAGCAGCAGCACCATCCTGCCTGTGCTCCATAGCACCTAATATAATATACTGAATCCATAGGATTGGGTCCACCTGCATGATTGCAGTATTTACCCAGTTCTAAGAAATGGGTCGTGTTTGGTTTAGTGTGCTGAGGAATGGGCCCTGGACAGGACAATAGCAAAGGGTTTGAAGACCATGGAGGTTCCAGTGCAGTATTTAGATATATTTACAGGCAGAATGAAATGATCCCAAGAATCTCCTTTACAGTAACAAAACATACTACTCACGGAAATCTTTCATAGCACCGACTGCCATTGACGGATTCCGTTGACGAATATTTGAATTTCATTATATACGAGATTTATTTAAGGTCACACAAAACGCATTCGCAAAACATACTTGTAAAATAGATCATTACACTTTTTTGTTTACAGAGACATGCACACGCATAGAGTATGGATAATCTATGCTCACATACCCTACCCCACCCCACCCCTTCCATTTGCAAACTCAAAAGCCCCATATAACAGGACAAGGAAATGACATCCTGTATATCAGTTGGACATTGTCCCGAAAAATGCAGTGTTAGCAAAGGTTTGCTTACTAGCTTTGTTCCTGTAAACTGAAATGATCAATTTGTTCCACTAGGACTCCAGTGCTTTCTGTAACATCCCCTGGCCCCTGATCTTTGCAATGTACAAAACATTACTTGAGAGAAACTGAAATCTTCAAAGGATACCTATTCAGGGCTCAAATGTCACTGATAAGTCATGTTCAGGGTTTAGATAAAACCTCACTTTCCTAAAGGATTTCTTCATGTACCGTGTACTGATACCCTTCTCTGTTGGATCTGGTTTCCATGGTGACTCTCTCTTATATTACCTAGTGGGATTCACCAGATGAAGATGGCGGCCTTGAGGCAATTAAAATATATGAAACTTCAGCGTTATTTACATTTCTCTGTGCAGGGAAACGTAATACTTGATGCCTGCTAGGAAACAAGGATCCCTGGGACAGAAACAAAAGGAAATAAAAGCTGTCAGCATTTGTCTTAGGCGTGATGAATAATTGTTTGCCAGCGACATAAAACCATTGCAGACAATAGACTGTTCAGCTGAATAACTGCCGCACAGAAAACAAAGCAGCCGGAGAGAATGAGGATTTTGCATTTGGAGTTTGGAAAAACAAGTATTCGAAAGTGTGATATCAATAGTGACAGTGACAAAGTTTGCAAAATTATGGATTTGTAATGTGCATTTTGGTTTTTAATGGTAATTTTTATTGTGATCCAGACACTCGTTGCATGAAATTGTTTCTCTGCATAATTCAGGTTGAGAACTAGGTATATGCATAATTTAGACTGAGAAATAGGTGTATTCGGAGCATCTGTGGATGGAGTCAGGCGAGGCCAATAGATGCTGCTGGCACATGCTCAGAAACTATGTAATTTCCCAAATAAAAATTGTTCTACTCTTCCAAGAGCTGAAACTTACTTCAGCTTTTTTTGTTTTGTTTTTTAAAGCCACTGCTTTGTCTGCAACTAGGCTTGCAAGCTATGGGTTGGGAAATACCAGGATATTTTGGGGGTGGAACCTGGGGAGGGCAGGGTTTAGGAAGGGGAAGGAACTCCACATGTAGGGTTGCCGGGTCCCTCTTTGCCATCGGTGGGAGGTTTCTTGGGTGGAGCCTGGGGAGGGGACTTCAATGCTATAGAGTCCAATTGCCAAAGCAGCCATTTTCTCCAGGTGAAAACTTTGACTGACTATACTAGCCTGGTTAGGCAGAAGAACCAGTTTTCTACCCATGGGGAGTTTAGAATTGTAACTTGTAAGACAAAAGGGAGTATATATCAACTGAAGATATTAAGGTAGAGGAGCTGATGGGGAGTGAGGCGGCTGTCTTCCTCTCCTGTCTGACATCTGATGAATGACCATATTGCTGTAAAAGAAAGAAAGAAATAATATTAGATAGAGATATTTATATACTTACCTGTGAATTCATATTTGGTGAAATTGTAATATGTAACTATTTTTTGGATGCTTTTTGTACCCAATGTTTTGTTGGGGATGATTTATTGGAATATAATTGAGATTGCTTGAATATATGGTTTCTGTGTGAACTTTGGTTTAACCTCCAGGTACTAGCTGGAGATCTCCTGCTATTACAACTGATCTCCAGCCAACAGAGATCAGCTCACCTGGAGAAAATGGCTGCTTTGGCAATTGGACTCTATGGCATGGAAGTCCCTCCCCTTCCCAAACCCCACCCTCCTTGGGCTCGGCCCCAAAAATCTCCCGCTGGTGGTGAAGAGGGACCTAGCAACCCTACGGGAAACCCATCAGTGGGCAGTCACTGTTCTAGAGCTTCGTTCACCTACACTTATCAGGTCTAGTGGGACTTGCTGTCACTCCATGTGAACTAAGGGTCAGCCAAGAACCCACCTAACATGATTTGTGACTGCTCAGTACAGGAAAGCCCAGGAACTGGTTGTTTCCTTAGGGAACTGCTGAGAAGCTCCCAATGAACTGTAGGGAACTCAGTTGAAAAGCCACTGAGACAAGCCACTGCAAAGTACAGGGCTAGGGTTGCCAACCTCCAGGTTGTGGCTAGAGTTCTGGGATTACTACTGATCTCCAGGCAACAGAGATCGGTTCACCTGAAGAAAATAGCTGCTTTGGAAGATGGACTCTATGGTATTATACCCCACTGAAGTAACTCCCCTCCCCAAACCCCACCCTCCTCAGGCTCCTCCCCCAAAATCTCCAGGTATTTCCCAACCCAGAGGTGGCAACCCATTTTGTTCCAATAAATACATTTCCTATGATTGCTATTGCTTCCACTATGGATTCTTATTCTATCTGAAGATACAACATAGAAGGGATCTGACCTCACTTTTTGCCAGTCCTTGTTCGGTATGCCAACTGGAACACTACATTGGCTTTCTCACATTCTTGCTGAGAGAGAGAGACATCAAATTATTTTATATTCACAGCACACAATCAGCAGGACTGGGTGACTAGTTTGGCATTGAGGGTCACTTCAGAAATAAATCCTGAGCAGGAGGAGAGCTCTCAGTCTAGATGCAGGATATATCAGGTCAGTTTGTTCCCCTTTTGTACTTTTCCACGTCTCCTGTCACCAGGAATCTTAAAGGGCTGCTTTCACACACAGAGAAAGCAAGAGTCAGTGTTTTTCCTCTTAAAGGACTTGTGTGGACTGCTTCAGTTGTACCATTACCTCAACCATCTGCTTCCATTTTTTTTTCTTTTTAGGCCTCCTCATCTGTAGCCCCGTGGCCATGACAGAGAGATTCTGAGGGCCAAAGAAGATGAAATGCTAGAAGTGAACCTTTCTTGGAGTGCTTCATCTGGTGGCAAATTCCCAAAGCATCAGTCCCACTTAAGAAACAAGACCAATAAATGCGGAGCTCTAAAATCCGAGGAGAAATTCATAAACATTTATATGTTGGCGGAACTCTCTTTGAGGAAAATGTTTGAGGTTTTCAAAATATACTAACCCTTCTTGCATGTGCAGTGTTCATGCATTTCATTCATGTTTGCTGTAAACACAAGCTCTCTACACATGACATTTCATGTGCTGATTTCAAAGCATGTAGACGAGGAACAGGCATAAATGTGGTGGATCCACCTCGGCCTGTGTACGATCACCGACTCGTGAACATGGGATCTATACTGTACCACCAGCATGGTGTAGTGGAGAGCCAGCATGGTGTAGTGGTTAAGAGCAGTGGTTTGGAGCAGTGGTTTCTGATCTGGAGAACCGGGTTTGAGTCCCCACTCTCCACATGAGCAGCGAAGGCTAATCTGGTGAACTGGATTTGTTTCCCCACACACAAAGAAACCTGGGTGACCTTGGCCCAGTCACACTCTCTCAGCCCCACCCACCTCACAGGGTGTCTGTTCTGGGGAGGGGAAGGGAAGGTGATTGTAAGCTGGTTTGAGTCTCCCTTAAGTGGTAGAGAAAGTTGGCATATAAAAACCAACTCTTCTTCTTCTTCTTCTACTACTACTACTACTACTACTACTACTACTACTACTACTACTACTACTACTACTACTGCATGAAGTTCACGTATCTAGGCTCCCTCCCAGTGGTTGGGATTTATTTTTTTTAAGCTGCGTTCTTGACCATGGGGAGAGAGCCTTAGGGTTGCCAACTACGGTACCAGGTAGTAGCAGGAGATCTCCTGCTAATTCAGCTGATCTCCAGCCGATAGAGATCAGATCACCTGGAGAAAAATGGCCACTTTGGCAATTGAACTCTATGGCATTGAAGTCCCTCCCCTCCCCATACCCCGCCCTCCTCAGGCTCCGCCCCAAAAATCTCCCACCGGTGGCGAAGAGGGACCTGGCAACCCTAGAGAGCCTACATATGTACACTCCATGCTCACCAGCCAGTGATTGCACATTTATTTATTTATATTAATGATTATTTATAGTCTGCCTTTCTCACTCAGTCCAGATTACAAAATATGATCTTAAAAATTCAATCAAAACACGGGCAGGTTGCAAAATATGATAAAAAGCAATTAAATCAAATAGCAAAGTTTTCTGATAAACAGGGCAACAGGATTGAAGAGCTGGAAAACACTGCAAGCAAACAAAAAAATTGTCCAAGGCAACAAAACTGTTCATGTAGGTAAAGAGCGAAGGCAATAAAAGTTGGCTGAATATGTGAGCACTTTCAAAATTTCAAGAAAAGGTAGTGGGTGTCCTCACAAAATGGCTGCCTTAGAAGGCTGGGTCAATTACAAAATAGCTGCTATAGAAGATTGGCTCAATCGCAAAATGGCGGCCATGCAGGACAGCTACAAAATGGTGGTAGGTTCTAAGGCAAACATCCTCCTATGATGAAGGTAGCTGTTTCCAAATGGGTGCTCTCTTAGGGTTGCCAACCTCCAGGTAATTAGCAAAAAAAAAAACAGCTTCAAACTGCAAAACAGTACAAGTTTGTATTAACAACACATAAACATGCACCATACATATGGTACACCAAACATGGACAATGTCTAACCAAGTAAATACTGTATACAATTAAAGCCACTGCAGGGAATATCTACAATCCTGGGCTTGAGAGCATCTTTTTTTCTCCAATAGGTAAGGTAATAAGTCAGTTCTACGGAAGTCCGGTTCACTTTCTGTTTCGGCTTATCCCAGCCTTCCTCAGGGGCTCACTAAATATAAGGCAAAAATAAACATGCAGTACAGGACGGCATAAATCAAGAATCAACAAAGTCATATTTACTTGGTTGGACATTGTCCATGTTTGGTGTACCATATGTATGGTGCATGTTTATGTGTTGTTAATACAAACTTGTACTGTTTTGCAGTTTGAAGCTGGGTTTTTTTTTTTTTTTTTTTGCTAATTAATTCACAGCTTGCTAATTTTTGTGTACCTAAACCTCCAGGTAATGGCAGGAGATCTCTTGCTATTACAACTGATCTCCAGCCGATATACTTCACCTGAAGAAAATGGCCGCTTTGGCAATTGGACTTTAGGGCATTGAAGTCCCTCCCCTCCCTAAACCCCGCCCTTCTTAGGCTCCGCCCAAAAAACCTCCCGCCGGTGGAAAAGAGGGACCTGGCAACCCTAGTGCTCTCTGCAGGCCCAAGGTGATGCCTCCTGCTCGAAGGAACTGCTTTGCTTTGGGGGAAAACAAGCACCAGTTAGGCTTGCCAGGTTCCTCTTAGCCACTGGTGGGAGGTTTTCTAAATTTTAGCTCTTTTACAAAACAGCTCTCCTACAGTAAAATTTCCTGATCGCAGTCTACAATTCTGATACACTGCATACTGCGTTGGCTAAGATTAATCAGCCAGGATCTTGAAGCAAAATTTTAATTGAATTTAATATGAGAACAGCTGAGGCAGGAAGTGCCGCGCTGAACCGGGGATCCTTCATTGTCATATTTCATTCCTAGACAAGCTATTTTTAAAAAATCAAATTAAAACTGAGGCTGAATTTAGCCCAGTGTGTAAGGCTGTAGTTTAAGACTGATTCTCCAAATGCCAATGCTGCTTGAGCCACAAGGAGATGGGAGGGATTTCGCAGTTAACCTAAAGTTTTAGAAACTTGCTCCATGCCAGAAACTTGGGTATACTGCACTGTTCTCTTTCTGTTCAGTCCTCCTAACTCACTTTGCCAGCTCCTTCTGAAAGCTGAGAGATCATGATCTGCCTAAGGTCACAGAATCAGCATTGCTGGCAGATGGCCATCTAGCCTCTGATTAAAAACCTCCAGGGAAGGAGAGCTTACCACCTCCCAAGGAAGCCTGTTCCACTGAGGAACCACTCTAACTGTTAGAAAATTCTTCCTAATGTCTGGACGAAAACTCTTTTGATTTAATTTCAACCCGTTGGTTCTGGTCCGACCTTCTGGGGCAACAGAAAACAGCTCGGCACCTTCCTTTATATGACAGCCCTTCAAGTACTTGAATGATAACCCTTGCAACGTTATCAACACAGGTCAGGCCAAAGCATCTTCCTTTTGGGATCTGGAAGTCAATTTAGGGGCAGAACCAGTGAGCTCTTCAAAGATGTCGGTGATCCTGTTGAATAAACACACACAGTCTGAACACGAGGTGGGTGGGAAGGATAGTACCTTTTGCCTTGACTGTGTGTGTGGATGGTTACCTTGTAGTGGGGCTTAGGGTTGCCAGGCCATGGGCGAGGGAAGGGGCATGGGGGGCACCATCAGCAACAGCGTGACATCTCTTCTAGGGAAACCTCGGACGTGACATCACACCTCTCTAGGTTCCCCCCAGAAGTGATGTCATGTTGTCAGCCCGACAGTGACTTATTTTGGTTAATTTTTTTCCCACTGCCACTCTGAGAGAGGGGTGCTGATGGGAGGTCCCGCTATCGCAAGATACCTGGCAACCCAAGTGGGGCTCCAGATTCTGCAGTCAGTGGAGTGCCACAGTGGGGAAAATGGGCTCCCTGGTTGTTTTGGCTTGGGGAAATGGTGTAAGAGGGAAAGCTGAAGCCCCTCCCCTCCTGCACTGTGCTCCCAAGCCAAACTGGGCCCCGCAGAGCTTGGGAACATTAGTTCCCCAATGTTATGTGTGACCCTACTTGGTAGGGTTGCCAGCGCCTGGATATTTTGGGGGTAGAGTCTGAGGGCGGGGTTAGGAGAGGGGAGGGACTTCAATGCCATAGAGTCCAATGGCCAAAGAAGCCATTTTCTCCAGGGGAACTGATCTCTGTTGCCTGGAGATCAGTTGTAATAGCTGGAGATCTCCAGCCACCACCTGGACGTTGGCAACCCTACTACTTGGGTCACATGTGTCATCTAGTACAGCCTTTATTCAGCAGATTCCCTCTCTGGAACTCAACCTTGACTCCCCATAATGGGCGTAAAAAGGTACCTCTGAAGTTGACAGGGCAAATGTTTGGCTGATCTGTCACTGCTACCACCGGGGCATGCTAACATGAAACAGAAAAATTGCATTTTATTTACATATAATATTGAACACCTTTCATGCGACATGTACATAAACATGGGGGACACAAAGGTGTTGCTGGTGGTTCTGTGGCGCAAATGCAGAAATATTCCACATGCTGAAGCACTGATGGGAAATCAGAAGTGACGTTTGCTACAATATCTGGCTCAGGGTCATCAGATAATTGACACCTCGATCATACTTAGCAATTAAGGAGGTTTGCGCGTAAACAAGCGTACCGCTGGAGAGATGTTTCGCTGTTTCATACGCTCTGTACAAATTAGCTGACCAGGGGGTGATGAGGTATCAGAATGGCAACAAGGACAGTTTTTAAGCTGTCTGTCTGTCTTTCAGGAAATCATTTGACAAGCTGTTTCCAGGAAACCGGTTCAACGGGGAATACGCAGCCTGGCCAGTCAGTCCATCTTTACTTACAGCTTTTACCAAATAATGTCTGGCTTTTTTTTTTTTTTTGCAAAACATTATTTGGAAAAAGCTGTAAACACGGCTGGACAGACAATGTACGTTAATAACAGAAACATAACATAGAAACATAGAGCTGGAAGGGACCCCAAGGGTCATTTAGTCCAACTTTCTGCACAATACAGGAAATTCACAGCTACCTCCCCCCCCACTCCTCCAGTGACCCCTGCTCCCTTCTTGTGAGTCTGCTCAGAAAGAACTCCAAGAAAGCAGGAAGCATTTGAGTCCCTGCCCCTTGAAACACTGCTTTGTAATTGGCTGTGTGCTTACTGGGATAAAAATGTCAAAACCCCCCCCCCACCCCCAAGCTTCTGTGTCCCATGCTTTGGCTTCTGCATGGAGATTTCACCTGGGCTGATCTCAGGAGAGATCGAAGAATCGGATTATAAGAGCCACAGGAAGTCCCTGGACTTGCCAGGGCTGGGTGCGAGGTCATCTCTAATGGACGGAAAACTCATGCATAACTCCGAGGAACAACCGAGTCAGTCCAGGAGTGAACGTGAGTGAAAGTACCCATGCATAAATGACCCTAGTATATTTGGAAGGAAGTTTCGGCGTGCTAATCTAAGTAGAATCTATTCTTTTTCATGGCCAGCCTTACAGTGCTTGTTATAGGGTTATGGTGATAACCATTGAGAAGTGCTCTGAAATGGATGGCAGCCACACACCCATTGAATAGGGCACTCTTGTTGCATTGTAGTACTAATTTGCAGGTGGGTTGTTTTGTATGCATGGGGAAATCCAGTTGCCAATGGTCTTTTATGCATGGGCACTTTGACTTTCTCCGCTGGTCCAACTCGGTTTTTCGTTGGGTTATGCATGAGTTCTCCATCCCTTAAAGATGACCTCACGCCCAGCCCAAACAATGTCCAGGTCTTCCCGATCCTGTTGTACTGCGATTCTTCGATCTCCCCTGAGATTTGGAACAGAAAAGTGTGGGTCAAGAGAGCCTTGAACCCCAGGTAAAACTCCCATGCATAAAAGACCAATGATTGCTACAACACAATAAAAGCACACTGACCAAGGACATCTGGATACAGCCATGGTCTCTATAAATGCAAAGTGTTCATTATTATTCCTGAATCCTGGTCCCAAATATAAAACTACTGTTGACAATACTGGAACACAGTGTCCCTCATGCTAGCATTCTTTTAGAGCTGTTCCTTTAATGTCAAAGCTGAAATGTAAATTTCCACTGCAGTGTCAACAAGAGCCAGCAAAGAGATATTAAGGAAATTGAATGCAGGGATTAGTCATCTTTTACATAACTGCCATGATGACCACACAACAAGGCAAACAATGACTTCAATATAACTGGAGTAAGTCTCGCAGCTGGCCCAGAAGAAAACTTCCACCAGCATGGCCGGAGGACGTGACTTCTTTGGAGGGGGGGGAGCCACTTGACATTTAAGGTACAACAGCAAGAAACCATCAGGAGACGGAACGTTGCTTTGCGGATTCCTATTAAGATTTTATGATGTAAGCATGACGCATCATAATTAGATCTGATGATGTACACACCGAAATGCTGGAAAGCAGGGAACAGACAGACAGACAGACAGACAGACAGACAGACAGACAGACAGACAGACAGACAGACAGACAGACAGACAGACAGACAGACAGATAGATAGATAGATAGATAGATAGATAGATAGATAGATAGATGGATGGATGGATGGATGGATGGATAGATGAAATTGCCTTGAAACATGGAGTTTCCATTCTGTATTATTGAGGCGAACATAGAACCATCCTCCATGAAATTGTTAAATCCATTGATTAAAAACCACCTGTGTGAGGAGAACATCACCACATCTTGTAGGAACGAATGGGTATACATTCTGCCCATGCTCAGATACATGGTCTTTTATTGTTTCATCACATGTTCCAAACTTGACTGATCCCTGGCATAAGAAACAGCTGTTGGGGCCAAACCCAGGATCTGAGATTCTCTGTCAGTGGGATGGATGCCTCCCTTGAAGGTATTATAACTCAACCACTCCTCCTTCAACGTTGTCTATTTAACAACATTCCTCTCCTCTCCAGGTATTTCCCAACCCGGAGCTGCCATAGTTAAATTGTGGAACTCCCTGTCCTAGGATGTGGTGATGGCTGCCGGCTTGGAAGGCTTTAAGAGGGGAGTGGACATGTTCATGGAGGATAGGGCTATCCATAGCTACTAGTCAAAATTCATTCTCGTCATGATGCATGCCTATTCTCTCTAGTATCAGAGGAGCATGGCCATTATATGAGGTGCTGTTGAACACAGGCAGGACAATGCTGCTGCAGTCGTCTTGTTTGTGGGCTTCCTAGAGGCACCTGGTTAGCCACTGTATGAACAGACTGCTGTACTTGATGGGTCTTGGTCTGATATGGCATGGCTTTTCTTATATTCTTATTCATGCGCATTCCATTCCTAATCTGAAACCTGATGCATTTCCCTCTCTCATTCTATTTGCTCCAGAAAGCTTCTGTTAGCTTTTTGGCTCAGTCCTGCATATTTTCTGTCTTTTAAGCAGAGCAAAAAAGAGATTCTTTTCTTTCTCGTATACCTTTCCCCTTTGATTTTTGGAGGAGCACGGCACCGTATGTTTCTCCGTGGGTTTCAAATTCGCAACTGTTTTTGGATTGCAGTTCTTTTTGTGCAAAAGCCAAAGACAGGGAAAGCTATCTGGGCGACAAGATGCAAACTCCAGGAAAAACAAGGAAGAGGCCATCTGTACAAAACAGAAGAGGGAAAAAAAGTCTAATTTGAAGTCAGGCCGATCGCACAAAATACCATCTGTGCAAACAGGCTGCAGTGTCATGGTGTACAATTTTACTGACACAACAGTGAGAGGAGATGGAGGCCAATGTTTTATCTCCAATACAAAGATGTTTAACTTGGTGTAGTGCTTAAGAGTGGTGGTTTGGAGCAGTGGAGTCTGATCTGGAGAACCAGGTTTGATTCCCCACTCCTCCACATGAGCGGTGGAGGCTAATCTGGTGAACTGGATTTGTTTCCCCACTCCTACACATGAAGCCAGCTGGGTGACCTTGGGCCAGTAACGCTCTCAGCCCCACCTACCTCACAGGGTGTCGGCTGTGGGGAGGGGAGGGGAAGGTCTCTGTAAGCCGGTTTGATTCTTCCTTAAGTGGTAGAGGAAGTTGGCATATGAAAACCATCTCTTCTTCTTCTTCCATCATGAGTGAGTTTGGACCTGTCCGATGCAGGCAAAAAAAAAAACATCAGAGAATGTAGCTCAAGCCCCATTGCACTACCAGCACAGGGCATAACTCCAAAGAGGGAGTTCATTGGGGAGTGTTATCTGTAAATCACCCGGAATGAAACTGTCTCGGCTGTTCATCATCAGCTTAAGATTTCTGGGGAAAGAAGGTCAACAGTCACGTATACAGAAGCTACTTTCTACTGACTCTAGGGTTGCCAACCTCCAGGGACTAGCTGGAGATCTCCTGCTATTACAACTGATCTCCAGCTGATAGAGATCAGTTTACCTGGAGAAAACTTTGGCCATTGGACTCTAGGCATTGAGGTCCCTCCCCTCCCCAAACCACGCCCTCCTTAGGCTCCACCCCAAAAGCCTCCCGCCGGTGGCGAAGAGGGGCCTGGCAACCCCAACCAACTCACATCTAAACTAGACTCTACCTCAGATACGAGTCTGGTTGAGGTTCCCTTGACTCGCCTGTGTTCCTTTTACAGTCAGACACATAGGGTTGCCATGGAGATTCATTGGGATACACCAGCTATTTTGCTGTCGTAGCAAAGCTGCAGTGTAGAAGGGCATTCCCAGGCCGAAAGGGGGTTTGGAAGCTGACTAACATCAGCTCCGCCCCTGGGAATGCCCCGCGAATCCCCCCCCCCCAAGGCTGGCACTCGCTTCCGGCTAAGGCCCGCGCTGCTGTGTCTCTCCCTGTGCCAGCATAAGTGCCCCCGTGCTGGCGTCCATGCCACTTTATCACACTGCAAAGAGGCATGGATGCCAGTGTGGGGTTATGACGGCTCCTATGTTGCTTCAGCCCCCTCTCTTCATGATTGCATGGTAGGTAAATTGTAGATGTTGCTGTATTTGTTGTACCGATAACCAGTACAAGCAGTTCCTTCAAAAGAGGCTATTCAACCAGTGAATACTCCCCAACACGGAGCCCATGGGTGCCATAGTGCCCACTGATGTGTTTCCTGGCATCTATCTCCTCCCCCCCCCCAGCAAAATTCCAATCTTGCTTCTCCTCTGCCTCATTGAAGCAGGATGTGCTTCAGAAGAGCCCCAGAAGGAATTGCCTTTGTGTCTGCAGGGAGGACCCATTCAGAAACAGCTGCCTCCAGCATGGAACTTCAACATTTTATGATTGGCACCTGTCCCCATGGCAGTTTATTCTGTGGTTGGTCACCCCACCCCTCTACCCATTGGTAGACATTTCATGGTGATGCCCAGCACTGGTTTTCAAACTTTTAAAAGCACCCGCCAGCCCAACAAGGTCGGAGACCCCTGTATTAAAGAATTTAAAGTTTCAGAATGAATTTGGTAACACACCCTGTCTTAGAAATAGCAGATCAAGCTATTATGAAGCATCTGGACACAGCAGAAGCAGAAAAAGTAAAGCCTGCAGCAATGTTAAAATCTATCCTAGTCATGATGCATACCTATTCTCACCAGGATCAGAGGAGCATGCCTATTATATTAGGTGCTGTGGAACACAGGCAGGACGATGCTGCTGCTGTCACCTTGTTTGTGGGCTTCCTAGAAGCATCTGGTTGGCCACTGTGTGAACAGACTGCTGGATTTGATGGGCCTTGGTCTGATCCAGCATGACTTTTCTTGAAGCTGCCTTATACTGAATCAGACCCTGGGTCCATCAAAGTCAGTATTGTCTACTCAGACCAGCAGTGGCTCTCCAGGGTCTCAGGCAGAGGTCTTTCACATCACCTACTTGCGTAGTCCCTTTAACTGGAGGTGCTGGGGATTGAACCTGGGACCTTCTGCATGCCAAGCAGATGCTCTACCACTGAGCCACAGCCCCTCCCCCTCCCCTTCTTATATTCTAAGGCTTTAAGAGGGGAGTGGACATGTTCATGGAGGAGAAGGCTGTTAATGGCTACTAGTTAAAATGGATACTAGTCATGATGCATGCCTATTCTCTCCAGGATCAGAGGAGCATGGCCATTATATTTGGTGCTGTGGAACACAGGCTGGATAATGCTGCTGCAGTCGTCTTGTTTGTGGCTTCCTAGAGGCACCTGGTTGGCCACTGTGTGAACAGACTGCTGGACTTGATGGGCCTAGCTCTGGTCCAGCATGGCTTTTCTTATATTCTTATGTGAGTTCAGCCAGTGATGCTTGGTATCAGAACAGAGACTCACCCTCCAGTATCCCTGTCTTTATTTTCTAGATGTTGGTGAATACTCGACAGAGGGACCTGCAAGGACGTTTCCTTCAGAGTTCAACCAGGGAAACCAGGGTTGGGTTCAGAACCCTCCCTGCAAAAACAAAAACGAACATCATCAGCAACAAATTAATCAAATAAGAATGAGAATGGCACTCCAGAAGTGCTGACCCGAAGCTACAGCTTGAAAGTCCAGCCAGCAGATGCCATTTCCATCCCCTGCAGTGAGTCATGATAAACTGGAAATTTCTTTTTTGTCATTAATTGTGTCTTACCCTGCCAAATAATCACAATAATTGTTATAATGCTTGTCTGCAAGCTCCTTATGGTTTTGTAGCCTTCTCTCAGACTGAACCCTCTCTACCACCACCACCCCATGCACACACAAATACAAAAAACCTCAAACAGTACTGATAAGCAAAGGTAAGCACCGGGTCATTACTGACCCATGGTTTGATGTCACATCCCGGCGTTTACTAGGCAGACTATATTTACTGGGTGGTTTGCCACTGCCTTCCCCAGTTGTCTTCACTTTATCCCCAGCAAGCTGGGTACTCGTTTTACCGACCTCGGAAGGATGGAAGGCTGAGTCAACCTTGAGCAGGCTTCCTGAAACCAATTTCCGTCGGGATCGAACTCAGGTTGTAAGCAGAGTTCGACTGCAGCTTACCACTCTGCGCCACGGGGCTCCTAACAGTGCTGAAATCTTAACTAATTCCACATGCCACACAGGAAAAAATGGACATTTAGGTAACTAGGACCTGTTTCACACCTGTTTAATCTTTCTACACTTGATGACTGTCATCTGCATATGTGAATTCACATCTAAATGGGTGTGTTGCATCTGAAGTTAGATGATAACCTTTACAGACATAGCAACCATGCATGCTGGTAGCCCACCAACAGGAGCACGTATCTCTTGGTATGTTCAATCACCACTTGGTATGAATAAGATAATAAGCAGACATGCACAGCTCTGGTAAGCATGAGCAGAAACTTGGGGTTTTTTGTTTGTGTGAACTTGAAGCTGCTTATGCATAGAAAATTCATGCATTGCCCTTCTGACACTTAGTGATAGTGCATATGGGGAGTATTGTGGGTAGCATGCACTCCCGTTGGTGGGCTCCCAGTACACATGGTTGTAATGTCTGAAAAGGGCTGATATGAAAGTTCTATCTGTGGGGTTATATCAGAGATGGTCCATTCACATGTCACCTGATGCTCAGATGATGAGCCAACCAGACATTGTTGGGATGATGTGAACCAACCTCTGCATGCCTTGCATCCAAATATTGTTTTCTTTGCTAGCCCCTAGGTGAGCTAGTGAAGGGGGCTCAAGATCCCCTCGCAAAACCCTATTCACTACTGTTTCTTGCTGTAGAGAGGGGCTGTGGCTCAGTGGTAGAGCATCTGCTTGGCATGCAGAAGGTCCCAGGTTCATTCCCCGGCATCTCCCATTAAAGGGAACAGGCAGGTAGGTGATGTGAAAGACCCCTGCCTGAGACCATAGAGAGCAGCTGCCAGTCTGAGTAGACAATACTGACTTTGATGGACCAAGGGTCTGATTCAGTATAAGGCAGATTCATCTGTTCATGTGAGGAAGCCTGTGTACTGCCCAGCATCTTCCATTTAATGACCTTCTCAAACCTTCTCTGCAATCCTCAGTATTATCTAGTGAGTCCCCTGTCAGTTTGGTGTTATTCATTTATTTTTAAAGAAGTCTGCCTATCCTCTGAACCTTAGGTTTCCAAGGCAACTTCCAATGAAAACCATTAAAACACAATGCAATGAAAAAGCCACTTATTGCTTGACACAAAGCCATACAGCATGCCACAATATTTATTTTATTCATTTATTTAAAACATTTCTGTGTTTTCCCCCACCCAAACAGGAGGTATTTTTCATTTTTCTATGTTACATTGGTTTGTTTAATCTGTTGTGATGTGTTGGTTTTATGCTTAAGACCTTTGGTCATACAAGCTTAATAATAAGAGGGAAGGGGGGAATCTTGAAAGTCAGCAACAATATCAAAACCCAAATAACAACAAAACAACTTATGTCCATAAATTTACCAAAGTCCTTATTCTGGGCATCTGAAATTAAAAGAGCTAGGTGTCTGGTATTTGTTCCAAAGAAAGGTTGCTGCCACAGAAAAGGTACAGGGCTTCTAATAAAGGCCTTGGTTCTTGGGCAGGGTCATATGGTGACTAGGGACAAAGTGATTCTTCAAGTATCCTGGTCCCAAGCCATTTAGGGCATTAAAGGTAAAAGCTAGATAGGTGTCCACATAGTTCTGTCCGCATAGTTAAATTGTGGGACTCCCTGCCCCAGGATGTGGTGATGGCTACCAATTTGGAAGGCTTTAAGAGGGGAGTGGACATGTTCATGGAGGAGAGGGCTATCCATGGCTACTAGTAAAAAATGGATACTAGTCATGATGCATACCTCTTCTCTCCAGGATCAGAGGAGCATGCCTATTATATTATGTGTTGTGGAACACAGGCAGGATAACGCTGCTGCAGTTGTCTTGTTTGTGGGCTTCCCAGAGGCCCCTGGTTGGCCATTGTGTGGACAGACTGCTGGACTTGATGGACCTTGGTCTGATCCAGCAGGGCCTTTCTTATGTTCTTAACCCCTCAATAGGGGAAATACTGTCTGCTCAATTGCTCTTGAAAAGGACTGGTGGAAGGGCAGTAAAAAAAAAGGTGGCGGCTCTTCAGTCTGCAAAGCTGCTCCCCCATGTGCCCTTGCAGTGGCAGCAGCAGGAACCAGGATGGGAATGTGCAGGGCTGGCCTCTGCACAAAACCTTCCCTGCTGCTCTCCCTGCTGCCTCTCCCTTCCTCACCCTTTCATCCAACACGCACACACACACCCCTTCGTAGCCTGGAAACCTCCCCTTCCTTTCCCTTTCCCTGCTGAACCAGACTGTGATGCTGCAGAGCAGCTCAGCTGGGAAAATGAAGAAAGAGAGAACATCCAGATGGACAACTCCACCGGCAGCTGCACTGCTGTTTCCCCCCAGAACCAAATCAAGGGAAGCTTATTTTTCATTTGGCATCAAGGGGGAAAAAATCTAGGAACTAGACTGTTCAAGCAAAGGTTGGCCACAGCATCATCAGGATGCTCCCAAATTCCCTGGGGGCTTCCTGCTACTCATGCAGGGGGAAATCTCATAGGCGGACCTTTATCGTTCTCTAATTGTCCAAAATTTAGGATGCCAACACCTCTCCATTGTCAGATTCTTTGTTTATGTCATATATACCCATCTACCCATTATAATACTGAGATCCAGCATGGTGCAGTGGAGTGGTTAGAAGCAGCGGACTGTAATCTGGAGAGCCAGAGTGGTGTAGCGGTTAAGAGCAGTGGTTTGGAGCAGTGGACTCTAATCTGGAGAACCGGGTTTGATTCCCCACTCCTCCACATGACCGGCGGAGGCTAATCTGGTGAACTGGATTTGTTTCCCCACTCCTACACATGAAGCCAGCTGGGTGACCTTGGGCTAGTCACAGCTCTCTCAACCCCACCTACCTCACAGGGTGTCTGTTGTGGCGAGGGGAAGGGAAGGTGATTGTAAGCAGGTTTGATTCTTCCTTAAGGTACAGAAAATCGGCATATAAAAAACATCTCTTCTTCTTTTCTTCTTCTTCATCTAAAAAACCATGTTTGACTCCCCACTCCTCCACGTGAAGCCTGCTAGGTAACCTTGGGCTAGTCAGAGTTCTCTCTGAACTCTCTCAGCTCCACCTACCTCACAAGGTGCCTGTTGTAAGGGGGGGGAAGGTGATTGTAAGCTGCTTTGAGACTCCTTGAGGTAGAGAAAAGTGGGGCATAAAAACCTTTTTTTAAAATCCTCAAATGCCAGTGCTTACAAAGTAAAGCCCAGCCATTAATCCAGGAGTTGCCATTGGAGGCCAGATTCTCCAATGGTAACTGGAGCCAGCTGATAATCAGTTGAAAAATTGGTACCGATTACTTGATTTCAGCAGCAATAAACTGCCGCCAGCAAAGGGCCTTACTTCTGTTTCCTCTGATTCATTATGTCTGATTCATAAGCAGTAGCTGCCTGTGGACTCATTTCTGTGCTTTCTCTAACCATGTGTTCTGAGTCATACTGCCCTGTGTTCTGCTTAAGTGCTTACTGTAGTACAGCAGCACCTGTGAATGGAAGCTAAATAAGGGGGCTATGACCTGAGTTACAAAACTGTAGTTAGCAAATCCAGGCTAACAGCAGAAGTGGGGGGAATCCTCGAGCCAAGGAGCCCTCCTGTGCAGGCAAATAATAGAATTTCAGCAGCTCCCTTCAGGGGTGAGCATAAGGGGGGAAATGAAATAGGGTTGCACTGGAATTGGGGAGGAGTGTAATTGATTACAGCAATTAGTGGGATTAAAATTGCATAACTGTGTTTGCATCTGGGCAGAAAATTACAGTCTCTGTTGGGGAAATGTCAGGCACGTTTTTTAAATATGAGAGAGAGAGAGAGAGAGAGAGAGAGAGAGAGAGAGAGAGAGAGAATGTGCATGTTACCACATACAGACATAGTTTTGAATATAAAGTGTGAAGCAAGAATATAATCAAAATTCTACACATATCTCCTCCTTGCTGACCACTCCAATGAGACCAGCTCTTAAGGGGCCAAATTCTGTGCTGAGATCTTGTCCATAAGAAAGCAGATATTCCAAATGTTTTAATAATTGTATGCAGAATTAACTACAGCGCAACTACAGCGCAACAAAGTGATGAATTTTAATGTTGGTATATTAATTTTATATGTGCTTAAAAATTGTGCCGCTAAACTAATGTTGACTGATCTTTTGATCGTAGTAAATGTTGATTGTTTGTAATCTAAGTCAAAAATAAAGGACGCGTGTACGTTAAGTGCCATCAAGTCACAGCTAACATGGCAACCCTGTAGGGTTTTCAAAGCAAGAGATGAACAAAAAGTGGTTTGGTTTGGCTAACTTACAATCAAATGATTATGAAAATATGACAAGACTGTTATCAACAGGCTAAACTAAAAAAGAATACAGAATTTGAAAATCTAATCAGTAAAGGGACAGAACATATCTTGGGAAAAATTTACAAATTACTGCTCAAATTTGAAACAGAACAAGAGCAAGTTAAAGTATGCATGATTAAATGGATGGAAAATTTTAAGAAAGAGATAACAATGCAGCAATGGGAAAGACTATGGACTAAATCAATTAAATTTACTGCCAGTAACAATTTGCGAGAAAACTGGTATAAACAATTCTTTAGATGGTATATCACACCAATGGACATTAAAAAGATTGATAAAACGTATGATTGCCGCTGCTGGAAATGTAAAGATAAAGATGAAACTTACTTTCATTTGTGGTGGATTTGTAAAAGGGTTAGGAAATTTTGGATACAGATTCATCAAGAAATGCAAAAGATACTTAAGATCAAATTCCCAATGGAGCCGGAAAACATGTTATTGGGGATAGCACCAGAGAATTTAGAAAACAACCATAGAGAACTTTATGGATATCTGACGACTACGGCAAGGATAGTACTGGCAGCATCATGGAAACAAGAGACTGTTACAGACTTAGAAAAGTGGAAACAAAAAATGGAAGAATTTGCCGCGATGGCTAGACTAACCAACATTCTGAAAGAAAGAATGATTGATGATTCACAGAAGAAATGGGAATGCTATTTCGAATATGCTAACTGGAAAGTGCAGAATAAAAATTTAATAGCGATAGAAAATAATAGTTACATATTTCGAACAAGTTATAGATAAAGATAAATTTAGAGTATAAACATAGACACAGTATTGTTTAAGTAACTATCATAACAATAGAATAATGTTCATGTAAACTGACTTCTGAAGTAAGTGCAAAATGTATGAATGTAAGTGTATGTATGTGTTTGTGTTATCTTTTCTTTTGAAAATGTTAATAAAATATCTTTTTTTAAAAAAGTGGTTTGCCATTGCCTGTCTCTGTGTGGTGACTCTGTGCTTCCTTGGTGGTCTCCCATCCAACTAGGGCCAACCTGGCTTAGCTTTGGAGGTCTGCCTGATGTACACTGCGTCGGTCAGGTTGCACCTGGAGTATTGTATGCAGTTCTGGAGGCCTCGCTTCAAAAAGGCTGTGGACAGAATCGAGCAGGTGCAGAAGAAAGTGACGAGGATGATCAGGGGCCTGGAGACCAAGCCCTATGAGGAAAGGCTGAGGGACCTGGGAATGTTTAGTCTGGAGAAGAGGTTGAGGGGGAACATGATTGCTCTCTTTAAGTATTTGAAGGGCTGTAAAGGAGGGCAGTGAGCTGTTCCTGTTGGCAACAGAGGATAGGACTCACAATAATGGGTTTAAATTGTGGGAGGAAAAGTACCGGCTGGATATTAGGAAATATTTTTTTTACAGTAAGAGTTGTTCAACAACGGAATCAGCTCCCTAGGGAAGTGGTGAGCTCCCCCTCATGGGCAGTCTTTAAGCAGAGGCTGGACAAACACTTGTTAGGGATGCTCTAGGCTGATCCTGCGTTAAACGGGGGGGGGGTTGGACTAGATGGCCCGTCTGGCCCCTTCCAACCCTATGATTCTATGAGATTGGGCTAGCC
Organism: Euleptes europaea; assembly: GCF_029931775.1. Lineage (NCBI taxonomy): Eukaryota > Metazoa > Chordata > Lepidosauria > Squamata > Sphaerodactylidae > Euleptes > Euleptes europaea. Next base: position 19,793,251 of record NC_079316.1, read on the forward strand.
TGGGTCATCCAGGACAGGGCAGGCATGCCCTAATCCAGAATTTAGATGGAAGATTTTATCTCCCTCATTCCAAAGGATCACCACCTCTAAGGGCATGTCTGTACTGTTCAGACACACACCCTCAACGTGAGAAGGGAAGATCAGGCTTTATTATGGTTTAGTGTCAACCATTGGGAATGGAGAGATTTCCAATGAACTTTTTTTTTTTTTGCCATCAACTCACAGCTGATTTATGGCAACCTTGTAGGGTTTTCAAGGCAAGAGACTTAACAGTGGTGGTTTGCCATTGCCTGCCTCCACATTTCAACCCTGGTATTCCTTGGTGGTCTCTCATCTAAATACTGACCAGGGCCAACCCTGCTTAGCTTCTAAGATCTGATGAGATCAGACTAGCCTGGGCTATCCAGGGCCCAGGATCTTACCTGAGAAGAATTAAGTTGCAGGATTCAGGTGGAGAATGGGACATTGTCTGCTCTGGGAGCTGCCTATCCTACAATGAACCCATATGTCTCCAAGGTACTGTATTACCTTTTAATTTCAGGATTCATTTTTTAAAAAATTATTTTGTATGGGCGCTTACTAGAACTGTTGGTGAAGCTATGTTGTCCACTTACCTGTCTTCTTCTATAGCTTGGAACCCCATAAAAAGGTATCATGTGAACATGACTAACAAGTGTCAGCAAAGTCATGTTTATTTATTTTCTTAAAATACTTATACCCTGCATGTCCTCATCTCAAGGATGGGTGGGGGGGAAACAACTATTTTAATCTACACATGCCATATAGATGCTTTGCATGGGGACATATATCTTAGAGGGCTTTAAAAAGGTCAATACCAATCCCTTGAATGACTCTCAGTCCTGGATTGTTTGTTCAAAACCTGAACCATGTTCAGATCAGGGTTGCCAACCTCCAGGTACTAGCTGGAGATCTCCCGCTATTACAACTGATCTCCAGCCGATAGAGATCAGTTCACCTGGAGAAAATGGCCGCTTTGGCAATTGGACTCTATGGCATTGAAGTTCTGCCCCTCCCCAAACCCCGCCCTCCTCAGGCTCCACCCCAAAAACCTCCCTTCAGTGGTGAAGAGGGGCCTGGCAACCCTATCTGATGACCTCAAGGAGGGTAGATAGCAGCTCTCACACACACTCTCTCAGCGGAAGCTGGGTCCAGGCAGAAAGGAAGGGCATGTCCATTTGAAGACCTCAAAGCACATTAGCGCAGGGTTCCCCATAGATTTTGCTAAGGGAAAAGTATCAGCAGAAATGTATACGGCTTTCAGGGTGACCAGTCAAGTGTCTTCTGCCCTGGAGGGGACCCTTCCTTAGTTGCACCCAGGTTATGCCCCAAAAACCTCCCTCCGGTGGTGAAGAGGGACCTGGCAATCCTATGCCTCAATTACTACTTTACATATCAGGGCTGCACCACATCTCATTTGGCCCACTCTGTGCACTGATACATATCACTGGCCAGTTTGCATTTCTATGACAGAGATCTCAGCATTAACTCTTCATCACAGATAGTTGGCTATCGTTCAGTGTCAGTGAGCGAAGTCTGTTATTACCCAACTTTCCTCCTCCTGCTTCCCGGACATCTGCTACCATTGGGATTACCAACCCAAGTGGCACTAATCTTTGACACCATCGGTCCCAGAGAACAACCTCTCCCTTGATTTAAGATTTCTCCGGACAAGCCTTGAGTAACAAGATTGAGATAATCTGCTCCATTGTTGCTTACCTTCTGAATCATTACAATTTAGTTAAGGGAGATTATTTGCTTTGATATCAAGATCTGTAATTGCCATTCAAATAAAAGGCCCATTAGTTTCAGACAAATGTACACAGAGGAGCAATGTTGGTTGTTCTTCAGGCGTTGCGGGTGCTGAATATTTACACGCAGGCTGCTTAACAGCGCATCCCTGACTTGCGCTGGCGGCTGCTCCCAAAGGCCTTTGGAGGCCGACAACAGCCTCCACCGGCGCAAGGGCCCACAGCACTGGTGTCTGGGCAGCACACACCAGCGTTTGTGGCTCCAGCGCCGGCGTGCAGGGCCGGAAGCCGGTATCTATGCAGGGTGCACGGATTTTTGGCGCCGGGTGGAGGTTTCGGCCAGGCTAGGGTTGCCAGGTCCCTCTTCGCCACCAGCGGGAGATTTTTGGGGCAGAGCCTAAGGCGGGGTTTGGGGAGGGGAGGGACTTCAATACCATAGAGTTCAATTGCCAAAACGGCCATTTTTCTCCAGGTGATCTGATCTCTATCGACTGGAGATCAGTTGAATTAGCAGGAAATCTCCTGCTACTACCTGACAGTTGGCAACCCTAGGCCAGGCTGAAACCTCCTTTGTAGGCAGCACCGCTGCATTGCCTCCTAAGCCCGTGCAGGCATTCCGCTCAGGAATGCACTGTAAGAATAGTAGGTCATGTTCTCTGGGCCTCCTTTGCAAGTGTGTATGGATTGTGGCCTCTGAAAGGAGTATATCTGAACTAGGGTTTCCAGGTCCCTCTTTGCCACTGGTGGGAGTTTTTGGGGGCGGAGCCTGAGGAGGGTGGGGTTTGGGGAAAGGCTTCAATGCCATAGAGTCCAATTGCCAAAGTGGCCATTTTCTCCAGGTGAACTGATCTCTATCCAGGACTGAGAGTCATTGAAGGGACTGGTATTGACCTTTTTAAAGTGTAAATGCCTGAAATTATTATATACTATGGGAAATATATTTGAACGTATGTTCTCATGTTCATTCTGCACATTTGCAGTTATGAAAATGCTAAGCCCCGAATGTAAGGGCTGGTTTGGAATGCTGTGTATTCATATGCACACACATATGAGGACTCTTTGGGAATGGTGGCATCCACAACTAAGAGACCAAGCAAGCACTGTAATCCGTTGGTGCTTGCTTGGTACGGCCTGTTACCAATAGAGCTTCAGAGTTACCTATTACTTAAGGAATGTGTTTTGTACAAGACCTAGCATCTGCTTAGAGACAGCTTCTACCAATCTCTATACACTATGTTAATTAAAGTAAGATAGATAACCAATGTCTAGTAAGTCTACGTAATTGGAATATCCCTAACCAGAAGTTATAATTGGGGTTGCAATCCTTTGTTCGGTGTGCGAGCTGTCCTCCTCTTTTGGGAAGCTCCCACCCGGTATGTATTATTGAGCTTAATAAACGAACTGTTCTAAATTATCAACCTCTTCCTGTGTTATGGTCATTGGAACTTAAAACCATTTCACAGTCATAACAAAAGCCATCTATGGCCAGGGACCAACATAACTTAAAGACTGCCTCCTCCCATATGAATCCACTTGCTCCCTCCAATCATCTTTGGAGGCCCTGCTTCAGGTGCCCACCATCTGAGGTTAGATGGGTGGTGGCATCAAAACTCCTGAACTTCCTTCCCAAGGAGATTTGTCTATTTTTGTCTTCTGCCAGCAAGTGAAGACTTTTTTGTTTTGTATGGCGTACCACCAATAATTGTTATTGGCTCTCCTCTGGCATTGTTTGTTTATGTGTTTTATTGAATTATTTTATCATTTCAAATGTGTTATTAATTGTTCAAATGTTTTTATGTGCGCCATGATGGGAACCCCGATCAGGTAGAGAGGCAGCATAAGCATATTTTAAATAAACTAATAAAAATAAATAAATTGCTAGAGCAGGGCTCCCCAACTTTGCTGAACCTGTGAGCCCTTTTGGAATTGTGAGAAAGGGAATCGAACATCACCACAAAATGGCTGCCATGGGGGCTGGCCCAATGACAAATGAGTCTCCTGGAGGCAGATTCAGGCCCTCAATGCACATTACAAAGTCCTTATATTTCACATGAACACATGAAAGCTGCCTTATACTGAATCAGACCCTTGGTCCATCAAAGTCAGTATTGTCTACTCAGACCGGCAGCGGCTCTCCAGGGTCTCAGGCGGGAGTCTTTCATATCACCTACTTGCCTAGTCCCTTTAGCTGGAGATGCTGGGGATTGAACCTGGGACCTTCTGCATGCCAAGCAGATGCTCCACCACTGAGCCACAGCCCCTCCTTTGGTGGACAACGCAAGGACTTTGCACATCAGACATGCAGTGAGAGTTTTGTGCCTCCCAGGTGCATGTTTTCAGCTCACAGCCATATATGCAATGTGATTTTCACAATGGAGCCAATGGCAGCACCGCATGGTGGGTTTGAGGACAAGGAAACAGCCTGAAAGGGAGGCTGAAAGTGTCTCTCCTCACACACTGTGGTCATCCGCTGAAAAGGGCTGGCAGACATCGGGGAGGCACAAACTCCCATCACACATCTGATAAAGTCCTCACATTGAAACCTAATGAAACTGGGGTTTGATACTGTATTCGGTCCTAGAGCAAACTGGCTGATCTTGGGCCAACGGGTCTCTCTATGCCAAACTACTTTACAAGGGTATTATAAGAGAGGAAAATGGAGGAGGGAAGAACTACATATACCACGCTGAGCTCGCTAGAGGAAGAGCAAAATGAGACCCCCTCATTCCTCAAATTGTTTCAGGCCAGGGTAACAATAGGATGTTTGTGTGTATGTGTACATATAGTCTGTGTTTTTGTCTCCAAGAATCCTATCTAGCACCAGCAATCACCACATGCCCCATCTATGCGCTAAATTGGACTTATTCAAATGATCAGTGTACCAAGAGTAATTTAGCCTAATTTGACATGCTGGCTAATTGACTGCAGCCTGCTCTGAGACAACAAATTGTGACGCAAATTCTGTTGCGGTTTAGTGTGAGCGCAAACACCCATTTCTTCTGCATCTTAATTTGCTCCTGCAAGTGGCACTGCATCGTGAAAAGCTAGCTCACCCAAAGAAAGAGACACGAGAAGGCTGGGAGCCCATCCACCCTTTACCACCAATCAGAGCTCCCCAGTGTAGGTCTCTGAATATTTGAGACCTTGCTTTCATATTATTCATGCTAATGATGGCAACCTGTAGTAGAACATCAATGTACTTTGCTTCCACATAAAGGCTAGGCAGGTACCAAGGAGTCACCTTCTACAGCTCAGGCCTAGGTAGTAGCTGGAGATCTCCTGGGATTACAACTGATCTCCAGCCGATAGAGATCAGTTCACCTGGAGAAAATGGCCGTTTTGGAAGGTGGATTCTATGGCATTATACCCCGTTGAAGTCCCTCCCCTCCCTGAACCACTCCCTTTTCAGGCTCTGCCCTGAAAATCTCCGGGTATTTTCCAACCCAGAGCTGGAAACCCTACCTTAGGGGCAGGTCAGTCGATTAAAGGCAGGGCCACAGCCTGAAGCATCAATGGACCACCCCATGGAGACACAGAAATTAGCCCCTAAAACAAACCCCAGTGCCAACTCCCCATATTCACTGATTTGAAACTATCATAGGGCCTAAGAACATCAGCCATGCTCTCAAGAGCTCCTTTGCCAACATCATCTAATGTCCTATATGTAGAGTTGCCAATCTCCAGGTACTAGCTGGAGATCTAGCAATTGTTCCACAAGGAACAATTGCTGAGGTTCCCTTGCCTGCCATCAGCCAGTGTGGTGTAGTGGCTAGAGTAGGGTTGCCAACCTCCAGGTGGGGCCTTGAGATCTCCGGCTATTGCAACTGATCCCTAGACAATAGAGATCAGTTCCCCTGGAGAAAATGGCTGATTTAGAGGGTGGGCTCCATGGCATTGTACCTTGCTGAGGTCCCTCCCCAACCCTGCTCTCCCCAGGTTCCACTCCCAAAATCTCCAGGTATTTTCCAACCAGGAGCTGGTGGTAATCCTAGGTTAGAGTGTTGGAATAGGCACCAAAGAAGATGATACAGTGTTGCCACGTACCCCCTGGGCACCAACAACGATGTGGGGGATAGGGTTGCCAGATCCGGGTGGGGAAACTCCTGGAGATTTGGGGATGGAGCCTGGGGAGGACAGACACCTCAGTGAGGTGCAATGGAGGGTTGCCAACCGCCATGTACTAGCTGGACATCACCCACTATTACAGCTGATCACCAGTCGATAGAGATCAGTTCACCTGGAAAAAATGGCTGCTTTGGCAAGTGGACTCTATGGCATTGAAGTCCCTCCCCTCCCTAAAACCTCCCCTCCTCAGGCTTTGCCCCAAAAACCTCTCGCCAGTGGTGAAGAGGGATCTGGTAACCCTACCTATATGACATCAAGTGCCAACTCATGAAAATACAGACCTTGGGATTAGCCCCTACAACAAACCCCAGTGCCAAATCTATTTTTTTATCCGCTCATGCTGAACTGGACAGTCTCCAAGCAAGAGAATAAAATGGACTCGCCGGTAGGGGGTTGTGACAGGCATTTTCTGCCTAGTGAGGAAACCCATACAACCTTCTATGATCTTGGGGAACCTGGTTTGTTTTAAACTATAAACCTTCCCCTCAGTTACCAGGTGCTCTTAAGGCAGCAAGTGTATAGGAATGGGTTCACTGCTGCGCGGTAAGTTTTGTGGTGCGCAAAGTAGAATACTGAGATCACAAAGGCAGGATTAGTTCATAAACAACAAAGAAGATTTATGTATTGACAGGCTGGTTTCAAGGAACGGATCAGCAGCACAGGTCTCCAGGTCGACAAAGAAGAAACCTGGCTGAGGCCCATAAATTTAAATTAGTTATGGCTTCAGAGAGTAGTTTGAATTTTCTTTAACACTTTCAGGCACAAACAGGCTTTGACTGACTAGCCAATAGGTTGGATCCTCTCTCACACACCGGATTCCACACGCACCAGCCTGCTCTTCCCCAAGAGTCAGACTAAATTGTGCAAGGTCTGCTCGTCCTCAGAGACAAGCCTAACAATTGGGTACTCTGCTCTCTCCCAGAGATAGAGCTAAACCACTCTGCCACACTACCAAGCAGAGCTACCCTTCACTCTGTGCTATCACTGCTCTCTCCATGAGTCAGACCTGAAGTAAGGCCTTTAATGCACAAGTTGTTTCGTGGCGATGAACTACTTCGGGGCTTTGTTTCCTGCCTTTTCTGGTTGCTGTTTCTGGCGGCATCCAGAAAACGTGGGGAAAATGCGGGGAGAGAGCGAAGTGACTTCTAAAAGTCGGAAAAGATTTGCATAATGAAAACAAAGCCCCAAAGTAGAGGGGGTGATCGCCACGGAAACAACCCATGCATAGAAGGCCTAACTCCTGCTGTGCTTCCCTCCAATATCCCATCCCCTTTCTCAAAGTGGCAGGACAGCTTCCTGTTCGTCACAGGGATCTGTGTCAACCCCCTTAGACATTCAATAGATCTAAGGGTTGTAATATTTAGGCATACTTGAGAGTTTCAAAGGGAGAGTCCAGCAAGAAGCTGCTGAGATGGAATTCATACACAGATTTGATACTATCAGACTTGGACTTAAAAGGGATTTGGGACACTAGTCTACCACAGACAGGAGTTGTCTCTCATTATGGGTTCATGAACACAGTTCAGGATCATCCTACTGTGTTAACTCATCAGTAGTTGTGAGTAGTTCATTCACACTTATTCTGGGTTGATTACCCTTTTGACTGGATTGTGTTTTCAGAGATGATCTGCAGTGTAATTCCCTGAGAAAATAGACATTCTGACTTTGCTTTGCAGTAACTCCCTGCACCACACCCTTTTGCTGTTTGTAGCACTGGGGATATCTATCTCCTCTTTAAAACTGCCAACAGAATCCTATTAATCCCTGAGAAGTAACCATGTTAGTCTGTTGTAGCAAAAACAAACAGGAGTCTTCTGGCACTTTAAAGACCAACAAAATTCAAACATCATGAAGAAAAGAGGCCACTCACAGCAGTGGTAATTGGTGATAATGCAATTTCCCTAGCTTTGCTAATTAACACCTGTAATGACTGAGGAATCCCAAAACCCTTGAAAATGGCATAAGGAGGAGATAGGAGCCCCTCCACCACCACCCCCTGTCCTGTGCAGGATCAGGGCCTCGTGGCATTTGTAACCAGAGGGGATTCCAGAGGTGAAATGGCAGCAGTGGTGGCCCCAAGAACACCATATAGGGATGCCAGCCGCCAGGTGGGCCCTGGGGATCCCCTGGAATTACAGCTCATCTCCAGACTACAGAGATCAGTTCCCCAGGAGAAAATGGATGCTTTGGAGGGTGGACTCTATGGCATTGTACTAGAGTTGCCAGGTCCCTCTTTGCCATTGGGGGGAGATTTTGGGGGCGTTGCCCAAGGAGGGCAGGGTTTGGGGAGGGGAAGGACTTCAATGCCATAGAGTCCAATTGCTAAAGTGGCCATTTTTCTCCAGGTGAACTGATCTCTATCGGCTGGAGATCATGGCTGAGAGATAATTTCTCTCATCCTGACATGTGAACAAGCCACTGAGCTGTCCATGTCCTTACCTGAGGAAGATTAACCATCGAAACAGGAAGATTACCGGATCCCTGTTTGCCTACACTCTTGATACAGGTGAAGGGAACCCAAAACAACATCATATATCCAAGGACGCATGCTACATGGCAAGCTGGTGGATTGCCATGAAGGCACTCCTATACAAAACAAATTATTACCTAAAAGGACCGTTTACCTTGGACACTTTTGTACTTTGCATATAAGCTGTACAACTTTTGTACTTTGTATATAAGCTGTACTTATATACAAAGTACTTACAACCCGGGAATGGCCCTGATTGGTTCCATCAGCATGTATGTATAAAAATAGCCTGTATCTTTGTTTTAGAGTTAAGAGTACAGCAGTCCTCCATAGAAGGTTAGGAACTGGTAGTTGCACTGGCGGAGATAAGGGTAATTAAATCCTGCCTTCCAGTAAGGAAAAGAATCTTTGAAGGCAAAGAGGCAAATATAGATCTGTCACTAATTGGCTGGGATGAGTTTTTTCACGCATGGAAGCTGCACTGTGTATATTTGATGAGGACAGTAAAAATTCGCTAAGGATTAATCTGGCTTGAGTAATCATTCTAGCTCTCTCTCCCGCCCAGCCTTATTTGCAGGCTGAATACATTAAGAAATTATTTACTCCTTGGGCTTAAAAAACAACAACAATCTAGTTAGTGCACATAAATAACTCTCTGTTTTCTGCTTTTAGGAAATGGCGCCTTCCTCACTGCCCGTTTCTCACACATTTCTCTAGTTTTATTAATAAGTGGGTTCAGGTGTTTGGAAATAGGTGACAGCCAGCATGGTGTAGTGGTTAGGAGCGGTGGACTCTAATCTGGAGAACAGGGTTTGATTCCCCACTCCTCCACATGAGCGATGGGCTCTATCTGGTGAACCGGGTTGGTTTCACCACTCCTACACATGAAGCCTGCTGGGCTACCTTGGGCTAGTCACAGTTATCTTAGAGCTCTCTCAGCCCTACCTACCTCACAAGGTGTCTGTTGTGGGGAGAGAAAGGGAAGGAGATTGTAAGCTAGTTTGATTCTCCTTCAAAGGTAAAGTAAGTTGGCGTATAAAAACCAACTCTTCTTCTTCTCCTCCTTCTCCTCCTCGGCAAGAAAACTCTTCACCTGAAGCTTCCCAGGTGATGTGAAGGTTAAGGGACACACTAATTTAGTGTCCTTTTGGCTTTATCATAGCTGGGCTTTTAATTAATGCATATTAATAGTGGAAATCAGGACCGCTAAGGATTTTACCCCCATACCCATGCCTGGGTAGGGTCAAGAAACAGGTGAGCCTCATGACTGGAGAGGTGGTGGTGGAGAGGCAGTTTTGAATTTGGACAGAAAGAGAAATGATTTAAATTTTGGAGGAGGTTGCTTTTTGCCAACTTGGCCAAACTGTGTTTCTCTTGTGGAGCTGCAAGGGCATACCGTTGCTGTCTGGGCACTAATGCTGCTTGAGCAAATAGCATTGCCTAACTGGAGCTCCTTGTGCTGATGGATCATTGAATCCAGCCCATGAAAAAGAAAAGGGGGAAATAATGAGCAGTCGCTTTGGCTGCAAAGAGAAAAGCTGACCCACTCGGAAGGAACAGAAAAACAATTAAGTCGAGGCACAGCTGCCTGTATCTCCTTTGGTGTCTGGGGCTTGTAGAAATTGTTCTGATGCTTACTTCTATTTCTAATAGAATTTACATACCCAATCTCCTCCAAAGCAAGTATAGTATTGGGCCTGCAGGAACTTCAGTTGATTAAAAAGCCTTCCTTTGAGAAATGCATTTTTTAAAATTGAATGTTGCTCACTCGTCTGATCAGATATTTCTACAATGATGAGCTGCGGCAATATTGTGTGTTGGGCCAATAAATTAATATCAGTCTGTAGAGCAGCAAAATGTGAAACCAAACCAAGAGTACATTTTTAAACAAGAAGGAAAATACTGCTCGCTCTTTACCTCTCCCTCAGCAGTCACAACGCCAGACCATTAAATCTTCTTAACTCTGTCTCTTCTTCGTGGCATTTGTCTGCACGTCTGCAGCAAATCTGTCTGAATACAAGAGTGATTGCTCTATCAGGGAGGGAAACGTTCTTTGTTTTAATATCTAATACCCTGTATGAACAACTTCCCAACAGTTACTTCACCAAGGGTTGACAGCTTTCCAAGTGAACCCTGCCAGTACATCTTTAAGAGCAACTCAGCAGGTAAAATGTTTTACCTTTCTACTGTGGAATGGTCCACCTGCTGATTTCAGCAGATGAAGAGCATACTAGACCAAACCAGTTCTTTCTTCTCAGTGTTGTCTTCTCTGACTGGCAGTAGCTCTTCAGGCCCCAGATAGACTTTCCCATCTGCCAATACCCTTCATAACTAGAAATGCCAGGACTCAAACCTGGAATGTACTGCATGTCAGGCAGATGCTCTGCCACTGAGCCACAGCCTTAACAAGGACAAATGAAGTTGCCTTATATACGGAGACCATTGAGCTATCATGGTCAGTACTGCCTACTCTGACTGTCAGTTGCTCTCCAGGGATTCAGCTGTTTTTTTTTACATCACCCAAGACCAGATTTAACTGGAGAAGCTGGGGATTGAACTTGGCATCTTCTGGATGCAAAGTAGATGCTGCACCACTGAGCATTTCTCACACACACCCGGGGTAACCTGTTGTTACAGGGGGGCAAGAATAATATTTGCCTCTGTGGTTGACCCCAGTTGTAATGCTACCTATTGGCAGGGAAGGGGTCAAGTACGGCATTCACTTCTATCCCCATCCTCCAGTCTGATGTGTTACCTGTATGATAACCACCTATCTAGTGCAACCTTAAATAGCAAAGTTTTAGTGAGCTCTTGGTTCTGCTGGTGGCCATTCTTATTCCCACTTCACACCTGAGTAGCTGACGGCAAGAGAAAGCAACCAACTCACGGCCAGAGAACTTTCCCAACATGCTACTCATTGTTCCTTTCTCACTTTCACCGAACCGTTTAGCTAATGTGGATATTACTGCCCCAGTGAAAACCCCCAGGATAGAGCATGCACACATCTTCCTAGTTTCAGAGGGTAGCTGTGTTGAGTAGAAAATACTGACTTTGATATACCAAGGGTCTGATTCAGTATAAGGCAGCTTCATGCGTTGATGCATCCTCGATTCCAGTATTTGGGCTCCTTCAGGTAATATTTGAAATGTACCAGAATCACAAGATATATTTCCATATGAGACTCACACATCTTGCGCATGAATGCCTTGCAGCTTCCTTATCAGTTCTGGCAAATCCAGTACAATGTGTCCCTCCAGGATAACACATCAGTTATACCCATGAATCTTTCTGCTCGCAGACGTATTCCCTCCCAGTGAAACTGCTGTGAAACTATTCATGTATCCCACTTGGTGAATTCCTAAGAGAATCCACCCACAGAATGGGTGAATCGGCTCCATGTTCTCATATGAACTTGCCCAACAATTAAGATCTTCATGAGAAGCCCTGTTCCATGTGCCTGTGTGACAAGCGGGGGGAAACCTCTCCCTCGTCTCCTACTTCATTTTACCTCAGATAATTGAGACGCCAGAGGGTTTATTCAGTTCCACAATAAAATAACAGAACGTTATTATACTTCACAGGGAAAGGTATGGGAGGAGAATCTAGTATTAAGGAAAGGTACACATTTTCTGTATTAATAATGCGTTACTCAACAAGTACAGCACCGCTGTTATTTTACTTAACCCAAATTTCCAACTCTTTAAGGTAGCTTAGTCCCTGCACACAGATGTTCATGTGTGTACTCTGGTGCCTAAAACTAGGAAGTGTGGAGATTCTCCCATCTTCCTTCCTTTCTCTCTCTGTGGAATTACTTCACGGCACTTAAAGTAATTCTCCCACAATGTTCGGGCCAGGAAAACCTCTTTCCTCGGAGACTGTTCGCCCCCATGACTAGAATAGGGACCTTTTTCCCCTCCCAAACTCTCTCTTTCGCCACCCTCCTGTGTTTTTTTTTTTTTTTGCCCAGTCACACTAGGCACAATCTATCACACTGGAACCCAGAGTAAAAAAAACCCCTTTCTTTCCAATAGCTCTGAGTCTTTTCTCTTAAGCTCCACCCACTCCCTGTAAGTCCCTTTCACATACAGTCACTGACAGACATTAACCCTTAGTCCATCACAGCCTGTGTCTACAGAGGGGAGATAGGTAACCATTAAGGGCAGAGCCTTTTCTGTCATGGCCCCTCACTTGCAGAATGTTTTTTTCCCTGTAACCATCCATCTAGTTCCAAATCCATAATCTTTTAGCAACAGATCAAAACTTTTTTTGCCCATACATTTGATGATTTTTTTAGTTGTTTGTTTGTTTGTTGTTGTTGTTAAGCCAGTGTGGGTTAATGGTTAAAGTATCATTCTAGGATCTGGAAGACCCAGGTCCCGATCACCACTCTGCCATGGAAGCATGCTGGGTAATCTTGAGCCACTCGCACCCTCTCAATCTAACCTACTTCACAGGGTTGTTGTGAGAATAAAATGGAGGGCAGAAAAGCCATGTAAGCTGCTTTGGGTACCCACTGAGGGGAAAGGTGGGGTATAAACCCTTTCCCCACACCATTTTTAATGCCACATATGATAATTATAAGCCGACATTTTTTATTTTAATTGGCAGTAGGCAATCATCTATTATTTTATTCTACTGCTCATTCCCCAGTTTAATTTCATGCTGATATTTTATTCTGTAGGAGCCCCGTGGCACAGAGTGTTAAGCTGCAGTACTGCAGTCAAAAGCTCTGCTCACGACCTGAGTTCGACACCGACGGAAGTCGGTTTCAGGTAGCCGGCTCGAGGTTGACTCGGCCTTCCATCCTTCCGAGGTCGGTGAAATGAGGACCCAGCTTGCTGGGGGTAAAGGGAAGAGGACTGGGGAAGGTACTGGCAAACCACCCCATAAACAAAGTCTGCCTAGTAAACATTGGGATGTGATGTCACCCCACGGGTCAGGAATGACCCGGTGTTTGCACAGGGGACCTTTACCTTTATTTTATTCTGTGGTCTTTTGAAATGAATCTTATCGCTGGTTTACTATTTGAATAGTTTTATTCTATAAACCAGCTAGAGATAAATCTCTTTATTGCCCCAGAGGGGGGGCTGGATCTAGCCAGATTTTTCACTCACTCTCACTGAATCCTCATCCTTACCATAGTCCCTCATCCTACATGGGTTTTGTCCATGCAGGTCCCATGATCACTAGCATAATCTTGTTGGGTGGTCAGGAAGAACCCTTTCCCCTTTTTTTCATTCACAGAAAGACTGGGTAGATCCAGCCTCTGTGACCTCTGAAAGACAAGGGTTTATGTACAGAATATTAGCAACCAAACATTCTGGCCACATTTCTAAAAATAACTGATCTAATCCAGGCTCCCACCTGGCTTCCATCCAAAAATACAGTACTAAGGATGCCCAGGAGCAACTGCTCACCACCAAATTATCCTGCTAGCTACAATTTGACCAAATTGGAGTGCAAACTTTGTCCAGTGGACACTCTCTGACTCATCAGAACTGAACAAACTGAGGCTACTGCTGCTGTAATTCTTCCTTGCTCTTCTTCTCCACGATGATTGCATTTTTAAAAGTGTTCATATAGGAACCCGTGCACATGGTATAGTCTTTGATGAAGTGTCTGGCACCAACCAGATAATTACCATTTTCTTCTACGCAGGCTATAAAATTATATTTGAATTGCTATTTATGTTAATATTGAATGGCTATAAATTGCTTTTGCCGCCAATTTTTTCCTGGTTGTAAAGCTGGGTAAAAAGACAGTAAACAATAAATAAAGCCAAGTGTTTCTGAAAGTCACCCTGTGTGGGCTGACCTCTTGTTTGCAGTCTTGTGCTTTCAAATACTATTTCCTTCACTTCTCTAGAGAATGGAAAGCTGCCATGAAGGCATATCTTAAGCCAGTTCTAGTTAGACCATATGGTTCTAAATAAAAATCAGGAAGAGACTGGCTTTTGAGGTGAAGAAGAAGAATTGGTTTTATACCCCACTTTTTCTCTACCTTGAAGGAGTCTCAGTGTGGCTTACAGTCGCCTTCCCCTCCCCACAACATGCACCTTGTGAGGTAGGTGGGGCTGAGAGAGTTCTGAGGCTGTGACTAGGACAAGGTCACCCAGCAGGCTTCATGCGGTGGAGCGGGGAATCAAACCATGTTCTCCAGATTAGAGTTCACTGCTCTTAACCACTACACCACACTGGTCTACACCACGTGATTCATCCAGCAGTGAGACGCAGAGACAAGTTCCAGGTAACTGGGGCATAGTCAGGTTCTACAGGACCAGGGACAGCTCCCAGGGACAGCAGGTGTTGCTTGGCATTTTTCTGCACCAGGTTTTTGCTCAAGCTTAGCTTCCTAACTGCACTGGTTTTCCCCTTCTTTACATAAAGTATTGCTTGCCAGACATTGCTCTCCCCCTTTCCCCGTGATTTTTCAAACCACTACAAAAGTGATCTGAAAAAACATGGGGAAAACTCAAAGAAAAATCAGGAGAGCCATGACAGGCAACGATACTGTGTGTAAGGCAGGAGAAAACCCAGTACATGCCTCTTGAGCATCTAAGCCCCCTTTCTTATTTAACTTCCTAAGATCTCCAGCAGACCAAGAGAGTGAACTAACTACTTTTGACAAAATGTTCAGGACAATAGCAGTGAAAAATGGGCAAGACTTTCTCAAGGAGCGCTAATACTAATTTTGTCAGCTCTTAGAATAAGTGGTCTGTGTTAGAGTTGGCATTTTTTTTATATATGTCATTGTGTTGGACTTAGGCAACCTGGCTTAAAATCCTAGCTCAGATGCAAAGTGGGTGGCCTTTGGCAAGTGACTAGCTCCCAGCCTGGGCTCTCCATCTGTAAAGCAGGAATATAGTAGCGTACCTTGGAGAGCAGCTATGAAGACCAAAAAGATAGAGCGAAGTGCCATAAAGGATTCTGACTCCAGGCACAGCAGCAAGGAGGGTTCTCTTGGGTAACCTGTAGCTCGAGGACTAGAGTACAAGAGCCAAAGCCAGAGGACAAGGTTGAAACCTTGCAAATGGGTTCATCCAGCAAGATTCCCCATCAGCCCACTGCTTAAATAGACTGAGGGGGAAGCAGTCCAACCAGCTCTGAAGGCAGAGCCTGGGACCCAGCCAAGATCGGGCCCAAGAGCCAGGCACGGAGCTGGGGGAAGGAGTCCCCGGGGCAGGAGGGAGGGAGGGGGTGTGCCGGCATGCATGTGGAGCCAGGCAGTGGGGTGGAGACAAATGTGCCAGGCGGAGTGCCTGGTGGCCGCCCCCGCAGAAACAACAAGAGAGGGACAACAGTGGCCAGGCAGGTGGCACACGCACCAACCAGGTTACAAGCGGGCAGCTGTGGCTGTGTCGCAGTGTGGCAGTGCTCCTTCTGCCCATGCCTGCGCTCCCCATGCCCTCACTGGCACCCCCTCTCCTTGCACCGGGGGCAAGTGCCCCTGCCAGACACCCCCCCCCCCAAGATCCAGACCTGCCAAGAGCTGGAGCACTGGCTGCAAGTATGACACTGTGTCTCTGCTGGGCTTCTTCTTTATGGGCCCGCCATCTCTGCTTCTCCTGCTGGGTAGTGGCAGAGCCTGAAGAGATGGTGGTCCTGGTCCTGGCCCTGGCCTGTGGGATAGCTGTCACTGCTTCTGAGAAGTCTGCAGGGTCTCCCAGTGGCAAAGTCTCAGCTGCAAGTCCTGGGCATGGCCTTTGCAGCGGGGGGCCCAGGGCTTCCAATGGTGAGGTCTTATCTGCAGGCTCTTGGGGCATGGCCCTGCGATTCACAGGCTCTGGGTCTAAGGTATCCCCTGCTGAGGATTCTCTGATCTCTGGATCTTCCCATCCCATCCTGGAGCTCATCTGGGCCTTCCTCTGATAAATCTCAGCCTGGTACAGTGGGTTGAGCAGTGACTTGGACTAGATGGCCTGTATGGCCCCTTCCAACTCTATGATTCTATTATTTGAATGTCCACTTCCAGGAGCAGAGAAACCTCATGACCTCACAAAAACATTAAGCTGTGACCAGTGCCAAGGTCAGGCCAAAAACTCAATTGACGGGGGATTTTGTTTGCAGCAGGGGATTTACCTCCTGAGCTTTGAAACAAGCACAGGGGAACCCCATGTGTTTCTGACCAAAACACAAGCTTGCTTTGAGCAAACAGCTCTCTCAAAAGCATCCGACAGACCTGTTTTCTAAAGGGGAGCTCAAACTATAGCAACCCCCCTGCTTGTGAGTACTTCCATATATTTGACATGAAGGATTTCATTTTATTTTTACATTGCCCATGGTTGAAACATATGGACTATAACACATTCTGAAGTGTTTGCCTCTTTGCTGTGGTGGTGGAGTCAGGGCCCTTGTAGTGTTGTTGACTTGGGTGTGGAACTCCCGTCTGACCCATCACTTTGCCTGATGAAGTCCACACTTTGGCTGCCCGTGTTTGCAACAGGGCCTGATTTTAACCATTTGATTTATCCATTGCAGCTGTGATTCCTGGGAGCGGATCTAAGACTGCAGTTTTGCCTTAAAAGTATTTTTGATAGGAACCAGCGATTGGACAAAAGGGTGTTAATGTCCTCTGAAAGATGAAATGTCTCTTCAAGACAGTGGATAATCTCCTGAATGGGTAATTTGTGTGTGTGTAGTGTGCGCTTGCGCGCGGCGCAACCAGTGCTCATTAGGATACATGAGGTTGCCTGTGTGTGAAACAGGCTTTGGCGGTTTTGAATGAGAGGCCCTCTTCAGGTGTTCATCAGCCCGTTTGCTGTAAATGTGTTGAGGAGAGCAGGATTGTGTCACTGGCCTGAAACCTGGACAGCCATGTAAACAGCCAAAACTCTATACCTTTACAAACATTATGGTGAATGGATATACTATGTGCAGTGTACACTTGATTTCCCATTATGTATGCATTTTACATTCTAACATTACATTCAATGCGCATACAGGTAAATGTACAATATAAACCCCACATTTATCCAGGGAATGGTCCTTGGTTTTATTTTTAAAGGGAATGTGCTTTGGCCAAATGGATGCATGCACATCATGCAGAATGTATGTACACCCGTTGTAAAATGTGATCAGGGCTTCTATAGCATGTGTGCGCATAACTCAAATCCTACTTTTTGCAGCATCCCCAATTGTGCATGCAATGCTTGCGTGGGTAAACTTCTGCACATCTGGGCCATGCTGCAAGCGTTTGGCTGTCCATGTGGACATCAAGGGACGGACCAAAGGGTGAGGTCCTCCTGCTGTCTTTTCCTGTACAGAGGCTGTGGCGACAAATGTCTGGGGATGGCTAGTGAGAGATGGAGAATTGGTGAGCCCACAAACAAGACCACTGCAGCAGCGCCATCCTGCCTGTGTTCCACAGCACCTAAGATAACAGGCATGCTCCTCCGATCCTGGAGAGAACAGGTAAGCAGCATGACTAGTAGCCATTTTGATTAGTAGCCATGGATAGCCCTCTCCTCCATGAATGTGTCCACTCCCCTCTGAAAGCCTTCCAAGGGTGCAGCCATCACCGCATCCTGGGGCAGGGAGTTCCACAATTCAATCATTCTTTGTGTGCAGTAGCAGAAAAGAGAAAGAGTCCAGTAGCACCTTAAAGACAACACAAGTATTTTCTGGCAGGGTATGAGCTTTCGTGAGCCTGCTACTGGACTATTGGCTCTTTTCTACTACTGCAGATCTGAAGAAGTGAGCTGTGGCTCACGAAAGCTCATACCCTGCCAGAAAACATTTGTGTTAGTCTTTAAGGTGCTACTGGACTCTTGCCCTTTTCTACTACTGCAGATCTGAAGAAGTGAGCTGTGGCTCACGAAAGCTCATACCCTGCCAGAAAACATTTGTGTTAGTCTTTAAGGTGCTACTGGACTCTTGCCCTTTTCTACTACTGCAGATCTGAAGAAGTGAGCTGTGGCTCACGAAAGCTCATACCCTGCCAGAAAACATTTGTGTTAGTCTTTAAGGTGCTACTGGACTCTTGCCCTTTTCTACTACTGCAGATCTGAAGAAGTGAGCTGTGGCTCACGAAAGCTCATACCCTGCCAGAAAACATTTGTGTTAGTCTTTAAGGTGCTACTGGACTCTTGCCCTTTTTTTACTACTGCAGACAGACTAACACGGCGACCCACCGTGAATTATCCTCGTGTGCAGAAACACGTCCTTTGATCCGTTTGGACTCTCTCCCCCCCACCCCACCCCCAGCTTCAGCAGGCGACCCCCCGCCCCGCCTTCTAGCATTAGGAGAGAGGAGATCCCTTTCCCCCAAGCCGGTCCAGGGCGAGGGGGGAGAAGCCTCCGGCGCTCCTTCCTCCCGGGCAGGGGGGCTCCGGCGGCGGGAAGGGGGGGCGGGAGGGACGCGCCGCCCCGGGGATCTCCGCGAGCCACCTTAAGGCTGCCCGGGGGGGGGGTAGGAGAGGCGGAGGGGAGCCGCAGCGCCCGCCTCCCTCTCTCTCCCTCCCTCCCTCTCTCTCCCTCCTGGCCCCAGAGGCAGGCAGGCAGGAGCCGACCGGCGCCACTGGCCCCTCCTGCCCAGGCCCCGCCCCAGCAGCCCCCTCCCCGGGTCTCTCCTCCCCCCAGACCCTCCCACCGGGACTTGAGTGGCAGGGGGGAGCCGGCCTCTCCGCCCCCTCCCCACTCTCTCCGGAGCGGCAGGTGCAGCCCCCGCCTCCTCCTCCTCCTCCTCCAGCCGCCGCCGCCAGCATCCTTCGCTCCCCCGGCCGGACCTCCTGCTCCCCCGGGGTAAGTGGCTCCTTGCCCCCGGCCGGATCCCTTCTCCGCCTGGCCGGGGGGGGATGGGGGGAGGACCTTGCGGGGGGGGATGGTCGACGCAGCCGGGCTCTTGCGGAGGTGCCTCGGTGGGGCGGGACGCCAGAAGTTGGTCCCGGGACAGGGCCAGTCGGAGCTGAGCCCGGAGATGCCCGGCGGCTCGCTGCGGGCTGGAGAGGTGCCAAGCCCGTGTTCCGGATTTGCGGGATACGGAACCAGGGATTGGGAATTAGGAGATGCCAAGCCCGCGTTCCGGATTCGCGGGATAAGGAACCAGGGATTGGGAATTAGGAGATGCCAAGCCCCTGTTCCGGATTCGCGGGATAAGGAACCAGGGATTGGGAATTAGGAGATGCCAAGCCCCTGTTCCGGATTCGCGGGATAAGGAACCAGGGATTGGGAATTAGGAGATGCCAAGCCCACGTTCCGGATTTGCGGGATACTGAACTAGGGATTGGGAATTAGGAGATGCCAAGCCCCTGTTCCGGATTAGCGGGTTAAGGAACCAGGGATTGGGAATTAGGAACCTATTAGGACTGATGAGCTAAGGATTAATAGAAACCGACTTCCGAATTCCGCTTCCTGCTCTCTTGGCGTCCCATCCTTGACGTGGAGGATGGGGGCTGTAGGGGAGGGTCTTTTAGAAGGAGTTCTCTTTGCCTCTGGGGGGGGGGTTTCGCTAAAGCAAACACGTGTGTGCGTGTACACACAACTCAGGAGAAGGGGGTCAGCCTTTCTTCCTGCTTTCTCTCTCCCATTCCCCTGGCCGGTTCCTTCCCGCACAAAATGCACCTAGGAGCTTTCCCCCAGAATGGGAAAGTGATGGCATTTCTCTCCCACTGTGGTTATTGTTGTTATTGTCGTTGGACAGCATTTATACAGCATTTTCTGAACGTTCAAGTTGTTTTACTAATGTTATCTCGTGATCCCCACATCCACCCTGTAAGGTAGGCCAGTAGTATTGTCCCCCATGGAGAAATGAGGGATGAGGTTTGAAGCTGGGTGCCTTCCCATGGGCCACCTGGTATATTCTCAAGGGATGTGCGATTTTTATATGGGGCTACCACCCCATCTCACTGTGTTGTGCTAACTCTGATGATTCTTTGAAATGGAAGGAGAAGCAGCTTTTGATATTTCGACAAACACCCGGGTTTGTTTATTTATTGTATTTATGCTCCACCTTTCTCCCCAGTGGGGACACAAAGTGGCTTATGTCATTCTCCTCTCCTCCATTTTATCCTCACGACAACCCTGTGAGGTCGGTTAGGCAGACAGTTTGTGACTGGCCAAGGTTACCCAACGAGCTTCCATGGCAGAGTAGGAATTTGAATCTAGGTCTACCAGATCCTAGTCTAACCACTATCCCACACTGTCTCTTGATGGAAGGTGATAAGAGGTTGTCAGCAGAGAGGGTGAAGTGGGAAGGTGACAATGGTGTTTCTCCACCTCTGGGAATCGGGTATCCTTCTGAAACCTCAAGAAGATGCAAACACTTAAGAGATTTTCCTCTTTTGTTTACCATATGGACCATCCCCCCCACACACAGTTTATGCATGCAGGAACAGGGTAGATGCTCCTTGGTTTTCAAAGTGTTATCCTGCTTTTTACACGGTGGGCCTCTGAGAGGAAGGAACAAAATACTGCTGCCCTCACTCATCTTAGTTTGGTCAGTCCCTGAGGAGACAGAGACTGGTTTGTTTCAAACGTGCCAGCCGGCCGATCGCACTGCAAAGAGAGGAACAGAGGGCACGGGGGATTTCAGACTGATGAGCTAAGGATTAATAGAAACCGAGAGTGAGAGACGGGCGGAGCGAACAGATCAACACAGACCCGAGCAGGCTGAAATGATGCATTTTCTGGGTGGCTCTTACCTCCTTCTCCTCCACCCCAGCAAAAAAAAAAGATGCTGCTTTGTATCAGGTTATGAAACAACATGAGAAAGAGAAATGCAAGGGTTTCTGGAGCAGAGCAAAACAGAGTGATGCAGCAAACGTTGATAAATAGCCTGTTTGGGAGGAGAGCAGGAAAGAAATGAAGGGACTGAAGGATACCCAAGCGCTTGATATATCTTCTTGGGAACTGGGCCGATTTGATGGTGGGACTGGATCTTCCACCCGTGTTCTGTGTAGTTGTAAAAGGAGTATAAGATCGTCTTGCTAAAAGGGGCGACCGGTTCTCTCTGCCTCCCAAAAGGAGGGGGGAAATAGCCATCCTTATCCAATAAAGCTTTTGAGTGAGGCTGAGGGACTTGTCAAGCCCGTGATGTTCAGCCTGGAATAGTACTGTTGAAATTGTGTAGTTTAAAGCTGGCATCCTCCAATTGTGTTCACACTGGGTCTGCCTCTGTGTAGTGCGAGATATGATGCGTGGATCAGGAGCGCTGATAGGGCCCACTCCGTTTCTCTGCTAGAGCTGCCTTCCAGCTTCTTGCTCTAAATTGGCTCCTTTATCTTGAAGAGCTCTTGGCGAGAGAGAAGTTAAACAAGTACAGTAGGAAACTGGTACAGCTTGGCAACCGAGTGAATGAGCTGTGAGCCAGGAGGTGGCTAATGCAAACCTCAGCCACACAAATGCCCTGAATTGGCAAGGCAGATCTCAGAAGCTAAGCAGGGTCAGCCTTGCTTAGTAATTGGATGGGAGACCACCAGGGAATGCCAAGGTTGTTATGCAGAAGAAGGCAATGACAAACCACCTCTGTTAGTCTCTTGCCTTGAAAACCCTACAAGGTTGCCATAAGTCGGCTGTGACTTGACAGCGCTTTACACACATACAAGGCACTTTCTCTCCAGAATAAGCTTCCATGGATTAAACGAAGGAAGCTCTGCCACAAAAAAATTCACCCACAGGGCCATGCTAAGCAGAGACACACCCTTATACAGTTTGCTCAGTGGTAGAGCATCTGCTTGGCATGCAGAAGGTCCCAGGTTCAATCCCCAGCATCTCCAGTTAAAGGGAATAGGCAAATAGGTGACGTGAAACACCTCTGCCTGAGAGCCGCTGCTGGTCTGAGTAGATGATACTGACTTAGATGGATCAAGGGTCTAATTCAGTATAAGACAGCTTCATGTGTTCATGTGATCAGGTTGGAGGCCATGTGAAAGACCTCGACTTGAGAGCTGCTGCCAGTCAGAGAAGACAATACTGACTTTGATGGACCAAGGGTCTAATTTAGTATAAGGCAGCTTCATGTGTTCATTGGCCACAGTGGACTTCAAAGGGCACAACTATGCATAGGATTCCCCGGTAAGTAGTC
The DNA here is from genome assembly GCF_029931775.1 of Euleptes europaea. Lineage (NCBI taxonomy): Eukaryota > Metazoa > Chordata > Lepidosauria > Squamata > Sphaerodactylidae > Euleptes > Euleptes europaea. The sequence goes on from NC_079316.1 coordinate 19,815,634, forward strand.
TTACAGCAAACCTCACTCTCTCTAGCGTAAGATTTTGTTGACTATACAAAGCAGAAAGCTCATGCTGGACTAAAATCTTGTTAGCCTTTCAGGGGCCACTAAATCCCAGTTTATTTTTGCTGGAACAGACTAACAGGGCTACCCCTCTGGAATGCCGACTGCTTCCCATCCATCCCGGTTTTGCACCTGCATCACCAGGCCAATGATATTGCCGTTTAGGACTCCTGAAAGTGTTCTCCCATACTTGTGCTACGTGATGGTCTGTTGTGCCTTTGTGGGTTTTTCTTCCCCCTATCCCTTAAGGCTTCTTTTGTTTTGCATCCTGTTTTGAGCATTAAGGCTCTTTTTAATTTTCCCTTGCTCGTGCCTTTTCCCCTGCACTCCAGTGCTCATGCCATGCTAATCTCTGTTGTTCATCTGCCCTGAAAATGTTCAGCAGCAGATACGGAATTAAATAGAGGCACAAAAGAGATCTGTTCACCATTTAGTGTGTGTGTGTGGGGGGGAAATCCAAGGCCTGTTTGACTTGGAGCCATTAGAGTTTTGACATCTCCAATATATTGTAGTTGTCTGTTGTGTTCAACAATATTAATATAATAATACTTATGTGATGTTAAGTCGCTATTGACTCACAGTGACCCCAGGGTCATGGGGTGTGCAAGGAATGAGATGAGCAGAGGTAGTTTGCCATAACCGTGGTTCACCTTGCTTAGTTTCCGAGCTCTGGCAAAATCAGGCTATTCAGGGCTATTCAAGCTGCTATCAACAATATTAAAGGTATCAATATTTGGATGTTGCCAATGGCAGGTTAGTGCAGGCTGAAAACCAAGTATGCCAGCCCCTCTAGAATGGGGCCAAGTAGGAAGATGTAATGTTCTGTCTCAGGACTTAAAATGAAGTCCACACTTGAAAATGAGCAAACTGGAAAAATAGAGGCATATGAAATTTCACAGAGCTGAATCTTTTGCCTTGCATACCATGCGCAGAGGAACATGATTGCCTAAAGTAGCATTATTCTATATAATGTGTTTTTCTCATTCAACAGAAGTCAAACAGGAAATGAATGCTCTATGCCTTTTGTTCTCAGATGGCATGTACAAAAGAACACACATCTGAACTCTGCTCTTATGAATCAAAAATTACTACTAGATCCTAGTTCTATAGTCACATTCAGGAGTACAGATGAGAGTCCCCAAATTACCCATAGGCAAAAAGTTGGGCTTTTTCAGTCCATTAAAACACACACACACACCATTATGTGATCTTGATTATGCCTTTAAGCATGGGGAGGGAGTTGAATGACAGAAACATGAACTGTTTCTTGGAGAAATATAAACTTTTCATTGAAGCCCCTACATACCAACTCTTTCTAATTTGTAGGTGTTGGCTGGATCAGATGAAAGGCAGCTAATCTGCCAGTATAACTCAGGAACATCCTCTGTCACTCTTTAGGGAGGGGCTATGGCCCAGCAGTAGAGCATCTGCTTGGCATGTAGAAGGTTCTAGGTTCAGTCCTCAGCATCTCCAGTTAAAAGGACATGGTAGCAAGTGATGTGAAGGGCCCCTGCCTGAGATGCTGGAGATCCGCTGCGAGTCTGAGTAGACAATACTGACCAGTGGTCTGATGTAGCATAAGGCAGCTTCATGTATTCATGTGACTGTTGAGGGAGGAGCCCAGTGTGTTCACCTTCCTAATTTTATTTTACCTACCCTGGGGATAGTTGAGGCACCCCAGTGGCCCACAACTCTTTGTTCACCTCTTTCTGATCTGCATTCCACTTCATCATTGACAACAGTTTTTCTTTGTTGTTTTGTACTTAGGAGAGACTCAAAATGATTGTTAAAAAAATCTTATTTGAACATCGCTGCTCCCTATATTTCTTTTCCTTTAATCATATTAATCAAATGTTTGCAGGCAGATGTGTATACTCCTTGGGGCAGGGACTGTTTTTTTGTTGTTGTTGTTGTTAAATTAAAGAAAGAAACACTGGTATAAAATAAGTGTGATCAGATGGATGGCGGGTTCAGGCTTCCTGGTACCACAGTACAGAATTAGATCAAGAGAGAAAGGCGCTGTCCTTGGTGCTGAATTGTCCATTTTCTCAACTGCGCTGGACAGCAGAACTGAATATAAATCCTGAATAGCATTTCCAATATTGAATAGCCTTTTTCAGCTATTATGGCTAAATGAACTGGAAGTTTGGCAACCGGGTGTATCGGCAGATTGTGCTACACTTGATCCTCCCAATACATGTAATTGTTGTTTTGTTTGGAAGTGTCAATGCACACATTTTCAGTCTCTGGTACACAAGTATACTTCCCTGTCTTTGCCGTTTAGAATGAAAACACCTGCTCTGCAGCATTCACTTCACAGCTGTATTATTAATTTTTTAAAAAAAGCTCAGCAATTAAAATTGCACCAGTGCCATATGCAATCCCTTTCCAGTAGACTCCCAAGCTGCTATTAGGAGTGTTACAGCCACACATATATGGCCTTGTCTTGGTTTTTTTAAAGTAAAGCTCTCATTATATTGAAATAGCATTCAACACCTGCTCAGGAATTATTTAGGGTATACATACATCTCTTCATACTGCACATTCAGCTGACAGGGCATCCGAGTCATCTGAAAAATGAGGCTTATCTTGCTAAATTAATGTAACTATTAAATCCAGGTCCATTTATTAAATTAAACCCCCCCCACAAAGCAGCCTTTTGCATCTCTAAATAAACTAATTTTTATTCATGTTATCTTGCACAAAAGAAGAAGAGGTTGTGGCTTAGAGGTAGAGGATCTGCTCTGCATGCAGAAGGTAGCAGGTTTATTCTCTGGCCTCCCCAGTGAAAAGGATTAGGTAGTGATTGATGTAGAAAGTCCTGAGATGCTGGAGAGCTGCTGCCAGTCAAAGTGGACGGTACCTTGATAGATCAATGGCCTGATTTAGTATAAGGCAGTTTCATGTGCTCATTATTTTAAAAAAAATATTGACTAAGTGATATCTCCCTGACCTGGATAGCCCAGGCTACCATGATATTGTCTGATCTTGGAAGCTAAGCAGGATCAGTCCTGATTAGTATTTGGTTGGGAGACCACCAAGGAAGTCCAGGGTTGCTATGCAGAGAAGGGCAATGGTGAATCTCCTTTGAAATCTCTTGCTGTGATAATCCTACAGCAGGGGTGGGGAATGTCAGGCCCGGGGGCCATTTAAGGCCCACAAAATCACTTGGTCTGGCCCTTTGTGGGTCCTGGCAGATCTCTAGCTCAGAAGGATCTAAGACTGGTGATTCGCCCCCTCCCGCAGCCAGGAATAGCCTCTATTCAAGGCAGATGTGAGTTTTTTTTGCTGAGAAAAGGAACCTTTTCCCCCCCTTGCAGAAGAGTTGTTAGCTATGGAGCTGCTAGGACCACCCAAGAAACTGTGTTAACCCTTTCCCACCTGGGCCATGGAGAAATGTATTCCCTCTGTACTACAAGAGGGCTGGGGGCGGAAGTGGTGAAAATGGAGGGGTTAAAGGAGGCAGGGCCAGAATGCACGCGAGGGGGGTGGTGAGTTCTTAGCCAGTGTGTCCTGATTTCATCCCTGCAGGCAGAAGTAGCAGGAGCTGGCTGTAGAATCCTGCCGCAACCATGCTGAGCAGGAGTAACTCCGGTGTGCGGCTGGACGGCTACATGCAATAGACCATCCTGTGCCACCAGGTGGGCAAGTGCGCCACTGGGTGGATGCCTGCCTGCATGCCTGCGCGGGGGGGGAGGTGTCATCTGGGGCAGCTGCCTGGTTTGGGCTTGGTCGACTAATTTTAAGTTGATAATTTTGTATGGCCCATGAATGATGTTATAAATATCCAAATGGCCCTTGGCGGAAAAAAGGTTTCCCACCCCTGCCCTACAGGGATGCCATACGTCAGCAGTGACTTGAGAGCAAAAAAAAAAAAATCACTCTTACATAGGATCAGTGGGTATTCATCAGGTACCAGAATAGGAGTGGTCTTGCCTAAATTGTGAGTAGGTAGAGTAACTAACAGTGCAATCCTAAATGGAGTTACATTCCTTTAAAGTCCATTAAAGTCAATGATCTTAAAAGGCTATAACTCTGCTTAGGATCACACAGTTAAGCTCTTCTGGATCTGATTTTGACATTGACATTGGACTGTGTGGGCTTCTCCTACCACTCTGATTATGTCAGATTTTCCAGGTCACATGGCTGCATATGGGTAATGTCAGAACAGAACCAATGGGTGGGAATGCATGGTAATATCAGAGAACCACCAGAGAGGAGAAGCAACCTGAGAAGGAGGCTTCTGAGTTGTGGTACCAAACCTACGAATTCCCTCCACAGGGAGATTAGTTTGTGCCTTTCTATCGCCCTCTTTTCTCTTTATTTGATGTTCCCTCACAGATTTTCACTGACTGTCCTTCCTGCTTTTGTAGCTAAATGTCTTAATTGATTTTTAAAAAATTGTTAGATGTGTGTGTGTGTGTTTAAGAGTGTTTTAATGTTATCGTCCTGACCTGGATAGCCCAGTTTAGCCTGATCTCATCAGATCTCAGAAGCTAAGCTGGGTTGACCCTGTATTTGGACAGGAAGAAGTATTTGGATGGGAGACCTCCAAGGAATATCAGGGGTGTGAGGTGAAGGCAGACAATGGCAAACCACTTCTGTCAGTCTTTTGCCTTGAAAACCCTTCAGGGTCACCATAAATCAGCCATGACTTGAGGGCAAAAAAAAAAAGGTTTTATTGTTTGCCAAGTTGGGGCCCCTAAGCTAAGTGGAAAGGCAACTTTAAAATGTTTAAAATAAATAAATGAATGAAAAAAAATCTGAAACAGCCCTGGGTGGGTGCTGCTGTTTGCTCCATTGGGGGCTGCCAGCACACTGGCAGGGCTCTGTGTCAGTCTCCCCATGGATCCACACATGACTCCTGCCTTTAAGGAACTGTATCCCATGGTAACACCATGAAGGAGCGAGACTCTTGTTAGAATGGATTGATACTGTATGTCCATGATCTTCTGAGGAAGATGTTCTTCGAAACAGGATACTTATATACCGGATTCCTGTAAAGCAGGGGTGGGGAACCTTTTTTCCGCCAAGGGCCATTTGGATATTTATAACATCATTCTCGGGCCATACAAAATTATCAACTTAAAAATTAGCCGACCAGGGCCCGGGTGGGAAAGGATTAACACAGTTTCTTAGGCAGTCCTAGCAGCTCCATAGCTAATGACTCTTCAGCAAGGGGGGGGGGGAAGGTTCCTTTTCTCAGCAAAACAAGCACACATCTGCCTTGAATAGAGCCTATTCCTGTCCGTGATAGGGTGCGGATCACCAATCTTAGATCCTTCTGAGCTAGAAATCTGCCAGGACTCACAAAGAGCCAGACCAAATGATTTTGTGGGCCTTATATGGCCTCCGGGCCTGACGTTCCCCACCCCTGCTGTAAAGAAAAGAGTGAAATATTAAGAAGGAGCTTTTCATGGATTTACCTTTTTCCTGTGGTTATGTACCCTGGCATCTGAATCGCTAAAAGGGTTAAGAAAAGGAAGAAACATTAGAAGAAACATAAATGAAACATTTTTTTGGACTTACCTGTTCCTGTGGTTATGCATGTCAATATTTAAGTGGTTAAGAAATATTGGACACATATGGTCATTTATCTTGTTATTGTATTGGGTTACCTTCTATTTGTATTACATTAGTGCAAGTCATCTGAGCGTCTTCTGCTTTGCAATGCAGTTAGTGTTTAAGTAGATAATGTATGTATATGACCATTTTTTGATGTTTGTACATGTATAAAATAGTGTGGTTTATAGTTGTACGCCTGGGTTGCTGTGTTTTGTTTCAGTTTCCCCATGGAAGCAAATAGCAGCCCCCGGGGCTGATCCATGTCAGGAAAATGCCCCTTCTCCCTGCACTTTGTATTTACAAGTGGGGGCCCTGCACCTGGAAAGTATGTAGCTCCCAGAATACTGTGACCTGACCTAGAAATGTAACTGGGGAATCCACAACGTGTAGTTTGTCCCTCTGGCCAGGAATCTGACTGATACGCCTGTCACAGTAATGGTATCGTCTGGATAACAACAGCCCTTGTTCCACTGTGGTACACAGAATAAGGTTTTCACTGGAATTATATGACGGCTGATCTGAGGGTTGGTATTGTGCATCGGCCATTTCCTTTGAAGTTTAATTTAATTTATTTCAATGCACAGCCTTCTATCCCAAGCTCGCTGGGAGGCTGCATAAATATTTACAGCCTTGCATTAAAGAGGAGAGAGGGATAGATCTCTGTTCTCAAAGGACTCACAGTCTAAGCCCTGCTTCCACAATTACTTTCCATGGACACGATGCATAAGCCCTGTGTCTTAAATGCATGTTAACTTCACACACGACAGAGCTAGGTGGGTGGGAGAGAGAACCTGGTGCGAAAATTGTCATGGATGAAAACATTCCAAAAACAGTCCATCTCTGGCAGCAGCCCTTATTTGTCTGACACATAGAATGATATCGTCAGAAGCGCTTAGATGACTGCCCAGAAATGCAGAGCATCCATCCTGGTGTAGTGGTTAAGAGCGGTGGTTTGGAGCGGTGGACTCTGATCTGGAGAACAGGGTTTGATTCCCTTTAACTCCACATGAGCAGCGGAGGCTAATCTGGTGAACTGGATTTATTTCCCCACTCCTACACATGAAGCCAGCTGGGTGACCTTGGGCTAGTCACACTCTCTCAGCCTCACCTACCTCACAGGGTGTCTGTTGTGGGGAAGGGAAGGTGTTTGTCAGCCGGTTTGATTCTTCCTCAAGTGGTAGAGAAAGTCAGCATATAAAAGCTAACTCTTCTTCTTCTCATCCCAAGAACCAGTCTAAACAATTCAGACTGTAAGCAGCAGGCAAATCCACACCAAAGATACATCAATAGATGTGGGAAACAAACAAATGACCCCCTTGCTTTCTACAGGGCTGTTTCATTGAGCCTTTCCCGGCCAAGCCCTTCAATGGCCAGAATAAGCCCTTCCTGCCATGATGTCAAACTGAACACACCTGGCAGGCATCCATCTTCATGCAAAAGGAGAAGTAACCCCAGAGGCCTCTGCATTATTCCAGAAACCTCTGGAGCATCCCATGATTTAAGAGTAGCGCCAAAGAAATTTGTATTGAAAGAGGCCATGTGCTAGAATCCAGGCAGGGGTTAGATTTGGTCCACAGGGTTAAATTTAACTTTCGCTATCACAAGGGAATCCCTGACCTGGATGGCCCAGGCTAGCCTGATCTTGTCAGATCTCAGAAGCTAAGCAGGGTCAGCCCTGGTTAGTATTTGGATGGGAGACCACCAAGGAATACCAGGGTTGCTGTGCAGAGAAAGGCACTGGCAAACCACCTCTGTTAGTCTCTTGCCATGAACCCCCACCCCCCAAAAAAGGGGTCACCATAAGCCACCAAAAGGGGTCACACATCACAAGGGAAAGACTTCCTAGTAAATATGGTAGCTGAAATGGAACCCACATTATGAGTTTTCATGCTAACTTATAGGTGGCCACTACTGCAGGGCAGAGGTCACAAAATGTGTGGAGAAGCTCTTCACTGGAAGGGTAGGAAAGAAGAGGAGCCAAAGGAGCCACAGCTGGCAATATATTCCACATTTGGGGGGGCAATGGCTGAGAAGGCCCTGTCAATCTTCCTTCTGATAAAGCAGGCACACAGAACAGAGCAGCAGGTTTCAAATCTGGGACAGGAACATATCCTTGGTGATTGGTCCTAAAGATTGAACACCAACGTTTTGTACTGAGCCACTAATAGACTGGAGGCCTGTAAATTTGATATAACAGTGGCTGTATGGTGTTTTTTTTATGACAAACCCAACTGCTTTTTATATTAATTGATATTTCTAGACAGCCCTGAATTAAGGACAATACTGTAGTGGTCTTATCTGGATGCAGACTGTTAAGAACACAAGAAATGCCCTGCTGGATCTGACCAGTGGTCCATCAAGCCCAGCATCCTGTTTCACACAGCAGTCAACTAGTTGTCCTGGAGGGCCAACAAACTGGGCGGGCATAGAGGCCAAAGCCTTCCACTGATTTTCCTCCTAGCACTGGGTTTCAGAGGTTTGTTGCCTCTGAAGATGGAAGTTCCCTTTAGTCACCACAGCTAGTGACTCTAATCTGGAGAACCAGGTTTGATTCCCCACTCCTACACATGAGCGGCTGACGCTAATCTGGTGAACTGGGTTGGTTTCCCCACTCCTACACATGAAGCCAGCTGGGTGATCTTGGGCTAGTCACAGCTCTGTTAGAGCTCTCTCAGCCCCACCTACCTCACAGGGTGTCTGTTGTGGGAAGGGGAAGGGAAAGTGATTGTAAGCCGGTTTGATTCTTCCTTAGGTTGCAGAGAAAGTCAGCATGTAAAAACCAACTCTTCTTCTTCTTCTTCTTCTTCTTCTTCTTCTTCTTCTTCTTCTTCTTCTTCTTCTTCTTCTCATTGGTGGACCTCTCCCTCTGAATCTTCCTAAAAGCCGTTTGAAACCATCCATGCTTGTGGCCACCACTACCTCCACTGGCAATGAAGTCCACAGTTTAATTACCCACTAAGTAAAGAAGTATTTCCTTTGGTTTGAATCCAGAATGCATTGCCCAGTAGAATGTATCGCCCAATCTCTCAAACCCATTGAATGCCTTGAATCTGTTGTCAGTTCAGACTGTAGGGATTTGATGCTTGAATGATTGTGCACATACACGCAAAACCTATAAAATTAACATTCCAGGGAAAAGGCTACGCCCAACCTTTCCCCCTTAGGTTTTGTTTGCTTAGGCAGAGGGTCTGTGTACCTGTCAGCAGTTCGAAGTGGCACAGCCCAGTGACGGATAGTTCATGCCAGTTGTTTGGTTGTGCTCTGAGTAATTATTCAACAAGTGACTGTTGCAAACATCACAGCTTCATAAACTATTACTAATTCCTAAAGAGCAAGGCACAGGTGAGCCATGAAATTTAACTGCTAGCTGGCTCGCTGCTGCAGGGCAGTATTCCCTGAGGGTGCTTCTTGCCTGTTATTTTCCCTGTTGCTTGGCGAGGATTACTTATGCCTGTGGGCTGCATGTTTATCAGCTCCTAATCCCAAACCAGGGTGTACATGGATCCCTGCGAGAACCGACCCGCCTCCTCTTTTATGTTCCATAATGTCACTGGAGTAAAGTATCGCCACATGATTATTCTCCTTCCTCCCCCCCCCTCTTTTAATAGAACCGTCATGCAGAAACCCAAGCATTTGTAGAAAAATAAAAACAGCGAGCGGGGAACCCTGCCCGCAGGACTCCAAGTGGCTCACATAACTCCCCATTTTTTACTCCTTTTGTGTTATTGTGTCAATAATTTACACTGCTCCACAGTACTATAAATTAAGTCAATGCAGCAGGTTGGCCAAAGAAACAGGATTTAGTGTGCCGTGACTCACAAGTTTTTGTTTTTTTTAATTCATGTACGTTGGTAAAATTACAGGACCAAGCTTGGTTTTTTCCACACTTTGCAGGAATGTGGAGGATTGTTGCATAAAGGAGAGACTGTGGCATTAAAGCATCAGTGTATGGGGGTGTTGATGGACAACACAGTAGTGTGAAAATCTTTGCAGGGCTGTATAAAGCTGGGGAAACTGCAATGACGTTGATCCAGGCTAAATATCAGCAGGGGGGAATAGATTCCTGACCGAAACCTGCAAACCTGCCATTAATATTCTATTGCAGAAATTAGGCACTGAATGGTGTGTTTAATATGTGTCTGAAAACATGTAGGTGGGTGAGGGTGGTGGTGAGGAGGCTAGTGGGGAAAGGAGGCCGGTTTCCCAGCCTCTCTTCTTCAACAACTTAGGCAACTTGTGAGAGGGAGGGCAGGAAGGGTTGTGTCACTGCTTGGCTCATGTGGCCCTTTCTTACATGCCCAGGGTAATGCCGATTGCCACTTAGGGGTCAGGAAGCAATTTTCCTCCAGGCCAGATTGGCCAGGGATCCTGGAGTGTTTTGGGGTTTTTTTGCCATCTTCTGGGTATGGAGTAGGGGTCACTGGGGATGTGGACAAGGGAGATAGTAGTGAATTTCCTGCATTGTGCTGGGGGTTGGACTAGATGAGCCTGGAGATCCCTTCCAACTCTGTGTTTTATGATTCTGAAGAGAAACCAAAAAGAAATCCTCAAAGGTGTCAATGCCATAGATGGTGGAGGGATGGGAAGTGTGTACATGTGTGTGTGCTCCTGCCCAGTAGGGATGCATTCTCAAATACAAACTCTGGAGGGGACCTGGAGATCTCCAGGAATTACAACTTATTGGAAAGTGGATTTTGTGGCATTGTACCCCATTAAGGTCCCTCCCCAGGCTACACTTACAAATCCCTTGGAATTTCTGAAACTACCATTGACAACACAGATTCTATGATTCTAACCACTTTACTAGGGGGCTTTGAGTCAAGTGCCTTCCCCCGGGAGCACTCTGGTCTCCAAAGGAAGGCATGGATTCATACGCCAACACATGAGATAGAGTGCATGATTGCATGCAGAAAATCTCAGCTTCTATCCCTGTCACCTCTAACTAATGGGTTTCAGGTAACAGGTGTTGGGAATCACCTTTCTCCCCCTTGATCTGTCACAGTCAGTATCGTTCACCTGGAGAAAATGGCCACTTTGGCAATTGGACTCTATGGCGTTGAAGTCCCTCACCCTCCTCAGGCTCTGTCCCAAAAGCCTCCTGCCAGAGGCAAAGAGGGACCTGGCAACCCTAGCCATAGAGTCTACCCTCCAAAGCATCAACTTTCCCAGGTGAACTGATCTCTGTAATCTGGAGATGAGCAGTAATTCTAGGGGATCCCCAGGTCCAACCTGGAAGCTGGCATCCCTATCCCCAAAACTCCCATGATATTTTACCAGAACTTCAATTTTTGTGATGGATCTGGAAAAAACGTTTCTCTTGAAGTGGCTCTCATTTTGCTGGTTCCTGCCTACTTTCACCATCAGGCTCATACCTGTGCTGTGATTAGGGTTGTCAGGTGGGTGGTTTTGGCCAGCAATTGCCCGCCAATCCACCCAGCTGCTCCGGAGCGGCAATTGTGTGCACACGTGGCTGCTCGCGTGCGATGCGGCACTTCCGGAAGAAAATCCAAAAGTTACATTATCGTGTGCGTGCAGCTGCCCCAGCCCCACCCCAGAAAACCTCCCACCGATTGAGAGGGGGGACTTGGCAACCCTAGCTGTGATGCACCAAAAAGACTGGCCAGGGTGATACCATTCTGCCAGAGTATTAACTTCCACTTTGAGCACTGAATGTGCCCAGCTGGTTGTTTTTACCTGGTTTCTGTTTTAACATCTCCTTTGTCCGTCTGGTTCAAGTTCCTGCTCAGTTGACTGTTGGGCTGCACGGGCATACAACCTCCCGGGGAGGGACTTTGGGTATTCTTTCTGTCTTTTCTTTCCCTGTTGTATTCTCAATTAAAATCTTAATAGCCTATATTAATGGGAAGAGGAGTGGTTATCCAGTTATCATGCCTGTTTCGCCCATAATTATTGGCAGGACTCTGATTGGCTTGTTGGCTCAGAGGTAAGGAAAGCTCATCTGCCCAAGTGTCATTTCTCCAGCCTCTGCACAGATTTTGGCCTACTGTCTCCCACCACAGCAATCTCAACCCATATGAGTCATGAAAGCAAAATTTCAATATCATGTTGGAAATGACAACAATAGGCTATGTAATCGGTAGGGTTGCCACCCTCCAGGTAGTATCTGGAGATCTCCTGCTATTACAACTGATCTCCAGCCGATAGAGATCAGTTCCCCTGGAGAAAATGGCTGCTTTAGCAATTGGACTCTATGGCATTGAAGTCCCTCCCCTCTCCAAACCCCAAAGCTCCACCCCAAAAACCTCCCGCCGGTGTCAAAGAGGGACCTGGCAACCCTAGTAATTGGGTTGCCAACTCCAGCCAGAAAATTTCCTGGAGAATTGGGAGTGGTACCTGGGGAGGCAGCTCAGCAAGGGTGTGATGTTATTCTAGGTATAGCATAACGTCTACCCTCTGAAGCTGCCATTTCCTCTAGGGGAACTAATCTCTGTAGTCCGTAGATGAGTTGTCATTCTAAGAGAACCTCAGGCTCCTCCTGGAGGCTGGTAACCCCACTATGACCTTACAATGGACTTGAAGAATTGGCTGGTTCTCTTACCTCGCTGCTTTGATCCCAACTAAAGTGACCCTTTTTCCCGATCCATGCCTGGTAAGTGGCTCTTGTTATGTGAATGGGAATGTCAGTGCTGCTGAGAGCCTACAGATTATTCCCCCTTGTCCCCTTTCAGAAGAAGACACCAAATGCTTGATTAAAACAAATATTTATTTTCAAATCTGTAGCCCACCCTCCCCAGCAAGCCGGCTGCTACTATAATTAGGGTTGCTTGGTCCCTCTTCGCCACCGACAGGAGATTTTTGGGGTTGAGCCTGAGGAGGGCGGGTTTTGGGGAGGGGAGGGGAGGCTGGCAACCCTACCTAAAAGTGGAAAAATAAATAGTTAATAAAAATAAGTTAGTTTAAAAAAAAAGAGATTGGCTCACACCTTAAGAAACACTGTCTAAATTGTTTGGCTTCATGTTTTCATAAAAAGGGCTCAGACCAGCCATTGGGGCCCCAGAACTGAGGCTGGTGTAGATATGACTTCTCGTACATTAAAGCAGTTCTTTCCCAGTTATAACCTAAATATTTTATAACTGCTCCAGACTTTGTGACATCTTTATGACTAAGATAAGTTGACAATTTTATTTATGGCTGAAATATAACATTTCATTAAGAGGGAAACACACAGGGGGATTAGTTGCCCATTTGTATGTCAGCCTAAAACAAATGAGGAAGTCTTGCAGAACACAACGCACCTACAGTCATAAAGTTTTTTGAAAAGTCATGCACATTTTAAATCTGGAACTGTGATTGTTTTGACCACTGAAGAAGGCCATTTGGGAGAAACGCGTTTGGTCAAAGTCTAATTATGTGATTTTATGTCTATTTGTGTTGTATAATTACATGAACATGTTGGTTTGGTAGGCTCTTGCAGGGCTTTATATATGTTATTGATTTTAGCCTGTAATAAATGTATACATATTTTGTATTTATATAACTTTTACATTGTATAACTTTTGGCCTTGGATGTTGATTTTTTTCTTGACCTTTGGGTACTTAATTCAGCTATCTGTAATGACCAGACCTTGTTCCCAGAGATAGACTCCAGACAGAGCCAGTTTGGTGCAGTAGTCAGAGTGTCTGACTTGGATCTGGGAGACCAAGGTTCAAATCCCCACTCTGCCATAAATGCTTGCTGGGTGACCTTGGGCCAGTCACACCCTCTCAGCCTAATCTACCTCACTTTGTTGTTGTGAGGACAAAATTGAGGAGATTGATACAAGCTGCTTTGGATTCCCATGGACGAGAAAAGTGGGTCATAAATGAAGTAAATAAATAATGCCATTCCAAATGCAGTGACAGGAGAGTGGGAGCATTCCTGACCTGACCAGCAGAAATTTATGAGTGTTTTTATGTGTTCTTCTTCACACAATGCATAGTTAAACTTTGGAACTCCCTGCCCCAGGATGTGGTGATGGCTGCCAACTTGGAAGGCTTTAAGAGGGGAGTGGACATGTTTATGGAGGAGAGGGCTATCCATGGCTACTAGTCAAAATGAATACTGGTCATGATGCATACCTATTCTCTGCAGGATCAGAGGATCATACCTATTATTTTGGTTGCGGTGGAACACAGGCAGGATGGTGCTGCTGCAGTCGTCTTGCTTGTGGGCTTCCTAGAGGCACCTGGTTGTCCACTGTGTGAACAGACTGCTGGACTTGATGGGCCTTGGTCTGATCCAGCATGGCCTTTCTTATATTCTTATGTGTTTATTATATATTACCATATGTACCGTATACTCCACATTGTGCTGAAAACCCAAGGCACCTATAACATACACACACACATATATATAAAGCCATTGTAACAATAAAATCGACAGTAACATACAAAATACGTGGCGGTCGCAAAAGAGAGGAGCTCACATTGGGCTCTGCTTTGTGGCACATGGAGCTGCCCAGAAGACACTGAATTGAAGCAGATGTTTATTTTGAAGTAGAGAAAGCCTTCAGTTTCCTCCCAGCGGAGAGCAGATGGGGATGGGGCGGGGGATCCCAATCAACATAAGGAGCAAGCCACTAGTCTGTGACTGTTTTTCCTCTGCCATGTTAATTCCCTCTTGCAAGGCTGTGGCGTTTGAGGGATGGGGGCTTTAAGAGCGACAGCCCTCTGCTGTGACTTAGCACAAGACCATCTGCTCCATCCAGACAAGGGTCATCTGTCAGTATCCCATGTGACTAAAATAGCCATGTGTCTCTGATGTGGCTTCTCTCTCTCTTTTCCATTCCAGCCTTTACCTCTGCAAATGCTTTCAGTTGTCACAGATACTGACTTCCTGAATTGTGTTGACGGTCTAGAAGGCTTGGAATGCTTTAAGAGGGGAGTGGACATGTTCATGGAGGAAAGGAGTATTCATGGATACTAGTCATGATGCATACCTATTCTCTCCAGGATCAGCGGAGCATGACTAGTACATTAGGTGCTTTGGAACACAGGCAGGACAATGCTGCTGCAGTCACCTTGTTTGTGGGCTTCCTAGAGGCACCTGTTGGCCACTATGTGAACAGACTGCTAAACTTGCTGGACCTGGGTCTGATCCAGCATGGCCTTTCTTATGTTCTTAAGAAAAAGTGAAGGTGGGGAGCAACTCACAATATTAAAGAGCATTCTGGCCAGTGTTGGTTTTATGTTTGTATTTAGGGTTATCTAGTGACCTGGAGCCCTGACCTAGATGGCCCAGGCTAGCTTGATTTGGTCAGATCTCAGAAGCTAAGCAGGGATAGCCCTGGTTAGTACTTGGATGGGAGACCCCCAAGGAAATGCCAGGGTTGTTTTGCTGAGGAAGGCAATGACAAACCACCCCTGTTAGTCTCTTACCTTGAAAACCCTATTGGGTTGTTGCCATAAATTGGGTGCAACTTGACGGCATTTTACAAACACACACAACTGGCCCAGAGCAAATGGTCCTATATTTTAATAAAGGTTTGAGGTGTGGAAATGGACAGTGGAAGCTTTTCCAAGCATAGAGGTGACTAGAATTGCCTGGCAAATAATATCCCAGTAAGCCTCTTTTAATGGGAGGTGGAATGGTATAGTAAAGCCTGATCTTTTCAGATCTCAGAAGCTAAGCAGGACTGGTACTTTGATGGGAGACCACCAAGGAAGACTTTACAGAGGAAGGCAATGGCACACCACCTCTGCTTCTCACTGGCCTTGAAAACCCTAGGGGGTTGCCATAAGTCGGCTGCAACTTGACGGCACTTTACACACACAGATACGCCTCTATTAAAGAGACAGGGCATTTTTTTTCTCCAGGCAGTTCCCAATTGGGTTGCCAGCTCCAGGTTGAGAGATTTGAGAGTGAAGCCTGGAGAGGACAAGCTTTGAGGAAGGGAGGGACCTCAGCAGGGTATATTGCTGTCCATCCTCCAAAGCCACCATTTTCTCCGGGAGAAATGATCTATATAGTCTAGAGATCAGCTGTAATTCTAGGACAGCTCCCCAGGCTCCACCCCCAAACATCCAGGAATTTTCCAGCCTGGAGTTGGCAACCCTCGATCAGACCCATCGAGCAGCATGTGAGCGCGCTCACTCCTTAGGGGGGCAAGGAGTGGCTTGAAGTGCAGCAGTGACGAGAAGCTGAAGTGTCCTGGCATATGAATAATGCAGAACCTGCCTCCCTAACTGAAGATGATTTTTGTGCCTGTAAACAACCTCGCTCGTTATCTCTGCGATATGATTGCTGTTTTAGTTAATTTTCCCTAATGAAGAATGGTGTTGCGGTACAAACAACACTTGCTAATAATAAGTAGGGCGACGGTGCAGCTGTAGGGGGCAATTTTTTTGATTAACGGCAGCGAGGACGGAAGAGCCGGGGGAGAATCCCTCCACTAACAGCTCTCTCGTCTTTTGTAGGGTGTAGGAGTGGGCTGACAATGATAGTTGGAGCTTGGGGCTTTATATCGATAAAGAGGGATGCGAAGTACGGCTTAGAATGCGCTGAGTTCCACGCAGGCCTTTGAGGGAGGGTGACACTTTCCCCAAGAACCTCCGCGGCACATAGAGCTGCCAGATCTCACATAGAGCTGGAGATCTCCTGCGGTTACAACTGATTTACAGCCAATAGAGATCAGCTCCCCTGGAGAAAACAGCTGCTTTGGCAATTGGACTCTATGGCATCGAAGTCCCTCCCCTCCCCAAACCCCACCCTCCTCAGGCTCCTCCCCAAAAACCTCCTGCTGGTGGCAAAGAGGGACCTGGCAACCCTATATGTGGCAGACTCTACCAGAACTGGCATCAGGGGTTGGCACTGTAGGCCACCTGCCAAGATTTGCACCTCAGCAGGGGGCCCACTGTCAGTCTCTGAAGCCCGATGATCCAGCTGTTTCTCCTCTTTGCCATTGCTGTCTGCTCAAATGAGTCAGCAGGGGCCACCAGCCATTGAAGCTGCCTTCTACTGAATCAGACCCTTGGTCCATCAAAGTCAGATTTGTCTACTCAGATGGGCAGCGGCTCTCCAGGGTCTTAGGCAGAGGTCCTTCACATCACCTACTTGCATAGGCTTTTAACTGGAGATGCCGGGGATTGAACCTGGGACCTTCTGCATGCCAAGCAGAGGCTCTACCACTGAGCCACAGGCCCGTCTTCTCCCTCTGGACAGCAGGGGAGGTTCAGAGTGGGATGGAGCAGTAGTAGAACATCCGCTTTCCATGCAGAAAATCCCCAGTCCCAGGTGTCTCCAGTTAAAAGCGTCAGTCTGTAGGGGATGTAAAAGACCTCTACCTGAGACCCTGCCTAGAGAGTGTCTAGCAGTCAGAGTAAACATTACTGACCTTGACAGACCAAGGGTCAGGCTTAGTATAAGCCAGCTTTGTGTATTCATAAAGGGCAGTGCTATGGCTCAGTGGCAGAGCATCTGCTTTCCGTGCAGAAGGGCCCAGGTTCAGTCCCTAACATGTCAGGTTGGATCAGGTAGTAGGTGATATACAAGACCTCTAACTGAGACCCTGGAGAGCTGCTGCCACTTAGAATAGATAGCACTGACCTTGATGGGCCAAGGATCTGACTCAGTATAAGGCAACTTCATGTGAGCTTGAAGGGGGAAGGCAGTTTCAAGTCAGGTTAAACGGGGGTGGGGGGGATCCCCTGGCCCTTTAACAGAGGTTTTATGCACAGAGATGGGGAGATGAAGCTTTTCATGGCATGAAGTCCAATAACATCACCTGATAATTCATTGCATATCACACTGATATTAAAGGTACTACTAGTTGTAACGCTGGCGACCCTAGTGGCCAGGGCCGGTGCCAGTTATTTTTGCACCCTAGGCAAGGCTAACTACTGGTGCCCACCCACCCCCATTGCTAACCAGTTTTGAAAAGCAGATGTCACGTAGAAAAAAAAACGTTTTATAAGACATTATAATTAATTCTGTTTCATAGCACTGTTGTGGTACTTATATTAAAATAAAATATATAAATTGTCAGTTGCCTTTTTTTCAAGAAACTAATATTTTTAAAACGGTCCCCCCCAGGCCGGTTCTGCGCCCCTCTGAGGTCTGCGCCCAGGCGACTGCCTGGGCCCTGCTAGTGGAAGGAGTGCTTGAAAAGACACGGGCCTTTTATGCAGGGACGTTTCCCCCGCGGTCACCCCCCGCCAACTGTTTCAGGGCTTCCTTTTGATTATGCGTGCCTTTCCCACACATCAGCGGTCGCCTCGCTCTCCCCTTGCGTCTTGCTTGCATTTTCCAGATTCTGGCTGAAACAGCATCTGGAAAACCCGGGCAAAGGGTGCAGGGAAAGTGAGGCAACCTCTGACGGGCGGGAAGGGCACACATAATCGAAAGGAAGCCCCGAAGCAGTCGGTGGGGGTGACCGCAGTGAAACATCCCAGCATAAAAGGCCATTGTTGGGAGACTCAGGACACCTGTAGACCAAAAACCACCGGAGGAAGAGGGGGGCAATACTGAGGGGGTAAAATTGGGTAAAAGCACCCCACTTGGCTCTCTCATCATTGGAGCTCTTGCAATGCCGAGTTTCCGTTGTTGAGCTTTCCTTAGGTACAAGCGAAAGGGGGTGATTTTGCCTGATTCATTTGCACACCGGCTACCTATTCCCTGTGGGGTTTTCAGTCAGTGGGATCCTGCGGTCTCTGGCAGTGGCTTTTGGGTTGTCACGGAGGGTGGTTGTGGGAAAGAGAAAGGAGGAGAAACACCGGTCACCAGGAGCACCCTCTGCTTGCACAAGCATAGGATCCCACTCTATAATATTTAAAACTTGTATACAACCAAAATAAGTTGTTAATATTCTCTTTGGCTTGGATCCAGAGAGGCAAAAATGGAAACATAGACAGCCTTAGCACACAGTTCTGCTTGTGCAAAATCAAGACCCAGCATTTTCCTCCATATATATTGTAGTGCCCAGAAATCGGTTGCACATAGGGTTGCCAGGTCCACCACGGCCACTGGCAGGGCAAAGGGGGGTTGGGTTGGCAGATCCAGTTTGGGAAACTCCTGGAGATTTGGGGGTGGAGCTAGGAGAGGACAGGGACCTCAGTGGGGTACGATGCCATGGAGTCCACCCTCCAAAGCATCCTTTTAATCCAGGGGAACTGTGGCTCAGTAGTAGAGCATCTGCTTGGCACGCAGAAGGTCCCAGGTTCAATCCAGTTAAAGGGACTAGGCAGGTAGGTGATGTGAAAGACCCCTGCCTGAGACCATGGAGAACCACTGTGCTATGCCTATTAAAGGTTATTGAATTGAGAACCACTGCCAGTCTGAGTAGACAATACTGACTTTGATGGCCCAAGGGTCTGATTCAATATAAGGCAGCTTCATGTGTTCATCTGTGCAGTTCCGGGGGAACCCCAGGCCCCACCTGGAGGTTGGCATCCCTACTTGTACAAGATTTTGTGCAAGTGGAAGTGCAAGAGGGAATACAACAAGTCTGACTTAGTGGAAGTGACTACCGTGCATTTCCACTTATGTTAGCGCTCTTGTGCAAGTGGAAATTTTGAGCTGGATCCAGCCCTGGGTCTCCTGTACTATGTGCTGGAGAAAGAACCACAACCACAAAACACTTTTGTACCTTAAAAGCAAATAAATATGCCTTTCCAGGTGTTAACGTTGCTGCAGCCAAAAACAGACAGATATAGTTACTCTTCTGAAATTATTAGGGCCAGAAAAAGCCCCCCATGGATTGGGTACTGTGTTTGAAAGCCATCTGCAAAACAAAAAAGAGCAAGTATTTTCCCAGAAAACCAACATTCGTCCGCTTTTATTCGTCTTTTAATAAAGTCCCTTTCCCAAGTATTTGTGGCATATGCTAAGTTTTCAGCTAATTAGCAGCGGGGATGAAAAATGAAGCATTTGCAGCCTGGGGAAACATTATGCTCCTTGAAGTTTTCTACGGCTTCACAATGAGATGCTTCAAAGGTGGAAAAGATAGAAGGCTTTAATTATAAAGCACTCAGTCGAAACCCACCCAGATGTTGAAATGCCATTTCCAAAGTTGCAGAAATGATATATTTGGGCATCCTTTGAAGCTACCCATCTTAAAGAGAAGGCTCCTGTACTCTGGAGATAAGAGCCAGATCATGGGTCTATCTAGAACACTGCTCCAGTGGCAGTGGTTCTCCAAGGTCTTCCCCAGGGTTTCTGGAGATAGCTGCATCCAAAGCATGCGCCCCGCAGCACTCCACAGTATATGGATTGCTGCATGTGGAATCCAGGACTCACACGTGACAGGCAACCACTGAACCACCACTCATGCGTCCAGGGCATTTTTCATCTTAAAAAGAATGCTGGTACTGCTATATAAGGATGCACTGTTTTTCACCAATCCCACCCTTGCTCTGTAGAACCCCACCGGCTGTTCTTCAGGGTCCCCGTAGAAGAAGAGTTGGTTTTTATATGCCGACTTTCTCTACCACTTAAGGAAGAATCAAACCGGCTTACCAATCACCTTCCCTTCCCCTCCCCACAACTGACACCCTGTGAGGTAGGTGGGGCTGAGAGAGCTGTGTGACTAACCGACTACACCATGCTGGCTCTGGGTCCCACAGGAACAACTTTTTGGCAGGCTCAGTAGGCTATAGAAGAACAGGGGGAACGCCAGCCTGGCATAGTGGTTAAGAGCAGTGGTTTAGAGCTGTGGAGTCTGATCTGGAGAATCGGGTTTGCTTCCCCACTCCTCCACATGAGCGGCGGAGGCTAATCTGGTGAACCGGATTTGTTTCATCACTCCTACACACGAAGCCAGCTGGGTGACCTTGGGCTAGTCACAGCTCTCTCAGCCCCACCTACCTCACAGGGTGTCTGTTGTGGGGAGAGGAAGGGAAGGTGATTGTAAGCCAGTTTGAGTCTTCCTTAAGTGGTGGAGAGAGTCGGCATATAAAAAACAACTCTTTTTCTTCTTCTTTAAAGGATACTTAATTTTGCTTAACGGTGTGTCAGTGCTTACAACTATTGTGTGCCAGTGCTTACAACTATCCCGTAAAGTACCGGTAGGTCAGCCTTATTATCTCCAGGGTAAGTCTGAGACTGAGAAGCTGTGGCTTGCCTAACCTGAGGCTACCTGTGAGAATGGACCTGGGGACGTTTGGATTTTATTTCTGCTCACCTTTCCAGATGTGCAGGGGTTTTTTACCATCAAGAGACAAACAGAGGTGGTTCGCCATTGCCTGCCTCTGTGTGGTGACCCTGGACTTCCTTGGGGTCTCCCATCGAAATACTGAATATGGCCGACCCTGCTTAGCTTCTGATATCTGCTGAGATCAGGCTAGCTTGGGCCATCCAGATCAGGGCACAGAAACTTAGGAATGGGATATATGCACGAGATTTCTGGGAAGAAATCTTGTACACCACTCTAATGTGTAACCAATGACCTTTCTTTAAAAATCCCGTAATGAAAACACAGTGAGCTTTGAGTTCTTTTTGGGTTACCATTGCCTGGGGGTAAATATCTGCAAAAAGTCTCAGTTTCAGTCAATCAAAACAATCACATTAGCACCATTTTTCTTGCTAAATTGTTTTAATCCCTGTATATATTAAAAACAAGGAGTTATAAGGGAGAAGAGAAAGCCTTTATGGAAATGAAGAGAAGACTGTTTTTCCTCGGGCGGTTGGAAAGATATTGTTTCATGCTTTCCCCCCTAAAGCTCAGGGCATCTCTTTACAGCATAAACTTCCTTTGTGGAAGAAAACACCAGAATCTTATGTTATTTTTCTTGTAGCCTATGAAGTCCAAAAATACAGTGAAAGCAGACATTGCAAAAATGCAATAACAAAAGAATCAAGCGCATATGCAGGCTCTGGATCATGTACCTCATAATCAAACATAGGCCTTTTATGCAGAGAAATTGCCAAGCGGTCACCCCCGCCGATTGCTTCGGGGCTTCCTTTTGATTATGCATGCCTTTTCCGCCCGTCAGAGGTTGTCTCACTCTCCCCACGTGTTTTGTCCGTGTTTTCCAGATTCTGGCTAAAACAGCATCTGGAAAATGTGGACCAAACACATGGGGAGAGCGAGGCAATCTCTGACGGGCAGAAATGGGATGCATAATCAAAAGGAAGCCCCAAAGCAATTGGCGGGGGTGACCACAGGGAGCCAGCGTGGTGTAGTGGCTAAGAGCAGTGGTTTGGAGCGGTGGACTCTGATCTGGAGAACCAGGTTTGATTCCCCACTCCTCCTCATGAGCAGCGGACGCTGGTGAAGTGAAGTGGCGGATCTGGTGAAGTGGATTTGTTTCCCCACTCCTTCGCATGAAGCCAGCTGGGTGATCTTCGGCTAGTCACTCGCAGCCTCACCCACCACACAGGGTGTCTGTTGTGGGGAGGGGCAGAGTAGGTGATTGTAAGCTGGTTTGATTCTTCCTTAAGTGGTAGAGAAAGTTGGCATATAAAATCCAACTCTTCTTCTTCTGCATAAAAGCCATAGAAAAAACCCACAATGATACAAATGTATTTCTGAATCAGGTAGGGTTGCTAGGTCCTTCTTCACCACTGGCAGGTGTTTTTGGGGTGGAGCCTGAGGAGGGCGGGGTTTGGGGAGGGGAGGGAGTTCAATGCCATAGAGTCCAATTGCCAAAGCGCCCATTTTCTCCAGGTGAACTGATCTCTATCGCCTGTAGATCAGTTGTAATAGCAGGAGATCTCCAGCTAGTACCTGGGGGTTGGCAACCCTAGAATCAGGCCGTATTATCTAACTAACCAGTGGCCCCATACTTTTTAAATATAAGCTGGTTATCATCAGAGTTCCTGTTTTGAGTAAGGAGGACAGGAGAAATTCAGTCCGCTTTATGAGTTACGAAAATACTTGCCTCCAAGGATACTCAACAAGTCTCTAGAATGGAATTTACTATCAGATCTCTCAAGTTACCTATGTTAAGTTAAATGAACTTTGCCGCTGTCCTTCTCATACGATCAGTCCATTTGTTCAGCCTTAAGCATTTGTTTCAGAGATCTCTCTCCAAGAACTCACAAATCTAATAACTAAGTGCTGTCATGTCGCACCCAAAGTATGGCGACCCCTCGTGGGGTTTTCAAGGCAAGAGATATGCCTGCCTTCCTCTGCATAGCAACCCTGGTCTTCCTTGGTGGTCAACCCTGCTTATCTTCCAAGCTAGGGTTGCCAGGTCTCTCTTTGCCACCAGCAGGAGGTTTTTGGCGTGGAGCCTGAGGAGGGCGGTGTTTGGGGAGGGAAGGGACTTCAATGCCATAGAGTCCAATTGCCAAAGCAGCCATTTTCTCCAGGTGAACTAATCTCCATCAGCTGGAGATCAGTTGTAATAGCAGGAGATCTCCAGCTAGTACCTGGAGATTGGCAACCCTATTGCAAGCCCTGACAAGATCAGGCTTATCAGGGCTATGCAGGTTGCTCACAAATTTGGATGGAAATTAATGTAAATGTAAGATCTTTCCTGAACCAAGTAACATATTAATCTTCATGATTGCTCTCGCTCTTTCTCCAGTCACCCACCAGTCATATATTTTTTTTTCATTACAGGAGCATATAAGAAGGCTTCAGCCACCACCACCCAAAGGTTTACAAAATCTTCACATTCACACGGATGAGGCTTTGAATTGTCGTGGACCTTTTCTGAGGTGGGTTGCTCATCTGCTGAAGTGAATGCTCTCAAGCTCCATCGCTGGACCTGGTTGAATTCACACCGATTCTGCCGGCATTTGTTTCCATTCCCTGACGTTGCAATGAGTGGCATCCTGTCGTACTTGGATCCCCGGCGGATCCAGTGGGGCGCCACGTGGTACGCCATGCATTCTAGAATCCTCCGCACGAAGCCTGTGGAATCCATGTTGGAAGGGACTGGTGCTACCACATCTCATGGGACCAAGCTGGCCCAGGTACTCACGACTGTGGATCTGGTTTCCCTGGGTGTTGGAAGCTGTGTCGGCACTGGAATGTACGTTGTCTCTGGGTTGGTTGCCAAAGAGATGGCGGGCCCTGGCGTCATTGTTTCCTTCATCATTGCAGCTGTAGCCTCCATTTTGTCTGGTGAGTCTTCTCCGCAATGTATCACTGTATTTACCCTTTATTACCTGACAAAATTATAACTGATTCTGTGTATCATCTGAGGTCTGGTGAGTCTTCTCCGCAATGTATCACTGTATTTACCCTTTATTACCTGACAAAATTATAACTGATTCTGTGTATCATCTGAGGTGGCGGCTTAGTTTCTGTTTCATGAACACCTGCCCTTAATCCTGATCTCATTAGCCCTAGGGTTAACAACCTCCAGGTGGGGCCTGGAGACCTCCTGGAATTACAACTGACCTTCAGGTTATATACATTATGGCTGCATTGGAGGGTGAACTCTATGACATTAAACCCCACGGAGGTCCTACCGCTCCCCTGCTCCCTTCGTTCCTACCCCAAATCTCTAGGAATCTCCCAACTCAAAATTGGCAACAGGAGAGAGCCAGCTTGGTGTAGTGGTTAAGAGTGGTGGCTTGGAGCAATGGAGTCTGATCTGGAGAACCGGGTTTGATTTTCCTCTCCTCCACATGAGCGGCGGAGGCTAATCTGGTGAACTGGATTTGTTTCCCCGCTCCTCCACATGAAGCCAGCTGGGTGACCTTGGGCTAGTCACAGCTCGGATCTCCACCTATCTCACAGGGTGTCTGTTGTGGGGAGGGGGAGGGAAGGTGATTGTAAGCTGGTTTGAGTCTCCCTTAAGTGGTAGAGAAAGTCGGCATATAAAAACCAACTCTTCTTTTTTTGCCATCAAGTCATCTGACTTATGGTGACCTCATAGGGTTAAGTCACAGCTGACTTATGGTGACTTCATAAGGTTTTCAAGGCAAGATTCAGAGGTGGTTTGCCATTGCCTTCCTCTGCACAGTGACCCTGAACTTCCTTGGTGGTCTCCCATCCAAATACTGACCAGGGTCGACCATGCTTAGCTTCCAAGATCTTACCTGATTGGGCCAGTTGGACTATCCAGGTCAGGGTAACCCTAGTTAGTCCATATTGTTCATGCTTGGAACAGCTTCTTTGTAAGCTCTGGAAGAAAGGAAGAATGGTTGGGCTAGCCTGGGCCATCCAGGTCAGGACCTCTTCTTATTAGACAGAGGACTGTGACCTAATTTGTAAATCACAGATTGTATTTCATTGGATTGGAAGAAATAAGAAGTAAACAAGCACTGAACGAAAGCCACCCAAACCTGGCTTCAAGGGTATGACTTGGCAGGTGCTTTCTACAGAATCCTTTTATTTCTGGCGTTTGTCCTTTGCAGTTCAGTGATAGCAAGCAGACACAGTGTTCCAGTGTTTGCTGCTGAAAGAAGGCTTTTGTTGCCGAGACTTTTATTGATAGGTTGGATTTGAAAGTGGGTGTTGGCTAAGACAACTTAGAAAAACCTTAATATGACATATTAATTGTCGATACAATAAAATGTTCCTGCTGGGTTGTTGTTTTTTTAAAAGCCTTTCTTGAAACGTTGGAAAGGTGTCCAACATAAAAGAAAGTGGATGGTTTTATTCTCTCCTGCTGCCGTTGGTCACTGCACTGAATTCTACTTTCTCGTACAAGTTTGGAATTCCAATGGAGGTTTACCAGTGTTCAGGTAACCAAATGAGAGAGAGAAAGAGAGTTCTGTGCAGATATTTAAAAGCACAGAATTCCATTTGTGCATAGTGGATACAATCCTGTTCACCCCGTCCCCATGTCTGAGCATTCAGCTGACCATTTGCAGTGAGCTCTATGCGCATATATGTCTTTGTGAATACACATGTCCATGTGCATACATGCCTCCATGTAATCAGCTGCAGTGAGCATTATGCAGTTAAAAGCTGTGAAAAGCTGGTGGGCCACATATGGATGAGAAGGCTTGCATTTCCAAACTTCCCTGCCCGCATCCAGCACCATTTTTTCTTCCTCATTCCTTTGTGCTCACCATTCTCTCACCACAAGAAAACCTTTTGCAAGCTTTAAAAGAAAAAGTAGTCAGTCTATTACTATAGCACTATAACAATATATCTATTGCCTATTTACAGTAAGCTCTCCAGTAGCACAAGGGTAGGGGGGAGATGGGCATGGGAGGACCAGGAGGGAAATCCAGAGAATTGCCCCATGTGAAGACTTCATTACCTCTGCAAATGCCTCCCTATTCACAGCAGCAAAGAGTCTACAACGGGGAATCATCCCTGTGTGGAGAGAGCCTTCATTATTTTATCTCTCTTTTGAGGCCGGTTGTTTCCCCAATGCTTTCAGGTTAGGAGAGTGAAGAGACAGATCAGTAGGTTCGTCTTCTGCGGGGCTCCTTGTGGGACTATTAAAGGAAGGCTTTGTGCCTGACTGAGCAGATTGTTTATCCGAGACCAAAGAAAGATGGAGAGATCCCAAAACAGCAATAAAACATGATGCTTCACTGCCTGTTTTTTTCAGAGAAGTTAATGTTTGGTATTTTTATTAATCACCCGCTGTCTATGCTTCCAAACCTTTCCATTGGATGTGAGCAGTAGCCTGTCCCTTACCTCTGAACTCAACTGCTTTCCTTGCTAACTATCAGGGCCAATCTACAGGAAGGATACTGCCCAAAATCACTGTTAATTTGCTCTAACCTCCAGGTTAGGGGCTTGTTACCTGGGACCCTTTGGAGTGAGATTTTCCGAAGAAAACTTCAACTTCTTATAATTCAGCCCTATGGCTTGGCAGAAAACAGAGACAGCACACACTTCCTTTAGGGAGAACGAGATCTTTCACAACAGTTGAGAAACCATAGCACATTTAGCACATCAGAAAACCTGAACATAATTGAGGAGGAGGAGGAGGAGGAGGAGGAGGAGGAGGAGGAGAAGAAGAAGAAGAAGAAGAAGAGCTGGTTTTTATATGCCGACTTTCTCTACCACTTAAGGGAGAATCAAACTGGTTTACAATCGCCTTCCCTCCCCCTCCCCACAACAGACACCCTATGAGGTAGGTGGGGCTGAGAGAGTGTGACTATCCCAAGGTCACCCAGCTGGCTTCATTTATAGGAGTGGGGAAACAAATCCAGTTCACCAGATTAGTGTCCGCCACTCATGTGGAAGAGTGGGGGATCAAACCTGGTTCTCCTGATCAGACTCCACCTCTCCAAACCACCACTCTTAACCACTACACCATGCTGGCTCTCAAGTGAGCAGGCAGGGGAAGGGCGATGCAGCTGGTGGCAGAAGAGTTGAGCAGTCAGGGGACAGTGGGCTCTGCAAGCAGCTCTGGGCCCTGGCAGATGCCCTATCTCAGGGCATGCTGGCGCCGGCCCTATTGTCACATGATGACTTGTATGTCAGAAATAGTCATTAGAGGTCAAACACCACAGAGTTTTTATATCGCTTGACAGGGTCACAAATACTTTTCCAAGGAGGCAGGCTCAGGTGAGAGTCATGCATGCATTAGCCTCCTCTTGTGAGATGCCCCTTCACAAAAGCTCCACGTGGAGTGACATTTAATCATGCTCGGAGTCATGCTGAACTGCCAGGATGCACATAATGAAAAGCTTTGGAAACTAGGTCCCACACTTATGAGTTAACAAATGGGTTCTGCTCCTTCTTCAGGGACTTTTGTCAGCATCTCAAGAGATGGCCTTTAAGTGTAATGTCTGGAGATTCCAGATGGGCAGCTGCATTTGTCTGTAGAACAGGAGTCCAGTGGCACTTGAGAGACCCATTGATCCAGCATGAGCTTTCCTGAATCAGAGCTCCACTTCATCAGATGCATGAAGTGTGCATCTGTTATATACATAAAGCTCTGTCAAGTCACAGACAACTTTTGGCAACCCTAGCAAGGGGCTTTCAAGGCAAGTGAGAGTCAGAGGTGGTTGGCCGTTGCCATCCTCTGCACAGCCTTCCTTGGTGGTCTCCCATCCAAGTACTGACCCTGCTTAGCTTCCAAGATTTGACGAGATCAGGCTATATCACGCCGCCTTCCCTTTGTACACCCATTAAGTCTATGTTTTTATATTTGCAACAGAAAGTGGGGGGTGTTACAAAGAGGGGCTGATTTAAAACAAGATCCAATCAAAAGGGAAATCTTGTAAAATGCGACATCATAAGGTTTTCACAAGTCACTCTAAGAACTTCTTTTTGTCCCCAATGCATTTTGCTTTTGTTTTGGTGCAGAGTTTGTTTTGGAACTTGTCAATAAGGGAAACTACCATCTTTCTTTTCAAATTCAAACGAGAGGTTATGGAGATGTAACTTAAAAAAACTTATTATATTTTTCTTCCAATTTTGGGCAAGTATTAACCTTGTTGATGTTACTGCATTAAGCACAAATTCATGGACTTTTTCCAGAAGGAAATCCATGCAGTTCAACAAGAAAACTTTAGGGCATAGTGGTACCTCTTTCTTTATACCTTATGAGATCACCGTAGTCATCGTACTTCAGTATTCTACCACTCTTCTGCATTCCCACCATAAATGTATAAAATTTGCATTACCACATATCCAACAATCCCCTTTAGCTCCTTGATAAATTGTTGCCAATGTAGAGGATGACGGGTGCCACTGGTATAGCATTTTTATTACATTTTCTTTGGTTTACAGAAAATGTTAAAACCACATCTTAACACGAATTGCCAAACCTCTGGATTTACTGGGGCTTTCAGCTCTTTTCTCCAGGACTTTGCCATTTTTCCCCCCTGCGGTTTACTCTCAGCTTGTAATAGACAGTTATAAATATTAGACAGCATATTCCTTTCGCCTGCTAATGCGTGGAAATGTAACTAACTGGAAGAAGAAGAAGAGTTGGTTTTTATATACCGACTTTCTCAACCTCTTAAGAAAGAATCAAACCGGCTTACAATCACCTTCCCCTCCCCACAACAGACACCCTGTGAGGTGGGGGGGGCTGAGAGAGTGTGACTAGCCCAAGGTCACCCAGCTGGCTTCATGTGTAGGAGTGGGGAATCAAACCCGGTTCTCCAGATTAGAGTCCACCGCTCCAAACCACCGCCCTTAACCACTACACCACGCTGGGTCTCAAGGCATGAATTCTCCTGCTCCCATAAATGGATTCATAGTAAACACTACCAATCACTATTTTCTACAGCTGAGAAATATACTGGCCAAGTTCTCTTCCAGAAGTTATGGGTTCCCTCACTGTAGAATGTTGTGTGATCTATGCCATTAAAAGTTTTTGTATAATAATAATAATTTTTAAAAAAGAATGTTGTGGGTATGGTATTTCTGTGATCAGGTGAATGTTAATATTTGACATGTGCATGATAGAATTGGGAGACTTCATCCTATGTTTGTAGGATATCCAAGTGGCTTCTTGTTTGGGGGCTTCCTAGAGGCACCTGGTTGGCCACAGACTGTGAACAGACTGCTGGACTTGATAGAAGTTGGTCTGATCCAGCAGGGCTTTTCTTATGTTCTTATGAAAAGCAGTCCCCCACCCCCATCTAGAGAAAATACTAATGTTGAGAGTTGATTAATTTTTCTTGGACATGAGATGGTTGTTGTACATGAGAGTGATGACGGAGTGTCTTTCCATCTAGGAGACTGTCATTGAGCCAGGAGCTGATCTAATGAAATCAATGACAATCTAGACCAGGGGTGACTTTTATATATAGCAACAGGCTAAACAGCCTTACCCAGGAGAGCTGCCATCCCTTCTGTTTCTGTGTGTGTTAAGTGCCATCAAGTCGCTTCCGACTCATGGCGACCCTATGAATGAAAGTCCTCCAAAATGTCCTATCTTTGACAGCCTTGCTCAGAACTTGCAAATTGAAGGCTGTGGCTTCCTTTATTGAGTCAATCCATCTCTTGTTGGGTCTTCCTCTTTTCCTGCTGCCCTCAACTTTTCCTATCATGACTGTCTTTTCCAGTGACTCTTGTCGTCTCATGACGTGACCAAAATACAATAGCCTCAGTTTAGTCATTTTAGCTTCTAGGGTCAGTTCAGGCTTGATTTGATCTATAACCCACTGATTTGTTTTTTTGGCAGTCCATGGAATCGTCACCCTCTCCTCCAACACCACATTTCAAAGGAATCTATTTTCTTCCTATCAGCTTTCTTCACTGTCCAGCTTTCACACCCATACATAGTACTAGGGAATATGATGGCATGAATTCTGTTTCTATCCTGGTACATTTGGGCCAATTTACATGTTAACATTTTCTTCATTTATATTGACTTCATTTATACCCCTCTTTTCTGCCCAGTAGGAACCCAGGCCGGCTTACAACATTCTCTCCTTCTCCATTTTAGCAGAACAACAACCCTGTGAGGTAGGTTAGGCTGAGCATAACATAAGAACATAAGAAAAGCCATGCTGGGTCAGCCCAAGGCCCATTAAGTCCAGCAGTCTGTTCACACAGTGGACAACCAGGTGCCTCTAGGAAGCCCACAAGCAAGACGACTGCAGCAGCACCATCCTGTGTTCCACCGCACCCAAAATAATAGGCATGATCCTCTGATCCTGCAGAGAATAGGTATGCATCATGAGCAGTATTCATTTTGACTAGTAGCCATGGATAGCCCTCTCCTCCATGAACATGCCCACTCCCCTCTTAAAGCCTTCCAAGTTGGCAGCCATCACCACATCCTGGGGCAGGGAGTTCCACAATTTAACTATACGTTGTGTGACGAAATACTTCCTTTTATCTGTTTTGAATGTCTCATCCTCCAGCTTCAGCAGATGACCCCATGTTCTAGTATTACGAGAGAGGGAGAAAAGCTTCTCCCTCTCCACTCTCTCCATACCATTAACAGTTGTATAGATCACGATCATGTCTCACCTTACCTGTCTTTTTTCTAATCTAAACTAAACAGCCCTAAGCGTTTTAACTGCTCCTCATAGGGCAGTTGCTCTAGCCCCCTGATCATTTTGGTTTGCTCTTCCCCGGCACCTGGCCTCAGTCCATCCTGCCCCCCTCCCTGCAGCTAAATCCAACATCTAGGGAATCTCATCACTTATCCCCAGCATTACAAGTATTTTGGCTCTCAGCGCTCAAAAGCGCTATTGCAAGAGGGCATGAAACAGTTACGTCCCCAGAATTCCACTTATCCATTTCCAGGCAGGCCTTTGTTCCTCTCCAGCTAGAGGGGAAAACAAACCTCTCTGCTGAAGCCAGCAGCTGGCGTGGGGTGTTCGAGGCCCCACCCAAATTGTTGCTGGGGGGGACCCCTTCCTTAGCAGGAGAAAAGCTCGCAGTGTCAGGTGTGGCTGGTAACCTCATGAGCCAAGTGACGCATTTAGCTGATCAAACAGACTTTGATTACACCACAGATGGAAACAAAGGAAGGAGGATAGTTACCCTTATCACTTTAATTAAAACATACTGGGAAGCAGCAGCCCTCACTACCTGGGCTAGCCTGATCTTATCAGAGCCCAGAAGCTAAGCAGGGTCAGTCTTGGTCAGTACTTGGATGGGAGACCACCAAGGAAGACAGGGGCTGCTATGTAGTGGTTAAGAGCAGTGGTTTGGAGAGGTGGACTCAAATCTGGAGAACCAGGTGTGATTCCCCACTCCTCCACAGGAGCGGTGGATAGGGTTGCCAACCTCCAGGTGGTGGCAGGAGATCTCCTGCTAGTACAACGGGTCTCCAGCCAATAGAGAATCAGTTCACTTGGAGAAAATGGCCACTTTGGCAATTGGACTCTATGGCATTGAAGTCCGTCACCTCCCCAAACCTCGCCCTCCTCAGGCTCTGCCCCAAAAACCTCCCGCCAGTGGCGAAGAGGGACCTGGCAACTTTAGCGGTGGATGCTAATCTGGTGGACCGGGTTGGTTTCCCCACCCCTCCACATGAAGCCAGCTGGGCGACATTGGGTAGTCATAGTTCTCTTCAAACCCTCTCAGCCTCTCCTACCTCACAGGGTGTCTGTGGTGGGGAGGGGAAGAGAAGGTGATTGTAAGCCGGTTTGATTCTTCCTTAAGCGGTAGAGAAAGTCAGCATATAAAAACCAACTCTTCTTCTTCTGTGCAGAGGAAGGCTATGGCAGACCACTTCTGCTCATATCTTGCCTTGAAAACCGGCAAGACTTGTCAGTACACTTTACTTATTTACTAGGAAGTATTTCCAGGGGTTTCGTGATGACTGGTCTTTCTATCAGATGAGCAATGGGGGTTTTGAGCCTCCCAGAACCAGGAGCAAGCCGGTCTGTTCTTGCTCATGGCTATGACATGAGGAGAGAAGTGACTTCAGTCTTCCCCTGGCACTATTTTTTGTGACCTCAAACCACCTTGTGCAGCTGCTCTTGGCTCCATAGCAAAAATACATTACTGAGATGGCTACCCATAATTTTTGCAGTGTGTTGCATTAGTAGACTTGAGTAGCATCAGGCTCAACACAGCCGCTGAAACAGAAAAGAATCACATCCAAGCATCTGATCCTGTGAATTTGGTACTTTTCCATTCAGAGATGACTTTAGGTACCAAAAACTTGACCGCAATTTAATCAAGGCTGCTTGTACAGAACAGCAAATCTCCTACCTCCACCACAAGGGGTTATGTTTTTTTAAAAAAAGGGAAGATCATAACAAGTTTGCTGTATTGGTTGTTCCCTTTCTGCTTTCATCTTGAAATGCTTTCATATCCCCTGAAGAAAAACATTTTCCTAAGCCCCGAGCTGTATTTTTATAGTCTCCTCAGCCATTTTCCCCTTTTTGATCATTGCAAGTTTTGTTATTTGTAACAGCAACGCATTCTTGGAAAGCGAAAGCCGGGCAGAGCCAGGGAGTTACAAAATACGGGTAACTGAATATTTTGCTTCACCTTCTGCTTAACCTTCAGCAGCCGTTCTCATCAAGCGCCTTGATTCCAAACGGTGCAGAGGAGGAGCAGCGCTGGGGGTTACCTTATTCAAAGAACGGTTCTCTTCTCTAGTTGGCCAACAAGGGGGTCAAAAAAGTAATGTGAGAATTACAATGCAAGAATCCAGCCCCGGAAATAAATTGTGGAGCTCCCTCCCTGCCCCAGGTTGTGGTGATGGCTGCCAACTTGGAAGGCTTTAAGAGCGGAGTGGACATGTTCATGGAGGAGAGGGCTATCCATGGCTATTAGTCAAAATGGATACTAGTCATGATGCATACCTATTCTCCCCAGGATCAGAGGAGCATGCCTATTATGTTAGGTGCGTTGGAACACAGGCAGGATAATGCTGCTGCAGCCATCTTGTTTGTGGGCTTCTTGGAGGCACCGGGTTGGCCACTGTGTAAACAGACTGCTGGACTTGATGGACCTTGGTCTGATCCATCATGGCCTTTCTTATGTTCTTATAAGACAGAAGCATAGCAAAATCACACATTTTACTTTATGTTGTCTCCTGATACAGCTTAAAGTAAGCAGCTTGTTGCTTAAGAGACCAAGCAAACATTAAAATTAAAACATTAAAATGGGGCCAGGAGAATTACAACCGAATTACAACTGAATTACCTCCAGGTGGGGCCAGGAGAATTACAACCGATCTCCAGACTACAGGGATCAGTTCCCCTGAAGCAAACGGTGGCTTTGGAGGATGGACTGTATGGCATTATACCCCTCTGAGCTTCTTCCCCTCTCGAATCCCGCCCTCCCCAGGTTTTACCCCCAAACCTCCAGGAATTTCCCAACTCAGAGTTGGCAAACCTACTGTAGAAGGTAATGGCTCAGGTCAGATGTGATATAAAACCATGGTTAGTTTGTGAAACCAGGATTCAGCTCACAATCACTCAAATCCTGGTTTATCTTGACAAATTCTGTTTTCATTTCCTTCTGTCTGCTGTGTGGGAGGGCGTCGCTAGGATGTTTGCATTCTGCTGGCTCACCTGGGCTTTGAAGAAAGAGTGTAGGTGAGTTCAGAGGTAGGAAACATCACCACCAAGTTGTACCAAACAACTGACCACTCTTTAAGTTACAGCTAAGGTTTTTTGTACATCTTAAAACGGGCATAATGGTTGCTGGGGCAGAAGAAAAAAAATCACAGTTGGGCTGATGGAGTGATTTCACTTCCAGGGGGAACCCAGAAATAACACCCTTCCTCTGTAGGAATGGCCAGAAAGTCTATGGTTTTACAATAGAGACATGTGATGTCACTTCCAGGTTTCCTTTGAAAGTGATGTCACATCACCACTGACAGTGCCCCACCAGACTCCCACTGATTATCAGGCCGTGTGGCAATCCTAATGTTGGGTCACTCAATAAATAAACATCGGCTCAGGCTAAAGTCTTCTCCCTTCTACACCCTGTTTCCTACTGTATCAAAGTAGATCTTCCAACAGGCAGTTCTTCCAACTCTATTGTTATAGCTAGGCTTGCCAACTGCCCAGTGGGGGTGAGCAAAAGCCCACTAATCCACCAGGCTGCCTGCAGACCCTCAGCCAGTGTGGTGTAGTGATTAAGAGCAGTGGTTTGGAGCAGTGGACTCTAATCTGGAGAACTGGGTTTGCTTCCCCACTCCTCCACATGAGCAGCAGACACTAATCTGGTGAACAAGGTTGTTTCCCCACTCCTACACATGAACCCAGTTGGGTGACCTTGGGCTAGTCACTAGATGGAAGAAGGACCATGGATGAGGGGCGCAAATGGTGTGCATGTGGCATGCCAAAGTCACTTCTGGGTTTAGTGTATCACACGGGTTGCGCGCACGCTGATTGCAGCCACCAGCCATGCCCCTGTAAAGTTCCTGCCAGTGGTGAGAAGCAATCCTAGCAACCCTAGTTACAGCCTCTAAGAACACCACCCCTAACCAACCATAGCTGGTGAAATGGCCTACATTCAGAAATCACACTAACCATATTTAGTTGAATTAAACCATGGGTTCACACACTGTCTGAACGGAACCAGTCTCAGGTTGCAAAATACAGAGGACTGTTGTTGAGCAGTGATTAGAGTACTGGGCTTGGACCAGGTTCAGATTTTCCCTCGGCCATGAAGCTCGAGTTGTGAGGATAAAATAGAGGAGGGAAGAAACATGTACACTGTTTGGAACTTCTTAGAGGGAAGACAGGATAAACATGTGAGAGGTAGTGTGCTTCACTTGTGCCCCCTGATAACCTTCCCAAAGGCATCAGCTATGGTGTAGTGTAGTAGTGTAGTGGTTAAGAGCAGTGGTTTGGAGCGGTGGACTCTAATTTGGAGAACCGGGTTTGATTCCCCACTCCTCCATATGAGTGGCGGATGCTAATCTGGTGAACTGGGTTGGTTTCCTTACCCTTCCACAAGAAACCAGCTGGATGACCTTGGGCTAGTCACAGCTCTCTTAGAGCTCTTTCAGCCTCACCTACCTCACAGGGTATCTGTTGTGGGGAGGGGAAGGGAAGGTGACTGTAAGCCGGTTTGATTCTTCCTTAAGTGGTAGAGAAAGTCAGCATATAAAAACCGACTCTTCCTCTTATCTTCTCCTGTTTGCATGATCACAAAATGGAAGGAACAACAGCTGAACGAGAGTAATGATAAAACTGCACAACTGCATCTGTTAGTTGCAGCTGTGCGTATGTACGTATATCTTTTTGTGTGCAGTTTAGAAGTAAAATGTCTTATGTCACTCAACGCAGGACTAAAGTTCCAGACACATTGTCCATAATAACAATGGGTACAAATTTACATGAGAATAACATGCAAAAAAAATCTGCCATTGAGTGTTAATAATTACCAAGACGTGTCAGTTACAAGATAAATATGAAAATATATACAAATGATATACAACCATATATATAATTATGATGCAGATGACACAGGCATCTGGTAATCCTCCCATTTCAATACCAACCTTCTTCTTCTGACATCTCATCTATAATCCATAGATTTCCTTGATGACTCTATAATTATCCCAAACCTTCCAGCCAGTCTAATCAGTTGCTTTTTTTAAAGGGCTGTAAATAAGTACTTGCTATATGATGTACCTCTTCCAGCTGCAAGTAGATTACATTTTCCAAAGCTCCTCTACATTAATAATTCCCTGCAAATGGAGAAGCAGCACCGCTGTGCTAGAAACCTTTCTCCTTGATAATAATTCTGGAGGGGAAGGGAGCCATGGTTGGGGAGGGGCTGTGGCTCAGTGGTAGAGCATCTGCTTGATATGCAGAAGGTCCCAGGTTCAACCCCCGGCATCTCCAGTTAAAGGAACCAGGCAAGTAAGTGATGGGAAGGACCCCATCCTGAGTCCCTGGAGAGCCGCTGATGGTCTGAGTAGACAACACTGACTTTGATGGACCAAGGGTCTAATTTAAGGTTGCCAGGTCCCTCTTCACCACTGGCGGGACCTGGCAACCCTAGCCATGTTGGCCTCAGGGTGATCTTTGGCAGACTGCATGCTTTCCATGCAGCCTATTTAGGGCAACCCTGTAGGGTTTCAAGGTAAGAGAATAACAGAGGTGGTTTGCCACTGTCTGCCTCTGTGTAGCAACCCTCGATTTCCTTGGTGGTCTCCCATTTAAGTACTAACCAGGCCCGTCCCTGCTTAGCTTCCAAGATCTAATGAGATTGGGCTAGTCTGGGTGTGCTTAGGGTTCCCGCAATGTTTAAAAAGGATCAGGATTAAGTCCTGAAACAGGGTGGGAAATATAGGTAAAAAAAACCACATTCTGGAGGGTGTCTGAAATACCACTTTTCCTAAGGAGCCAAAGAATAAGGATTTTGAAAAGCTCCTATGAATGGTCAAACTATTCAGCGATGTTCATGTGCTCCCAAATAAATGTCATTATTATATTCGTGCCGCTATAGTATTTAACAGCTGGGGTACACTGAGAAAAAAATTACCAAAGCTCCTTTTCCAGCCAACGGTTTTATAGGTCCGGTTGACATTTTCAAAATAAAACATCACAATTGAACCAAATTGGACCAATCGAATCCCTAATGCAAAGAAAAATTGCAGACACACGCTAGGTCTTCTTGTCGGAATCTCTGGTCATTTAGAAAATCTGGAAC
The DNA here is from genome assembly GCF_029931775.1 of Euleptes europaea. Taxonomy (NCBI): domain Eukaryota; kingdom Metazoa; phylum Chordata; class Lepidosauria; order Squamata; family Sphaerodactylidae; genus Euleptes; species Euleptes europaea. The sequence continues at coordinate 19,852,101 of NC_079316.1, forward strand.
AGGCCTTTGCTATTTGTGTGAATGTTTAATGGGCCAATAAAAGAGATGCTGTATTCATGTCACATACACGAAATAATTGGATTTCTGGCAGCGGCAGCTAGCCTCAAGAAACCCGGAATGTGTTGAATCTGTGTGGTTTGATATAGAAAAATCACTTGTTTCCATCCAAGGGGTGCTGAAACACTCCTTTGCCTTGCAAAAGAAGGGGAAAAAATACTTTGGATAACTTTTATGATGCATTAGATCTGTGAGCCAGCGTGGTGTAGTGGTTAAGAGCGGTGGTTAGGAGTGGTGGACTCTAATCTGGAGAACCAGGTTTGATTCCCCACTCCTCCACATGAGCAGTGGACTCTAATGTGGTGAACCGGCTTGGTTTCCCTGCTCCAAAACACATGAAGCCAGCTGGGTGACCTTGAGCTAGTCACAGGTCTCTTAGAGCAATCTCAGCCCCACCTACCTCACAGGTAGGTGTCAGCATCTAAAGACCAACTCTTCTTCTTCTCCTCCTCCTCCTCCTCCTCCTCTGGAGCTTGCAAGACCCACATTTGCCGTTACCATCAACCAAGAGAGTAGGGTTGCCCTCCTCTAGGTGCCATCCGGAGACCTCCTGTTATTACAACTGATCTCCAGCTGTCCAAGATCAGTTCTCCTGGAGAAAACGGCTGCTTTGGAAGGTGGACTCTATGGCATGATACCCCGCTGATGTCCCTCCCCTCCTCAACCCCCCCTTCTGAGGCTCCACCCCCAAATCTCCATGTATTTCCCAACTTGGAGCTGGCAATGCTATCCACGTATGGAAGCTCTTCAGTTCCTCTCTTCCTACTGCTGTCCCCAAAACGTTGTCCCTGCAAGACAGGGGATCCTCCAGAGTTTTACTGCAAGAAGGCTTAAGGGGCTGTAGTGTCCCCCCCACACTGTGCATGCAAAAATACTAGGAAAACAGGCACAGACCACTTTGGGTCCTGACAAAAGCCCATAACCAGAGCCCAGAGAATTATGTCAAGTCCCTCCTATGAAAACTGGAACGAGATCTCTGGGCTGCCTTGTCACATTAATCAGACATTTCTGAGTCTTTATCGTTCTGTGTATCAACACCAGCCTTCTGCTCCACCTCGCCGGGCTATGGGCTAACGCTAGCGGCTGACTTCAAGACGGTTTTCCAAGTCAAAGCCTGGAACGGAATACCTGTCTTCATCAAGGCATCTGTTTCATAAATCTTTCAGGCCTCCACTTATCAGCCGGTGTCTAGCCTTTGCAGCTTGCATGCATTTTTAATCGGCTCGGGATAATGGCTTGACAGGCTAGGGGACGTTTGGAGAGTTGTTTCTTCTTTACTTCCCTTGTCCCCAGGCGGCATTATAGAAATAAAAGTCTCAAATATCTCACAAAAAAAGCTTTTATTATCCAGGCAAGTTTAAAAAGGCATGAAATATGCAGGATCCCGATAGAGCGTTTAATTTTCAACAGCCTACTTCTGCACAACAAGATGGGCATATCCAGTGGGTTTTTAATTGCAAAAGCAGGGATAGCGTGGGGGGAAATCTTCGACTGAAATCAAGGTCTCATATACAAATGGTTGCCGAGACCAAAGCAAGCGGTGTTTAAAAAATATCTCCCTGATATGTCTTAAATAAATAAAGCAATGAAATAAATATGAGGAGGATGCGTTCGCAGCAACATACCACCCTGCATTCTGAAGTGGTACAATCCTGACCAAGATTTCTGATCCTCGAGCAGCTCATTTGCCATGAGTGTAGAAATACAGGAACAATGCAAATTTAGCCCAAGTGAGTAACGGTATGGTTAGGGTTGCCAGGTCCATCTTCGCCACCAGTGGGAGGTTTTTGGGGTGGAACCTGAGGAGGGCGGGGTTTGGGGAGGGACTTCAGTGCCATAGAGTCTAATTGCCAAAGCGGCCATTTTCTCCAGGTGAACTGATCTCTATCAGCTGGAGATCAGCTGCAATAGCAGGGGATCTCCAGCTACTACCTGGAGGTTGGCAACCCTAGGTATGGTGTAGCGGTTAAAGTGTTGGATTTGGCCAGAGGAGAACAGGTTTCAAATCCTCGCGTATTTATTCCGATTCCTATCCTGCTTTTCCCCCAATGAGGATCCAAAGCAGCTTACAACATCTTTCTACCCCTCTCTATTTTAGCCACACAACAACCCTGTGAGGTAGGGGGGATTTCCCTGGCTTTTCTCTGACCTTTCTCAAATCTGCTTTGCTTTGAAGTTTTGGGAAGGATCGCCGTCAAGTGGACGGATGCTGTGTGGGAGGGTAAATTTGGATTTACTGGCTCACACAGCAGCCATTTTCCCTGACCTTGTCCCCGCAGCAATCATTTCCTCCCCCTGCCAAGGGGGGTATATATTTTTTAAGCAGCACTAAAATATCGTTATATCGCTATGTGTGTGTGTGAAGTGCCGTCAAGTCGCAGCCGACTTATGGCGACCCTTTTTGGGGTTTTCATGGCAAGAGACTAACAGAGGTGGTTTGCCAGTGCCTTCCTCTGCACGGCAACCCTGGTATTCCTTGGTGGTCTCCCATCCAAATACTAACCAGGGCTGACCCTGCTTAGCTTCTGAGATCTGACGAGATCAGGCTAGCCTGGGCCATCTAGGTCAGGGCATATCGCTATAGTACTGTTGTATTAATTGGCGTGGCACGTTCTCTGAATTCCCAGCTTTCATTTTTTTAAGTGAATCTCTAGCCGCCTTTCCTTTATCAGAAGAACAAGAAGAAGAATCATGCAGAGATGCAGAAGGCAGCCTCCTTTGTGAGCAGATCGTTTGGGGCTCATTAGGGTCTTTTACGATTTACAGTGCAATCCTGGTGACTTCAATAGCCTTAGAAAGGTATAACACTGCTCAGAGTGGCTCTGTCAATCTATTTTTTAATGATATGCTAGAAGCTATGTTGCTGCCTACTAGCCTGTCTTGGCCCACACTTTGAGAATTAACTGGGCTGGAAAATTCAAGCAAATCATCAATAGAAAACCAGTCAAAAGTCCCCAATTGGTGCCTCTGCACAGCGTAGAATTGGCTCCAAATTGTACCTGTTTATAAACCCTCGTATAGGCGGAGGCTGGGATTCACTCTTCAATTACAGGGTATTGACAGCCCGCGCTGGCATTGCTGCCATGGATCTAAGTGGTGTTAATAACAGTCTGTCTTTCAGAACGGAGAAAGAAGAACAGCCTTGAATCAGTAACAAGGTCTGCCAGTATAAACACAGAGCGGGGCTGCTTGTAAAGGATGGATTGTATCAGCGCTGCTGTTAACATTGCAATTTTTTTTCTGTTATACTGAAGGCATTGTTTAGAAAAAAAACAGCAACAAAGATTATAGCAGTCTCTGGTAGAATGAAACACAGGCTCAGATGATCTTATGACCTGAAGTGTCACAGTCTGCAGATATATTTGTTGGCCCAGATATTGCTATAAGCGCAGTTAGCCCTGCAGTACAGTGACAAACCTTCACCTGGTGATCCACTGGAGACTATGGTCCTTTCTGCATGGGTACTAGGACTCTTGTTCGTCCCCGGACTGACGTGGTTGTTCCTTGCTGTTATGCATGAGTTTTCCGTCCCTCGGAGATGACCTCGTGGCCAGACCGCACCAATCCTGGGTCTTCCCAATGCTTTTAAATCCCTATTCTTCGATGTCTCCTGAGATCAGCCTGGGTCAAATCACCCTCCCCTCCATGCATATGCCAAAGCATGGGACAGGGGAACTGTGGAGGGGGTGTGTGACTTTTTTTACAATAAGCACTACAGCCAATTACAAAGCAATATTTCAAGGGGCGGGGACTCAAATACTTCCTGGTTTTTCATCTCCCAGCTGGAGTTCTTTCTGAGTAAAAAAATGGTTTTAAAATGACACTTGGGTTTCCCCCCCCCCCATTCTGTTCCTTTAAAAGAGCTCCTTTTTGTGAAATGCTTTTTAACATGGCACTTGGGTTTCTGTGGAGGGGAGGGTAACTGGACTTTTTTCTCACAGTAAGCACTACAGCCAATTACTAAGCAGCATTTTCAAGGGGCGGGGACTGACACTTCTGAACTTGAGTTGGTGATGAAGAATTGTTTTTTATATACTGACTTTCTCTACCACTTAAGGGGGAATCAAACCGGCTTACAATCACCTTCCCTTCCCCTCCCCACAACAGACACCCTGTGAGGGAGGTGGGGCTGAGAGTGCTCTAACAGAGCTGTAACTTGCCCAAGGTGTCCCAGCTGGCTTCATGTGTAGGAGTGGGGAAACAAATCCAGTTCACCAGATTAGCCTCCGCTGCTCATGTGGAGGAGAAGGGAATCAAACCCGGTTCTCCAGATCAGTCTCAACCGCTCCAAATCACCACTCTTAACCACTACACCAAGCTAGTGCGGGTTCATAGCATTCACAACAGAAAAGTGTGGGACGAGCGAGCATCGAGCCCCAAGTAAAACTCCCATGCATAAGCAACCTATAAGTGGGGCTTAAGAAGAAGAAGAGTGGGTTTTTATACCCTGCTTTTCTCTACCTTAAGGAGTCTCAAAATGGCTTACAATCGCCTTGCCTTCCTCTCCCCGCAACAGGCATCTTGTGAGGTAGCTGAGGCTGAGAGAGTTCTGAGAGAACTGTGACTGGCCCAAGGTCACCCAGCAGGCTTCATGTGCAAGAGTGGGGAAATAAACCCAGTTCTCCAGATTAGAGTCTGCCGTGGAGGAGTGGGGAATCAAACCCGGTTCTCCAGAATAGAGTTCGCCGCTCTTAGCCACTACACCACACGGTTTTGAACACAAGTCTCCCTTTTTGAAGAACATTCTCTAACAAGCAACTCCTCACCACAAAGACCAGGAGTGGGCAATTTTTTTCCAATTTTGTCTTCAAAGTTTTTATTCTTTTCTTTTTTTCTTTTTTTTGCCTCATTCATATGTTTGTTTGTTTGTTTCGCTTTCTTTCCCCATCAGTTTTAATACTTTTCAGGAGGAAACACATATTTTTAATGCTTTTTGCTTTCAAGCCCATAGGGGTTAAATTTTGAGGGATTGTTCCCCACACTCAAGAGCTCCTCCTCAACCCTAGGCAGACAGTACAAAGCACCCCTATTTTGGAGGCAATTAAAGACAAGGTGAATTTCCCTCTGTTTTCCATTTAGCTGGGATGAAATTCTCAGGAATGGTCCTTTTTTCCTGACAGATGAGGACCCCAGTTTTATCAGAAGTTAACATTCTGACTTGCAAAGCAGACCAATGCGTAAACTTGGCGTAGTGGTCAGAGTGTTGGACCAGGATCTGGGAAACCCAGGTTCGAATCCCCACTCTGCAAGAGAAGCTTGCTGAGTGACCTTGGGCCAGCCACACACTCTCAGGCTAGCCTGCCTCACAGGGCTGTTGAGAGCATAAGACGGAGGAGCGGCGAATGACGGAAGCCTCTTAGGGACCCCATTGGGAAGAAAGGCAGGGCATAAGTGAAGTAAATACAGAGGAACTCAACCTAGCTGCCAGAAAAGAAAGATAGCTTTTAAAGTTACCATCAAATGACTGTAATGTCTCTTAGTGCCTCGTCAGTCAGTGAAATATGACAAAGAAATGACGAGGGGCCGGCTATTACAGATAAGGCAGATAAATGCCAGATGGTTACTTTATTGAATTTATGCTTCCGTTTTGCGCAAATACCATTAGGCATACTCCATAACCATTTATACTGATCACAAAAATATCAGTGGTTACTTCTCCAGCTGGCTGCTGTAAGAGATGTGAACCACAGATTTGAACAGAAATGCAAAGTGGAGATTATCAAAATAATCAGTATTTATTTATTTTTCTCCGTTGTCTCTCACTCTTCCTCTAATGGTCAGAAAACATGTGATGCTGAGGATGTGATCAGATCCTCTGACATGAAGTTTAATTGCGAAAAGTAGTTGTGTGGAGGGGGACCCAAATGTAGAATGAGGCTGTGGGGGGAAGGGGGGGTTAGCTCTTCCAGGGTTGCCAACCACTGGGTGGTAGCTGGAGATGTAGGATTACAACTGATCTCCAGGTGACAGAGATCAGTTCACCTCGAGAAAATGGCAGCTTTGGAAGGTGGACTGTATGGCATCGTACTCCATTGAAGTCCCTCCCCTCCCCAAACCCTACCTTCCTGAGGCGCCACCCCCCAAATCTCCAGGTATTTCCCAACATGGAGTTGGCAACCCAAACTGTGCTGTCTCCCACACCAAAAAAAGCCCACCTGGACTGCTTTTTAATCAGTGGGGGGGGGAGTGTGTGGAATGGCATGGTATAGCCCAATCTCATCAGATCTTGGAAGCTAATCAGAGTTGGTACTTGGATGCAATTGGACTAAGGTTCGAAATGATGTTCAGTGGTTGACGTGAATGGATGCAAAAGGAAAGTCCAAAGCTGTTCGATGCATATAAAAGGAACATGGAATATGAGAAGCATGATTCAAGGTAAGCTTGAAATTGTAAAACAAGAAATGGAACGTTTAAACATTTCAATGCTGGCAGTAAGTGAACTAAAGTGGACTGGGTTAGGACATTTTCAATCAGAAAATTACAAAGTGTTTTACTCGGGGAATGTCAAAAACAAGGAATGGAGTTGCTTTAATAGTGAGGCAAGATGTAGCAATGGCAGTCAGGAGCTATAGTGCAAAGTCTTTCCATCATGCTAGGAAAAGTTGAAGGCAGCAGAAAAAGAGGAAGACCCAACAAGCGATGGATTGACTATAAAGGAAGCCACAGCCCTCAGTTTGCAAGATCTGAGCAAGGCTGGTAAGGATAGGACGTTTTGGAGGACATTGATTCATAGGGTCACCATGAGTCGGGAGTGACTTGACGGCACTTAACACACACATATTTAGATGGGAGACCACCAAGGAAGGCTCTGCAGAGGAAGGCAATGGCAACCACCTCTGCTTCTCACTTGCCGTGAAATCCCCTTGCTGGAGTGTAATTCAGTTGTGACTTGACAGCACATACATACATAAAGGAGAAAGACAGGGCAAGGAAAAATACAGGAACAATACAATTACCTGTCTTTTTCTGCACTAGAGCTAAAACCAACCCAGGGGAAGGGTCATCTTTTGATCCGGGAAGCAGGATGGGAAAGTAACATGGCCCAAATTCCCTACTGACATGGCCTTCCCCAGTGACATGGCCCAAACTGAGGAAGGACTAATTAGATGCCATTCAAAGTGTTTTTTGCAGTGGGTAGAACGTCCCATGGAACCCACGTGGCATAGTGGTTAAGAGTGGTGGACTCTAATCTGGATAACTGGGTTCAATTCCCCTCTCCTCATGAAGCCTGCTGGGTGACCTTGGGGCAGCCACTGTTGTCTCAGAACTCTCTCAGCCCGTGAGAAGGCAGGCAATGGCAAGCCACCTCTAAACGTCTCTTGCCTTGAAAACCCTACGGGGTCTCCATAAATCAGCTGTGACTTGATGTCACGTTCCACCACCAGAACTTCCCACAGCAGTCTAGTGGGATTCATCACTGAGAAGATCCGATGACAGTATTCTGTCCACTACACCACCCTGGCTGGATTGTGATAAATTGCCTCTCTCACACAAATATGAACCAAACCCATGTACTAACACTCACTAATATCACTGAAGCCTATGGCTGCACTCGTCCAGTCTAAGATCCAGCTGGCCATGCTCTCTAGATATTTGCTGGTTACAGCTCCAGCATATAATTGGTTCTCCTGATTTCTACCACACTTTCTTATGGCTGCCTGCATTTCTTGTGTCTCTGTTCAGGGGTTTGCTATGCTGAGTTTGGAGTGCGCGTTCCCAAAACCACTGGTTCTGCCTACACCTACAGTTATGTCACAGTGGGAGAGTTCGTAGCTTTTTTCATCGGATGGAACCTGATCCTGGAATACCTGATCGGCACAGCGGCGGGAGCCAGCGCTTTAAGCAGCATGTTTGATTCCTTGGCCAATCACACCATCAGCCGCTGGATGATTGACAGCGTTGGGACTTTAAACGGACTGGGTGAGAATTAGCCTTGACATATGTTGGGGTAGTGACTTGCATCTACTGGATTCTGAAAGGCAACTGAACTCTTTGGAAATTGAAAGATGTCCAGAGGGCTCTAATTTCAAATGCTATGGGCATGATTTCAACACTTTCAGGCCATTTATGCTTGGTAATTAGCAGCACATTCCAGGCTGAAGTGCCCCACGTATTTTTTTTTTAGTTTTTCACACTGAACTGCCATTCAGGAAGTGACTGCGAAGCAGGTGCATACCTGCTTCGCATTTCTTAAGAGCCCCTTTAATGCGACCTTTTATGTTTGCTCCACCCCCCGCCTCGAAGAATCTCCTCAAGGAAGCATGAAAAATCACAGCTGCAGGTTAGCTATGCAAACAGCGGTTGCTAATGGAAGGAACGAAGGAGCAGGCGAGTTGGGGGGGTGGAATTTCTCCTTTTGCATTGGGACCGTGAATAGGCATTTTGAAGGTCGCGTTTAAAAAAAGCTTTGAGCGAACATCAAAATTGACAATAAATGGCCTCAGTCTTTAACTCTGCTGGGCAGAGTCTTTCAGCCTGTGCTGGTCCTCTGTTAGCTCGTATGTCCGATAGTTACCTACAGCCCAGAGTTAGTCACCCATGGCCAGCTTTTATCAGCAAGCGCAGATTAACTTTGGGAACAGACCCTGCTTTGCTTTTGGATACTTCCTGTACATCCGTTCAATGTGTCATTCTGTGCTTCTAACATACTCATCCTGCGCATAATTACCCTGATCTAGAGATCTGTATGTACCCAGGTGGGTCTCCGGCATTCAGGGAATTCCTTGCACAGTTCGGTAGAGAAAGTTGCTGCACACACATAAAGGAAAGCTCATGTAAATCGGCTCCTGTATTGAAATGAATAATGAAAACAATTTGGGCAGAGTAAGTCCATCTGTCCACTGGAGTTCCATGACCTGTGCAAAGCTCTAAAATGGGATGATTAGCAATGAGCACTTTTCCAAAGTATTCTGTATTGTGTGTTCTGTGCAAATGGGATTATAAACTCCACTGGTTTCAAATTTAAGGCTGATTCCCGTGGTGAAATTTTGTGAACACATAAAGCTGCCTTATACTGAGTCTGACAGTCAGTGTCAAGATCAGTACAGTCTACTCTGACTGGCAGCAGCTCTCCAGGGTGTGAAGCAGGGGACTTTAGCCTCTCCTGCTACCTGATCCCTTTAACTAGAGGTGACAAGGATTGAACCTGGGACCTTCTGCATGCAAAACAGATTCTCTACCACTGAGGCACCCTCCTCCCCCCGCCACTGCCACTGATTACTATAACCCTTTCACATTTGGACCAGTCCTGCAAGTTGTTAGATTCAATAGATGTTTGAATGTATATGGGCATCCTTACACTGAGTCAAAACGTCTAGCCCATAGGCTCACCATCTGTCTGCTATTGGTGGGCAAACTCTTGATGATGCTCCCTTGTCTCTGTCAGTGCTCAACTGAGCAGTAGGGGGAAATGGGGGGAAGACTTCAGTAACACATTGTTGTTGCTTCTGTCTGGAAACCTGAAGTGACATCGACAACGCTCTAGGAGTCTTCCTAAGCTCTATGGTTTTTACCATAGAGATCAGGCAAAATCCTAGAGCACTGGTGATGTCACTTCCAGGTTCCAGCTGGAAGTGACACTGATGTGTCACCAATGTTTCCCCATGCCCCGCCCCCAAAAGTCTCCCAGGGGTTCCAGACATGTGGCCTGGCAACCCTGCTAGCCCAGTAAAGTCCCACCTGCTGTGACAAGGATCTTAAATCTTAGCCCTGCTACCTGAGATACTTTTAAATGGCAATGCCTGGGACTAGGACTAGGATCTTATGCGTGCAAATTATGCGCTCTACTGCTAAGTGATGTGTCCTCTTTATAGGCACAGAAAAAAAGGAGGAGGAGGAGAAACCTCTGATAGAGGACATAAAAAATGTGCACAGCAACAGAGGTTGCAGGGCATTTTATCTAACAACTTGTAGCTACTACAGAATTATATAAAGTAGTAGTTTTACTGGTCTGACTGACTGTATTAATCAATTTGACAATTTGACAATATAAAGTAGTAGTAACAAAAGTTCAAAGAAATTGCGAGACATGTCCCTGTTGTGGTTTTGTGTTATATTATCAGCACTTTTGTTTTTGCTCATTATATGTATACTTCAATACATGTCTTGCAGTTTCTTTGAACCTTTGTTACTGATGTTTTGTATAATTCTGTAGTAGTTACAAGTTGTTAGATGAAATGCCTTGCAACCTCTTCTGCTGTGCACATTTTTTTTCTGTTCTCCCTGAAGGCGCTCCTATCCTATTCCCCACAGTGCAGCACAGCATGCCTGAGATTTTTGAAGTTGGCCGTCTTCCACAAATTCCTCTCTACGCCATTCTTTTCTTCTTTCTGGAGTCAGAAGTCTCACGCGGTGTCCCTCCCCCCCCTCGCAGGTAAAGGAGAAGAATCCTACCCGGATCTGCTGGCTCTGGCCATTGCTGTTGTCGTAACCATTATTGTCGCACTGGGTGTGAAAAACTCTGTGGGATTTAACAACGTCCTCAATGTCATCAACCTGGCTGTGTGGGTCTTCATGATGATCGCTGGACTCTTCTATGTCAACGGAGAAAACTGGTCTCAGGGTCAATTCCTGCCCTTTGGATGGTCAGGGGTGAGTGTCTTATCGATGATTCATTGTGCCATTACCAGCCTGAAAGGTCATGGCTTCACAGGAGAATGCATTCCTAATTTCCCCTTTATAAGGACACATGAAGCTGCCTTACACTGAATCAGACCCTTGGTCCATCAAACTCAGTATTGTCTACTCAGACTGGCAGCAGCTCTCCAGCGTCTCAGGTGATCTTTCACATCACCTACTTGCCTAGTCCCTTTAACTGGAGATGCCGGGGATTGAACCTGGGATCTTCTGCATGCCAAGCAGATGCTCTACCTCTGAGCCACGGCCCTTCCCCAGGAGAAAACCAGTGATTGTCTCCTTCTGTCCAGATCCTTTCGCCTAACCGCACAACCTCTTTCCGTCATACCTTAAGTGCTGTCAAGTCACAACTGATTTAAGGTGACTCCAGAAAGGGGCTTTCAAAGCCAGTGAGAAGCAGAGGTGGTTGGCCATTGCCTTTCTCTGCAGAGTCTTCCTGGGGGGGGGGGGGTGTCTCCCATCCAAGTACTGACTGTGCTTAAGTTCTGAGATCTGACAAGATCTGGCTATACCATGCAGCCTTCTGTCTCCTTTCTGTCATAACAGTTACTATGAATTCCTTGTGTTTTAATTATGCTGGCCGTTGACCATGATGATAAATACATTATTATTTCTTTGGAACCCCTGGGTCCCCTGGCCCCTCCTTTTTGGCAGTCCTGGTTCTGTCTAGTAATAAAAACCAATCCTCGGATCTTGTTCATGGATCTACCACAGCCATCTTCAGTATGGTGCCCATGGATGTCATGGCACCCACCCAATATATTTTCTGCCCCCCACTTCCTTATTCCTAGGGTTGTCAGCTCCAGGTTGGGAAATTCCTGAAGATTTTGTGGACAGAGTCTTGGGGGGGGGGTGTTGGGGAAAGGGAAGCATAATGCCATAGAGTCCACCTTCCCAAGTGGCCATTTTCTCCAGAGGAAACGGATCTCTGTCACCTGGAGATCAGTTGTAACCCCAGGAGATCTCCAGCCACCACCTGGCGGTTGGCAACCCTACTTATTCCCCAGTGTTTCCCTTCCTCAAAGCAAATAGCCAATCCTCTGCCTCCTTGGTGCAGGAGGAGGTTCAGAAGATCCCAGGAGGCATCATCTGTATGTCTGCAGGGAGCACCTGTCCAGAAACAGCTCATCCACCATGGACGGGCGCTTGGGTTGGAGCCTCCCAACATTTTGTGATTGGCTTCAGCCCCCTGGAAGCCATTCCATGCTGAGATCCACTACCTGTTCTCAAAACTCCAAAAATGCACACTGTCTCAACAAGGGTGGGGAGCCCTGCGGTTTGTTAGGTCCCACAGCATGGTCTTTCAGGTAGATATATGCCGTCAAGTCACAGCCAACTTATGGCGACCCCAGCGAGGGCTTTTCAAGACCAGTGAGAAGCAGAGGTGTTGTGCCATTGCCTTCCTCTGCAAAGCCTTCCCTGGTGGTCTCCCCTCGAAGACCTGATCCTGCTTAGCTTCTGAGATCTGAGAAGATCTCCTGGTCTTGCTGGTGGGCACCTGTAATTCCTTTTCATCCTACAGAGATTTTTTTTTTACATTGACATAAGTACTTTTCCCCATCCAAACAAAAATTACCTTGAATTTTCCTGTGCTTGGAGAAAGGAGAGAAACACACACATAAAAGTAGGCCATGATCCAGCCAAAGTGATACTTTTTTTTTAAGTCCCATTGATTTTTCAACGGGAGACATTTACATACCTCCTTAACTTTCCCATGAGAATTAATAGCAGTTGTTTTCTTTAAGATAGCTCGTGACTGTTGCTTGTAGTGCAGTTCAATTATCCGATACGCTCTAGACGTTGATGGCAAGAGAGCTAAGAGTGGGATAGTTTCTCTTTTAAAGTAGGTCAAAATGAAAACTCTCTTATTTGCTTTGGCTGTTTTTCTGTAAAAATGCTCTGCAATGTTTGTTTTGTCCACTTCTTAATGCTGCCCGGTCAGTGCTTATTTTATACATGTTAGCAGATGCAGAAAAGCTTTCTGGAAATGTGATCAGGTTTGGATTTCCTGCCTCGCTGAGATCCGTTTTTGTCTGAGGATGAGCAGAGACTGCAAATAGCCACCCTGGGCCGGGTCCAATTTAATTAGCTGGACTGATGCTGCTTCTCTTGCAAAGATCTGGCCCAGGAAATATCAGCAAAAAGGAGATTCTCTGTGCTTTCCATTCTTCCCCATCCCCCACATACATATTAGAAAGCAAAACAGATTTGCGTCTATTAGCACCTTAGAGACCAACAAAATGTTTAGGTTATAAGCTTATATCCCAATCAGAAGTTGGGAGGGGTGTTGCTAGGGTTGCCAACTTCCAGGTAATAGCTGGAGATCTCCTGCTATTACAGCTGATCTCCGGTCGATAGAGATCAGTTCACCTGGAGAAAATGGCTGCTTTGGCAATTGGACTCTATGGCATTGAAGTCCCTCCCCTCCCCAAACCCCGCCCTCCTCAGGCTCCACCCCAAAAACCTCCCACCGGTGGAGAAGAGGGACCTGGCAACCCTAGGTGTTGCAAAGAAGGAACTCAGGATGGAGAGGTAGAAAGTGCATGGCTTGATCAGAGCAGAGGGGAAGAGCTTGCGGGCAGAAAATTAGCCTTTTCCTTCTGCTCTAATCAAGCTTACTACAGTGTGCATTGTACCTCTGCATCATGAGTTCCTTCTTTGCAACATCCCTCCCACCTTCTAGCTGGGATATAAGCATGGCGCCAGCATGGTGCTGTGGTTAAGAGTGGTGGACTCTAATCTGGAGAACCGGATTGTGCACCTTTATCCTAGCTCCGTTTATCCATCCATTTTTATCCCACTCTTCCTCCAAGATCTGGGCAGAATTCATAGGTCTTCGCCTGCCTTCCTACCCCCATTTTGCAGCACAACAACCCTGTGAGGCAGATTAGGTTTAGAGACAGGCCCCAAGTTATCCAGTGGACTTCATGGATGAGTGGGTCTTTGAACCTGGATCACCCAGGTCCTGGCCTGACACTCTAACCACGACCCCTCACTACCATCTCTCAGTCTGTGTTGCTTAGCCTATCTAATCTGAGTCCTTTCACTATGTAGGTGCTACAAGGTGCAGCCACCTGTTTCTATGCCTTCATTGGGTTTGACATCATTGCCACCACTGGAGAAGAAGCCAAGAGTCCCAACACTTCTATCCCTTACGCAATCACGGCCTCACTGGTCACCTGCCTGACAGCCTATGTATCTGTAAGTATCAGACGACAAGTTCTCCTGTGTACCAGACAGTGCCCTGATTAGGTTATACAAAGGTGCAGAATGGTGGGTAAGAGTGTGAATCGACTATGTGGGGGTTGGTAATAGGGGTGTGCGTACTGATATGCTGAATTTAAAAAAACTGTAAAAATACCTTTTTGGTATTTTGGAGGTTACCAGCAAAAATGGGGGGCCCAAAAAATGGGGGCAAAAAAAGCGGACCCGAATAACGCTGATCTTATTTGGCATTATATTGTCGAAGGCTTTCACAGTCAGAGTTCATCAGTTCTTGTAGGTTATCTGGGCTGTGTGACCGTGGTCTTGGTATTTTCTTTCCTGACGTTTCGCCAGCAGCTGTGGCAGGCATCTTCTGAGGAGCAACACTGTCCTTCAGTGTTACTCCTCTGAAGATGCCTGCCACAGCTGCTGGCGAAACGTCAGGAAAGAAAATACCAAGACCACGGTCACACAGCCCGGATAACCTACAAGAACTTATTTGGCATTAGAGCCGCTTTGGCCCCGCCGCCATTTCCCCCCCCCTTCCCTCTCCCCTTACAAACCTGTTTGCTGACTCATATCCACGCAGCCGACTTTCTCCAGAGTCTGGAGAAGGGGGGGCGGCACGGATCTGAGGTACATCCATGCCACCCCTCTTCACTGGACTCCAGAGAAGGCAGGTGGTGTGGATAGGAACGCTCCCGCCTTCCTCTCCAAGCTGCTTGCCAGATGGCCCTATCTGGCAAACAGCTTAGAGAGGAAAGCAGGGGCGTTCCTGCTAGCCCCACTGTCTACCTCCGACTCCAAGGAGTGCGCAGGCAGTGGGGCTAGGAAGGCCCCCACCTTCCTATTTTTCGGTAATTTTCAGTAATTTTCGGGTTTATTAACCCGAGCCCTAAAAATACCAAAAAAAAAACGGTGCACACCAGTAGTTGGTAACACTTCCCTTCCTTACTGGGATGCAACAAGGATTGTTGAGGTAATGAGTGTAGAACATCTAATGAACAATAGCGATCTACAGTCTGCTGGGGTTTCGGTGGTCATGTCACAAACAACCCATCCCCCTTTTGCTTTTAATATCTGCCGAAACATGTCCTTATTGACCATGGGTGCCCCTGTTCACAGAAGAAGACCTTCCCTGAGTGAACGTGCTCCTTTGGATCAGATCCAACCCAGTGGTTCATATGAGGGCCCAAAGAGGGGGACACTGAAAATGTCAAGAATGGATTTTCCCATATTTTTCCTTCTCTAAAAAATCAGGAGGTTTCGGTTTGAATCAAGACTATGGTACATGGGATGGGAAGGTTAAACCTCCCCTGCACCATTTCCCCAATCTGAAACAGCCTCAGGGAGCTGCTTGTTTGTCCCAAATGGGGGAAAATAGTAGGCTCCACGGGGCATTTTAAATATGGAAAATGGTACAGGGGAAGGCTTAAACTCCTTCTTCCTTTACCCCATGGTCCCAGTCCAAACTGGGCTTCTGCACACCTGGTTCTTAATTAAAAGGTAATACTGAGAGCTGCATTCAAGGAACAGCCTTACGTATCTCATGTCTGTGTGATTCCCGAGTCGCTTTTACCATGTGCTATAAGGTACTTTCAAGTTTTAGATTATCTCAAGCCTGAATATCAGGAGGGGTGATAGAGTGGGAAGTAAAAGGTTGCTTCCAGAGAAGCTTTTGTGGCAGATGTTAAGAGATACAATTTTCTGCACTTCTGTTCCATATTTTTGAGACCAATGAGGTGCTTCAAGCAAGCTGTTGTTGGTCAGCAGGGCGAAGAGGGATTAAGTTGCAACTGCTTAATGCTCACAGACATAAAAATATGCAAGTGGAGATGTGGGATTTTGTAATACATATTCTGTGTCCATTCTTCATTCAAATAATCACATATACGCACACACATATTCACATTACTAGCACACAACCCATGTGCTGTTCACCCTCCCCATTCACATACCACTCCCACACATACCATTTACATACTTCGTCTAACTGTCTAACAGTCAAGTACTATTGTGCTAGTTCTGCCTCCTCAATTCTCTGCAGTCCTCCCCAACAGCCCCATCTATCTTTAGGCCTTGTGTGTTGCCAGTTGTTTAAACTTCTGAACAATTGGAATATTCATGAACATTCCATAACACCTCAACTACCCAGTCAATGGTTAGAGAGAGCACTTTTTTAAAAAAATTGAAGCTATAAAGGCCAATAGATACTGTGATCGCCTGGATTTATTTCAGGGTGGTGATGGCTGTTTTTTGCTTTGCCAAACTAATCTGATTTGGGAGGCATATTGACAAAGTCATGGTTTTCCTGTAAGCCCGGGCTTTCTTCTCGACTTTCACACATCGTCCTGTAGGCCCATGCTAATTACCCTAGCTGATTATCCAAAATTGACTTTGACTTCCCAAATATACAGACAGCTAAAAAGCTGCTTTAAGATCAGGTTGGATGGGCAATGCAGTGGTCTTGTGTGCAGGTAGTTGTTTAAACTTATGAATGCTTGGAATGTTCATAAATATTCCATACCAACCAACAGCTGAGCCAATGGCTATAGAGGGCCTGAAATGATAATGGTGCTCCAGCACAGGCCCATCCACCCCTGGATACCTGGAATCCTTTAGGTGTCTCAAAGGGCATTATATATATGCTGCTGCCTTATACAACTGGGACTTACCATAGGTTGCTTCCTTCCCCAACAGGTGAGTATTATCCTGACTCTGATGGTGCCATACAATGACATTGATACTGAATCTCCCCTGATGGAGATGTTTGCGGTCCACGGATTCTACGCTGCAAAGTTTATCGTGGCCATCGGATCTGTTGCGGGGTTGACAGTGAGCTTGCTGGGCTCCCTTTTTCCAATGCCTCGTGTAATTTATGCTATGGCTGGTGATGGGCTTCTCTTCAGGTAAGCTCCGTGTACTAGTACAGTCATCTTCAAAATGGCAGCCTCCACTTCCTTCTTCCTCAAAGCAAGGAACCAATCCCGGCTTTCCTCCATCTCCATTGGATCAGGAGGTGTTTCAAAATAGGGATTTAAGATATTAAATGTTTAGAAGCATTCATCTACCATTTATATACTGCTGTAAATATTTAAATGTCAAGCAGTTCAGGAACGGGTGGACAGAACTCCTTGTGCTGATGCCAGCTGCACAGAAAGAGTTGGCTGAATGGAGGGCTGATGAGGTCCCTGCTGTTGCTGTGCCAGTAAGCAATTCCCACACATCTGGAGAATTTACGTGCCCTGTGGGAACATAGATTGCCCTAAGAGGAAGTGTGGCCTGAAGTATATTACAGGGACAAGCACTTCTGATGCTACTAACTTCTGATACTACTAATCATTCCTAGAGCATCCTGATGTCACTTCCAGTGCCAAAACAGGAAGTGATGTCATGATGCTCTAGGACAGGGATCCCCAACATGGTGTACATGGGCACCACGGTGCCCGCTGGATGCCCGCCAAGTGTTTTTAGGAAGTGGGCGGGGCCAGGTAGGGCTTTTGCCCAGCAAGACTTCTGATTGACTATTGGAGATTTGATTGGCTGTGCAGATTTTTAAAAATATGTTGCTTGGCAGCAGCTGCCACCACAGCACAAGAATCTGCACTGTGTTACTGAAGTTAAGCTGTGGCAATCATTTTGTGACTGGCTTTGCCTCTTGTGGTGGCCATTTTGTTGCCGTGTCAGATTTTTAAATGTGCCCACAGGCTCAAAAATGTTGGGACCCCTGTTCTAGGAATTTCCAAATCTCCATGGTTTTTACCATAGAGATTTGAAAATTCCTATAGCATGATGATGTCACTTCCTCTTCTGAAACAGGAAGTGACTCCTGGCATTGTTTGATGCCATTCCCCCATTGCTCCCTTGCCACACCATTGGGGATGGTGATGGACGGGGACGGGGAGCATTGCCAGGAGGTCCCCCATTAGAACTGGGTAAGTGGCAACCCTATTCTCAAGGTTCTGGTCTGAGCTTGAGCCATAATTCTCCCTGCCTTGACAATTTTCTGGAATATCCCAGAATCTCTTAAACTCTGGTACTACTGGCAACTGCCTGTACTGTTTAGTAGATTGGGCCACCTGTGTCCCTAAATTCATAATGGGGAGTTGATGTTCTACATGTTCAGTTTTAATTTGGATTCTTTTACCCTCTAGATTCCTGTCCCATGTAAGTTCCTATACTGAGACTCCCGTGGTAGCTTGCATTGTCTCAGGATTCCTCGCAGCACTCCTCTCCCTCCTAGTCAGCCTAAGGGACTTGATAGAGATGATGTCCATCGGCACTCTCCTCGCCTACACTCTGGTCTCTGTATGCGTCCTGCTCCTCCGGTATCAACCAGAGAGCGACATCGACGGCTTTGTCAAGTTCCTTTCTGAAGAGCATAAGAAGAAGAAAGAAGGGATTTTGGCCGACTGTGAAAAGGAAGCTTGCTCTCCAGTGAGTGAAGGCGAGGAGTTTGCCGGCCCGCCAACCAACACATGTGGCGCAAAGAACCTCCCATCCTTGGGAGACAACGAGATGCTCATTGGGAAATCGGATAAATCCACCTACAATGTCAACCACCCCAACTACGGCACAGTCGACATGACTTCAGGAATTGAGGCAGATGAGTCAGAAAACATCTACCTCATCAAATTGAAGAAGCTCATCGGGCCACGATACTACACGATGAGGATCCACCTTGGATTACCCGGGAAAATGGATCGGCCCACAGCAGCTACGGGTCAGACCGTCACCACATGTGTCCTCTTGCTCTTTATCCTAATGTTCATCTTCTGCTCTTTCATCACTTTTGGGGTGGACTATCTCTATGACCAAAGTTGGTGGGCTATTCTTCTGGTGGTGCTGATGGTCCTGCTGATTGTCGTCTTGGTCTTTGTCATCCTTCAGCAGCCAGAAAACCCCAAAAAGCTCCCCTATATGGCCCCGTGTCTTCCTTTTGTTCCTGCCTTCGCAATGCTTGTAAACATCTATCTCATGCTCAAACTTTCAAGGATCACATGGATCCGGTTTGCCGTCTGGTGTTTTGTGGGTAAGTCCTGAAGGTGGGAGGGGTTGAAAACAACCTGATAATTTCATGGAAGAGATGCTTGGAGATTCAGGTTCTAATCCTCCACCTAGGAAACTTCTGCCCTACCTAAATTAAATATCTTCCCTCTTCCACATCAAAACAGTAGCAAAGAAATTTAATCAGCTGGCTTGTGTAGAATCAGTTCGGCTTAATATCTTTCATGATATATCGTTCCCCTTTTCCCTCATTACCTTATCGGGCTTTGTCCGATTTTGCCCGTACCTTCCTATATGTCAAAACTGCTAGTTTGGTTCCCTCTGAGATATGAGTTTTAGATATAGTATTAAACCAACCTACGATCACCATAATAACATTTCTCCCTACTGGGATTTAATTTGGGCACCAAAGATAGTTTTATAGGAAAATTTAAATCTCTGTGTGTCAGAATGTTTTAATTTCAGTTTTGAGTTTAGTAATCCAATGTTTATGTATTTTAACAATGCTGTTCATGGAGGAGAGGGATATTCATGGCCACTAGTAAAAATGGATACTAGTCATGATGCATACCTATTCTCTCCAGGATGAGAGGAGCATGACTATTATATTAGGTGCTGTGAACACAGGCAGGATAACGCTGCTGCAGTCGTCTTGTTTGTGGGCTTTCTTAGAAGCACCTGGCTGGCCACTGTGTGAACAGACTGCTGGACTTGATGGGCCTTAGTCTGATCCAGCATGGCTGTTCTTATGTTCTTATGTCTGTGTCCATCCCTAGTGTTTACAGGTTCATGTGGGTGTGAAATATTTCATGTAGGATGATGATACTAACTCTTACTATGGGAAGAGATGTTTATTAGCCAAACTCTCCTCCCTCCTGCAGGGTTGCTGATTTATTTTGGCTACGGAATATGGAACAGCACACTGGAGATCACCGCTCGGGAAGAGGCTCTCCACCAGAGCACGTACCAGCGCTACGATACCGACGTTGATCCCTTCTCTGTCGAAGAGGGCTTTTCCTACGCCGAAAGTGAAAACTATCAGGATTGGGACCCTGCTGATGACAAAGGTTTCACTTACCAGCAGATGTCAGAAGCCCAGGGAAGCAGTCGGACAAGTAGCAAATCCAAAAGTAAAGGGAAACACAAACCGAACTCAGATGCGCTGATCTCCAACGACGAGTTGGACTACTCGCCAGAGTAGGTGCAGTGAAAACACAAGGCATTCCACTTTTTGTCACTAAGCTAAACCCTTGGGCTACAACACAAAGGCTTCTTTTAATTCTCGTGCCCACTCCCATTCTTTCAATAAAGTTTCTGTTTTCAGAAATTATATCCACTCACTCGCTCGCTCACTTTTCTGCTCTTCAGGACGGTTCTGTCCAGTACTGATCCTGAATCAACAGAACACCACATGAAAAAACAACAACGAGAAGTCCCTCAATTTCGCCACCACTCACAGTCCCAAATTCCCTGAGTTTTGCCAGAATCTCAGCCCATGGATGGGCTGGTTTGGCTGGGCAGAGTCTTTCTAGGTGTAGCTCAGGCAAGAGCTTCCCAGTTGCAGGGATTTTATAGGTTTAGTGGAGAACATGCCCAACCAAATGGATGCCTAAACAGCAGCGTCAGGTTCCCGTGACAGGGCAAAATGCTTTCCCCGTGGAAAATACGCGGTTACGGTTGTAGTGGTATAAAGCGACTGTTAGATTATTTGACAGAGTATATCAGTTTTTGACCTTTTTAAAAAAATGCAATTGTCAAGTCAAAAGGTAGATGCAGGGAGAGGGCCATAACATTTTCACTGAGATTGACTCAGGAACAGAAGAGTGATCCAATGGTGTCCGTGATTCAGACCAGTATTGCTCCCCAGGGAACAAATACACCTTATCACTAAAAGAAAATACTTTTGTCTTTTGACACTTCTGGCCGATCCTTTGTATTTTTCTTCCATTTCTCACTTTGTCTTGTTCTGAATTCATTCTGTCCCAATTATCTGATCTTGTTTTCTAATGAATTATGTCAGGGAATTATTGAATTGCCCCAAAACATGACATGGCCACAAATATCACATCTACTAATCCACAGGGGCCTCTTTGCAAGTTCTTGGTGGATGACCTGTCAATATGTTCAGCCATTGTATTTAGTAAATACTAATGGACACTTCGGCTGTCCAGAATCTGTGAGAATGTCACGTCCTGTCCTGGGTTATCTCAATCAGAATAATGTACCGGACATGATCTGTATCCCACCAATTTGGCTCCAGTTGTGATGTTAGTGTCATGGTACTCATGTAGCCATGCTACATGATCAGTCAAATCAGAGGACAGAGCTCTTGCAACGTTATACTGCTTCTGATTATGGAGGAGTCGTATATTTGAATGTTCTTCTACTTCTTGCATATATGACAAAAACAGCTTATTGCCCTAGCCTCTAGAACTCTTCTCCTTCACATGCCCACTAAGGCCTTTTATGCAGGGACGTTACCCCGCGGTCACCCCCACTCACTGCTTCAGGGCTTCCTTTTGTTTATGCGTACCTTTCCCGACAGTCAGAGGTCGGCTCGCTCTCCCCGCATATTTTGCCTGCGTTTTCCGGATTCTGTTTAAGCCAGAATCTGGAAAATGTGAGCAAAACATGTGGGGAGAGTGAGGCGACCTCTGACGGTTGGAAAAGGCATGCATAATCGGAAGCCTTGTAACAGTCGGTGGGGGTGACCGTGGGGAAACGTCCCTGCATAAAAGGCCTAAGTGTAGTAAGATTTCCATTTGATGGAGCCTTCAAAGAGCAGTGCCAGAGCTGCAGCATGCAGTTCTGCTGATCATGTCATTTCAGCTCTGGCTACAGCTTCTTCTTAATTGCTGTTTTTGGGACAAAAGTCATAAACAGCAAAGCTCTGACTATAAACACCTCCCTTTCAAGAACGGCCAGCAGGCTAAACTTAGAAACTACACTTGTGAGCATTAATTGGTTTTAAAAACCTCATTTCACACTATTACTTAAGATGAACTGAAGCAGAATACGTTCAGACCAGGAATCAAGATATAATTACAGAGAGGTTTCCATGTCAGTCTGCTGAAGCAAAATAAAACAGAAGTCCAGTGGGCACCTTAAAGGCTAACATTTATTTCCGTGTGAGCTTCTGTGAGTCAGAGCTCACTTCTTCAGATGCAATGGAAAGCTCTAACTCACAAATGCTCATATAGAAATAAATACCAATGGATTTCTTATGTAGGTCATGCATAGCCATGGTTCAAGCAAATTGGTCCATTACCACTCAGTAAATATGCAAATCTAAATATTCTAATATTGGTTTTCAAGTCCCTAACTATTCTGCATCTTTAATAGCTATTCTGCATCGCTAGTAGCTAATCCACAAGGGACTGTTTTAATTGCAGCACCAAGCATAGGTATACACTGAGGCAGTTAATGCTACAATCCTCATACTTCCCTGTGAGGAAGGCCCATTGAATACAATGGGGTATACTGAAACAAATGCATGAACACATGAAGCCACCTTATTCTGAATCAGACCATTGGTCCATGGAAGGCAGTGTCGTCTACTCAGATGGGCAGCAGCTCTCCAGAGTCTTAGACGGTGGTCTTTCACATCACCAGCGTGGTGTAGTGGTTAAGAGCAGTGGTTTGGAGCTGCGGACTCTGATCTGGAGAATCGGGTTTGATTCCCCCACTCCTCCACATGGGTGGCGGAGGCTAATCTGGTGAACTGGATTTGTTTCTCCACTCCTCCACATGAAGCCAGCTGGGTGACCTTAGGCTACTCACTCTCTCAGCCCCACCTACCTTGCAGGGTGTCTGTTGTGGGGAGGGGGAGGGAAGGTGACTGTAAGCTGATTTGAGTCTCTCTTAAGTGGTAGAGAAAGTCGGCATATAAAAACCAACTCTTCTTCTACTACTACCTGATTTTATTAAAATGGAGATACAAGGGATTGAACCTGTGACCTTCTGCATGCTAAGCAAGAGCTCTGCCACTGAGCCACAGCCACTCCCCTGAGTAAACATATCAGATCAGTCGGAACAAGGGTGTTTTAATGGGGACAGGAAGATATTTCCTCCCTCAATCGGTTCTGCAGATCCATGTCTCCGTATGGAAGGCTATGTAGCCAAAATACGCTGAAGACCCAGAGCATTCTTCAATTGCTTGTAAGCTATAAGAAGTAAATTTGCTCGGATCTTGCCTTCCTTCCTTCTTCATCAAGCCAGCCAAACTCCAGCGCCTTTGAATGGAAGGCACCTGTGTGGAACTATCCACAACCTACTGGTTTGCCTACCACGTACCCAAACTCCAAGCTTTTGCCCCCTTAAAATCCCGACCATAAAACTGAAACGAGAGGGCGTTTCAATCTCTCCTTTCTAAAAGGAAATTCCGATCTCTTGCAAGACACCGAAATAGAGCGTTCCTTGGATTCCACTCCTAGCATATACAACACCACCCCTCTCTGCAAACGATAATATATTTATTTATATCGTGAGTCACGGCCAAGAGGACCATGGTTCTATACAAACATTGTGCGGGGAGGATAAAAACGATCTCTCTGGAGCTGGAACCCTGTGGAGCACTCCTTGGTGGTCAAGAAGCGGGGAGGTGGCAACCTTTGGCTGATGCTCAGATAAAGCAAAAAGTAGACCGAATGACTCAGAAGGAAGGTTTCCTGGGGAATGAGGAAGGGATTTGAGATTTCTGCCATTTCTTGTTATGCTTCTGCAGCGTCTCTTCTGTAGTCTCAACTGTCTCGCCGTGCTACCCGTTAACCCTCCACTCCTCCACTCTACTACAACCCCTTTCTCAAGCTCTGCCCTCTCCTTTCAACATGGCCTGTTCATCTGAGATGGGAATTCTTGTGGGAAAGGATGCTGCTGCCATCTCTGTGTTCCGTACATACAATAGGTGCTTGATAAATAGCATCTCCTAATACTACGTCTTCTACTTGCATTAACAGCTGTGGAAATACTGCTTGCATATTACCGTTCTAATATTAAGTCATCTATTATTAAAAATCCAAAATGTTGACCGGAAGGAGGAAAACCTCATCTTATTCCTATAGCTAGTAGCAGTAGACTTAGTAGTAGTAAGTTTTTGCCCCATTCTAATCAATTATTAGCTCTTTTTAATACCTGACCCCTCATTTTATTGTTAGTGTGCTTATGGCGCAACAGTATTGCTGCTGCCATTACCAATTCTAGTACCACTAGTACTACTACTAGTGATAATATCAGTAGCGTTACTTATCTCATTGTATGACAGAAGCAAAACCTTCAGTTGCAATCTTTGTTCTAATTACTCCACAGTTGTCCCCATGACTTTAATAGGATTTCTCTGAAGTAAATTTCTCTGAAGCTACAAACTACAGATTTTAGACATTATCAACCCGCTCTGAAATATATTTTCCTATTTGTCCCATTCCTTTTAATTTTTGTAAAACATTATTTGGATCTAGCCTGCTGAAGAGTTCTGGGGAATTCAGAAGCGTGAGGTCACAATTTTGTAATACTTTGGTCAGTCCTAATAACCAACACTACATATTATCCTATTGTCATGTTGGAAGTGTGTGAACAAGGGGATCCACATGTCACTGGATATTGTGCTAGTGTAACCATTAGGGAGCTCAGCCTCCCACTTTGGTGTGAAAATTCCTCCTACCCCGCCTGTTCTTCCCGCCACTGCTCAGCTGGGTGGCAGGGAGAAAATAATGGGGGGGGGCAATGGGGGGTATTAGTGCCTTGGTGATGCCATTACATCACTTTTGTTGTGACCCAGAAGTGATGTCATTGTGCCAGGTGATGCCCCAGTATTTGCTCAAAACTCTATGACCAAACCACAGAGTTTGGGGTGAACAGTAGAGCATATCCCCTACATGTTGACATCACTTCTGGAAGTGACATAACCACGTCATCAGTGATGTCACAACATCGCCAGCAAGGCTCCCTCCACCCCTGCCCCAGGTGGCAACCTAGTAACCCACTGGCAACCTAGTAACCATTCACCTCATACAGTCTCATGAAAATCCAGGTTGTGGATGATTACAATAGTACAAGATCCTGCATTAAGCAGGATCCTGCTTTAAGCAGGGGGTTGGACTAGATGGCCTGTATGGCCCCTTCCAACTCTTATGATTCTATGAGATACAATCATGGCATGTGGATCTGCTGCAGAGTAACATATGGATATTGGAGGCGGGGCCAGTAGATGTGGTCCCACATGTTCACTGAATACCTGAACTTAGTGAGTCTATTGAACAGACTGACAGTGCAGTCCTAAACAGAGTTACACCCTTATAAGCCTATTCACTTCAGTGGACTGAAAGTAACTGTGGTTAAGATGGCGCAGTATATTTCTGGTGAAAGGAGGAGACCTGTAGCAAAGCTAGGTGGGCTAAAATTGTGTTATCAGTCAGTGGAACCGACATCAGCAACATGGCTTGGGCCTTGAGAGTGACATCATCTGGCCCACCAGCCAATAGCGACCGGGCCTTTAATGCCCCATCATCAGATAATCAGCTGGGAGTCAATCCTGAGACAAGGGGAGGGGAAGAACCACAGCTGTGCTGGGAGGGGGCAGGGACCACTTCCCATGGGAACTGCCCAGATGTCAAGGGAGCTCTAGTCTAGAGGGAGGGGTGGAGCCACTGAAGGGGGCCCGGTTCAGGAAAAGCCAGGCCCTTCACAAGGCAAGTGGAAATCAGCCATTAATTCATGGAAGGTTTTGCATTGGATTGGTCACTCTATATGTGCACATTTTCCCCATCTGAATTCTCAAAACTCTGCATGGCGGCTTATGAAGGAGCAGGGCCAGGAGGCGGGCAAGAGTGACCGATAGACCCTCCCCTCTCCGTCTGACAGCACCCCTGCTGGCAAGAACCCGCCAGGCTCGGACGGGTCTTGGACACAGCAAGGAACATTTACTCAAAATACAAAGTCCCTGAATTCTGGACTTCAGCAAAATGTTCATTTCTGTTTTTTTCCCCCTCTGGGCCCTGAAAAGGGCTCAGAACTCGTAAATATGGGAGGCCATATAGAGTCTAAATCCTAGTAAACAAAGACTACTTTCAGAAATTAATTATGCCTTTTGGGATGTTTTTGTTTGCTTGTTTTGCTTCTACCATTCATTTCCTTCCATCATCTATTGTTTTGCTTCTATCACCTGAAGCTAGTTTGTAGCTTCGGAGAAATTTACTTCAGTGAAATCCTATTAAAGTCATGGGGACTGCTCTGGAGCAATTAGAACAAAGATTGCAACTGAAGGTTTCTTCTGTCATACAAATGAGGTAAGTAATGCTACTGATATTATCATTAGTAGTAGTACTGGCGGTACTAGAATTAGTAATGGCAGCAGCAACACTGTTGAGCCATAAGCACGCTAACAATAAAATGGGCAGTTGGATATTAAAAAGAGTTAATAGTTGATTAGAAGGAGAAAAACCTTACTACTGCTTAGACTACTGCTACAACCTGTGGAAACCCCAAGCCGTTTTTGTGCCTAAGGCAAAAATCGACATGGCATTTACCTAGTCCTCCCTCCCACAAAGCAATGTGGGGGCACCTGTTCAATATAGCAGTTTGTGAGCCAATAGTCCTTTACATCCAAGTTGTACCACGGTGGCACACCTTCCTATTCCAAAAAGGTATTTCTGCTTGCTGATCAGCGTCTTTGCTGTAGAGAAACATAGCATCCATCTGAGGGACGTTTTTTCCTCTATGAAAACATGGTGGACTCAGAATCTTTCTTTTCCCATGTATTCAACTGTGCACAGAGAGGGAGAGATGTGGTATTTCTAAGAGCGCAAAAAGGCATTTGACTGTAAACAGTGCAGGTTGCTGTGGCATTTTTGTGCAGACACGAGAATCTTAAAAACCCTTTCAAGTCTCTCTTGAAAAAAAACTGAGAATCTCAAGCATAAGTTCATGCACAGATGGCCAGTTCCTAATCAGGAGTGGTTTCATGTGCCTTCAACAGCCATAGGGAAAGCTTGGCCCCAAACAACACTTTTGAATCTCGATATAGGGCCAAAACTCTGGGCAAAACTAGACAGTTACATTCTTGAGGCTCCTCTGGTTACTCTTTCAGAAAAGTGGTTATCCACTGCTGACAAATACCTCAGCTAACTTTGGTGACAGTGTCCATTCTCACAGGCATATCCATCGCCTGAAGACTCCAGAATCAGGGGGCGGCTTATGCCACGTGAAGGAACCATCACAGATAGAACTGTCATACCGCCGTCCCCTGTCACAGTCACACTACTTTCCAGTCAAACTACACATTCAGCAGACAGCTTAATCAAGCGATGAGAAACTACAGAAATTACACACATGTACAAATGAATTGCTTAGCTGTAAAGAAGTATAACTGTACTTGTCTGTCCTGTCTAGATCCAACCAGCTTTTCAACTGGTGAAAAAGATCATTGAAAAAGGTAATGCTGGGGATCATGGGACCTGTAGCCATGTGGGATGGGGGCTATAGTGAGGAGGGCAAATGGGTAAGATTTAGGGATGCCAGTCTCCAGGTGGGACCTGGGGATCTCTCGGAATTACACCTCATCTCCTGACTATAGAGATCAGCTCCCCTGGAGAAAATGGATGCTTTGGAGGGTGGCCCCTATGGCGTTGTACCCCACTGAGGTCCCTGTCCTCCCCAGGCTCCATCCCCAAATCTCCAGGAGTTCCCCAACCTAGATCTGGCAACCCTACCCCCTTATCCCCTGCCAATGGCCAGGAGAGACCTGGCAACCCTAGTAAGATTGTGTTTTTAGAAGGCTGGCTGGATCCAACCTATACAGTCTGCAGGTTTTCACATTTCTGTTCAAAGGCAGCTCGACGTATGCATCCTTTCCCACATTCCAAGCTGTCCCCTCCATGAAAATGAATGGAAAGCCCTTGAGAACTCTTTGTATGCACTGGAAGCCCTGTACCTCTGCTCATGGGACCAGAGGAGTGGGTTTCTACAATTACTTTACTCCAAGCCCCTGCACTCAAGCTTCGTGGCTGCAAAAAGACTGCCAGTGTCTGAAAACGGCATTTGGTGTTAGACATTCGGATTTGCAAATGATTTCCCTGGCTTTCGTTCCCCCCCCCCCCCATTTGGTCTATTGTCGGTACAGTTCCAACTTGTGTTGTTTCTTTGCAGATGGCATTTCCTGTAAAACAATTCTCCGCGGTTCTGATATGAAATTGATGTATTTGGTTTTGTTTTGTTATTTAAAAGAGAAGAATTTGTTCTCAACTTGGTTTATTTATTTGTGATTTCCGAACCCCATTGGTGCACTATGCAATGGGATTTTGTGGCGTGTCATGACACAAGGCAAAACTGTTTATGCAGCTATCTTAATGGAGTGACCTTTATTTTGAGAATGATTTGTGTTGTTGACTATTATATGAGAAGTATATAAACATTCTGACTTGTCAAAACACTCTGAAAAGAAACCTAAAATTACCAAATGTGTATATTTTAATAGATGCATAAAGCTTCATTGTGTGCCTTTATATTTACAAAAAAAGAAAAAGAAAGAAAGAAAGAGGGGGGATTATAAAGAAAGCCAGAGAGAAACTATCTCAACTGGGCTTTTCAATGAAACATTAAACCAAAAAGAGAAAGAGAGAGAGGGAAAAAAACCCATAATCTATATATTAATATATAAAAAATATTTGTTAAGCTTACCAGTATCTGAAGATCTGATATTTTTCAAAGTGAATTAAATATAAACAAATTTTGCCTTAAGAGCTCGGGGAGGGGGGTGGGGAGAGAGAAATTCCTTTGTAGAGGAATGATTGAAATGGGCTGATTTTGGTATTTACATGCGTTGTTGTGGAAAAAAATTGGTTATTAATTTACACAATAAAAAGCTGAAAAAGAAACAACAGTGGATTGGGTTGAGGGCACATCTGTCATCCTCTGCTGTTTGGACGTTTCTCTCGTCGGCTGTTTTATGTTCAATCCTTTTCCTAATCACCCCTAACATAGAGTTTGCCTTTTCTACTGCTGCGGCACACTGGGTTGACACTTTCATTGAGCTATCTACCATGATCCTAAGATCTTTCTCCCTCTCAGTCTCAGCAAGCGCAGATCCCATTATGATATACTTGAAGTTGGGATTTTTTTATCCAATGTGCATCACCTTACACTTACCAACATCGGTTAGGGTTGCCAACCTCCAGGAACTAGCTGGAGAGGAGATCACCTGCTATTACACCTGATCTCCAGCCGATAGAGATCAGTTCGCCTGGAGAAAATGGCTGCTTTGGCAATTGGACTCTATGGCATGGAAGTCCCTCCCCTCCCCAAACCCCGCCCTCCTCAGGCTCCGCCCCAAAAACGTCCTGCCGGTGGCAAAGAGAGACCTGGCAACCCTAACACTGGGGTTGAGCTAAACACTATCTAGCGTAACAGCCAATAAATATACTTTTATTATATAGTGTGCACAATTGTATTTAAAAAACACAGGGCCTAAAATACAGGTTCCCTAAAAAGCACAAAGAATAATTGGTTACAAATATTACCAACACATAGTTGATGCTAATCCATAAAACGACCAAAATCTGACCAGGCACGTTTCAGCTTTTTAGGGGCTTTCCTCAGTGGTCTTTTATCCCCACCCTTTTTTTATTGGGCTTACCAACACTGAACATCATTGACCACATTGTTGCCCACTCACTCAATCACCAATAATGATCCTTATGGGGCCCCGGTGCTTCCTTCCCTCCATTGTGAGAGCTCTCCATTTATTCCTTCCCTTTGTTGCCTGTCATTTAAACGATTTTTAATCCATAAGAGAACCTGTCCTCTTATCCCATGACTGCTAAGTTTACTCCGTTCTTGTCACTGGTCAATAACTAAGGATCACGAACGAAGGATCGTGAAAGAATTGTGAAACAAATAAGAATTAGGAAACGTATCAGCTAACAAGGTGCTGTAGAAATCACAAATTGGATTAACTTTAATTAGAGAAAGAAACGGCAGGCTTTAAAGTTTCACCAAACCCTTCTATAAAGCTGTTTGGCTGAGTGTGAATAGGTCATGTGACACTGGGTGTGAATAGGTCATGTGACACTGGGGGGAATCCATGATCAGATCCTTCCATCATATGCTTTTGTCTCAAAAAGCAATCATGGGTAGGGCAATATCAACAAAAGCTGCAGCAATGGGGAATAGAGGATCACACTCTCCCTGCGTGCACTTTCAAGACTTCCCCTCCAGACTTGTTTCTTTGCCCCTTTTGGGGCCGTCAATTCACAGCTGACTTATGGGGACCCCTTAGGGTTTTCAAGGCGAGAGACATTTAGAGGTGGCTCGCCATTGCCTGCCTCTGCATAGCGATCCCAGTTGCTATGCGTGGTGTAGTGGTTAAGAACGGTGGTTTGGAGTGGTGGACTTTAATCTGGTGGACCAGGTTTGATTCCCCACTCCTTCACATGAGCGGCGGTCGCTAATCTGGTGAACCGGGTTTGACTTCCTATCTCCTACACATGAAGCCAGCTGGGTGACCTTGGGCTAGTCACAGCTCTCTTAGAACTCTTTCAGCCCCACCTATTTCACAGGGTGTCTATTATGGGGAGGAGAAGGTTTGATTCTTCCTTAAGTGGTAGAGAAAGCCGGCAGAGTAAAAACCAACTCTTCTTCTTCTTCTTCCTTGATGATTTCCCATCCCAGTACTAGCCAGGGCTGACCCTGCTCAGCTTCTGAGACTGGACAAGATGGCGCTGTCCTGGGTTATCCAGGTCAAGGCTGTGCTGTGTTGCTCTAGGGGACAAGACAGGCACAATATGAAAATTCCAGATGGATAGCCAAATGATGAACATTCCTATATGCATCTCATGAAATGAGCTCGTGCTCACGAAATATTTTGCTGGAATAAATTCTGCTAGTCTTTAAATGCAACTTGACTGTTGTGTTATTTAGAGGCACAACATAATATCTTAGTTCCCACCACCACCACTGCTGTAGCCCTTTCCTTCCCCACCCCAACCCCAACACTCACAAGCACATGACTTTTTGGAAGCTAAATCACACACAGGGGAATCAAACCACCGAGCACCCGCATGATGAGTAGCTGGGGGTGGGGGGGCATCTTAAGCTTCCCTACCCTTCCGCCAATTGAAAATGATTTCAGAACTGATAGTAACAAAGATCTGCATCTCATCTTCTCTGAGGCCAACAAAATGGAAAGTGTTCCATCTCCCTGAGGATCCGCATCGGAAGGAAAGCTGAAGCTACAGACAGTACGTAAGAATTGCTCCTGCCTAGCACCATCAGCTGCTGGGCGGGGGAGCCGAGGAGACCGATGGGCCATTGTGGATCTGCCCCTCCTCCGCTGCCAGCTCCTAGAGCCAGAGAGCTCCTTGCCCAAGACAATGCTTCTCAGTGCTTCTTCTAGGCCTTTACATAGCTTTTGGGGATAGCCATGTGACCTATGGATAGCCACTATTTATAGCGTTTTGGAAGACAGTGCCATCCTTGTGTTGCCAACTTTGGGTTACAATAGAGAATGCTTTTATCCCACGCCACCCTCCCCCCCACACGCATACATCAGAGGTGGCCAAGCCCACGGACCAGGGTAAATAGAGGGGCCCCAAAGAAGCAACTGGATATTACTCCCAACAACCCACAGAAGGACCATTCAAACTACAAAAGTGTCAACATTCTCTTCATGCAGGGGAGGAGCTATGAAGAAGTCAACATTGCTGGATACAAAGACAACCATTTACTTAGCGGGGACTTAACCCCAGCGTGCATGTAACCTCTTGGTCTGCATTCTCCTGCCAAGTGGAGAGGAGAATTTCACCATCCTTCCACACCAGAAATCTGGGGAAGCACTAAAATTCTCCTCATTGCTTAGTGGGATGAAACAGGGCCAAATCTAACCCGACAGTAGAAGAAGTAGTTCCTTAATGGAGAGTCTGC